>NC_079385.1:8167802-8519052 GCF_021018895.1 Seriola aureovittata
AAAAAATTGAAAAAAACATTGTCATATATTAAGGCATAAAAGGTCATGAAAACATCATAATATGTCAAGGCATGTAAATGCATAGTATAGTAAAGCATAAAAATTAAAGAAAAAAAACTATTTTTATAGCATGGCATAAAAATGCCAAAATCGCAATAGTATAGTATGGCAATAAATTCAAAAAAACATCATCATATATTAAGCCATAAAAGGTCATAAAAACGTCATAGTATGGCAAGGCATGAAACTAAATAGTATAGTAAGGCATAAAAATGCCAAAAAACATCATTTTATAGTATGGCATAGAAATGCCAAAAAACGCCATAGTATAGTGTGGCAAAAAAAAACGAAAAAACATCATCATATATTAAGGCATAAAAGGTCATAAAAACATCATAGTATGGCAAGGCATTAAACTGCATAGTATATTAAGGCATAAAAATGGCAAAAAAAACATTTTTTAGTATGGTGTAAAAATGCCAAAAAATGCCATAGTATAGTGTGGCAAAAAATTCAAAAAAAACATCATCATATATTAAGGCATAAAAGGTCCTAAAAACATCATAGTATGGCAATGCATGAAACTGCTTAGTATGTTAAGGCATAAAAATGCCAAAAAACATCATTTTATAGTATGGCATAAAAATGCCAAAAACGCCATAGTATAGTATGGCAAAAAATTTGAAAAAACATCATCATATATTAAGACATAAAAGCTCATAAAAACGTTAAAGTATGGCAAGGCATGAAACCGCATAGTATATTAAGGCATACAAATAGCAAAAATCTATTTTTGTCTTATGGCATAAAAATTAGAAAAACGCCATAGTATAGTATGGCAAAAAAATTCGAAAAAACATCATCATATATTAAGGCATAAAAGGTCATAAAAACATCATAGTATGGAAAGGCATGAAACTACATAGTATATTAAGGCATAAAAATGGCAAAGAAATATTTTTATACTATGGTGTAAAAATGCCAAAAAACGCCATAGTATAGTATGGCAAAAAATTGGAAAAAACATCATCATATATTAAGGCATAAAAGGACATAAAAACATCATATTATAGCAAGGCATGAAACTGTATGTATATTAAGGCATAAAAATGGCAAAAAAATATTTTTGTCGTACGGCATAAAAAATAGAAAAACGCCATAGTATAGTATGGCAAAAAAATTCAAAATAAAATCATCATATATTAAGGCATAAAATGTCATAAAAACATCGTATTATGGCAAGGCATGAAACTGCATAGTATATTAAGGCATAAAAATGGCAAAAAACTATTTTTTTAGTATGGCATAAAAATGAAGAAAAGGCCATAGTATAGTATGGCAAAAAAATTCAAAATAAAATCATCATATATTAATGCATAAAAGGTCATGAAAACATCATAGTATGGCAAAGCATGAAACTGCATAGTATATTAAGAAATAAAAATACCAAAACACTATTTTTATAGTATGGCATAAAAATGGCATAGTATATAGTATGGTGGAAAAAATAATAAAAAAGGGACATTTAAGTAAAGTGTCTCACTAGGAACTGAACCCACGATCTTCTGAGTGTGAGGTGACAGTCCTAACCATTGTACCAAAGCTACCCGAGACAATGGCTTGATAATGCAGCATATAAAAAAGTCATAGTACAGTAAGAAGACAAAATATAGTATGTCATAAAAATGCTAAAAAAAACGCCATAGTATAGTATGGCAAAAAATTCGAAAAAACATCATCATATATTAAGCCATAAAAGGTCATGAAAACATCATAGTATGGAAAGGCATGAAACTACATAGTATATTAAGGCATGAAAATGGCAAAAAAATATTTTTATACTATGGTGTAAAAATGTCAAAAAATGCCATAGTATAGTGTGGCAAAAAATTAAAAAAAAACATCATCATATATTAAGGCATAAAAGGTCCTAAAAACATCATAGTATGGCAATGCATGAAACTGCTTAGTATGTTAAGGCATAAAAATGCCAAAAAACATCATTTTATAGTATGGCATAAAAATGCCAAAAACGCCATAGTATAGTATGTCAAAAAATTCAAAAAAACATAATCATATATTAAGGCATAAAAGGTCATAAAAACATCATAGTATGGCAAGGCATGAAACTGCATAGTATATTAAGGCATACAAATGGCAAAAAACTATTTTTGTCGTATGGCATAAAAATTAGAAAAACGCCATATTATAGTATGGCAAAAAAATTCAAAATAAAATCATCATATATTAAGGCATAAAAGGTCATACAAATATCATAGTATGGCAATGCATGAAACTGCTTAGTATGTTAAGGCATAAAAATGCCAAAAAACATCATTTTATAGTATGGCATAAAAATGGCATAGTATATAGTATGGTGGAAAAAATAATAAAAAAGGGACATTTAAGTAAGGTGTCTCACTAGGAACTGAACCCACAATCTTCTGAGTGTGAGGTGACAGTCCTAACCATTGTACCAAAGCTACCCGAGACAATGGCTTGATAATGCAGCATATAAAAAAGTCATAGTACAGTAAGAAGACAAAATATAGTATGTCATAAAAATGCTAAAAAAAACGCCATAGTATAGTATGGCAAAAAATTCGAAAAAACATCATCATATATTAAGCCATAAAAGGACATAAAAACATCATAGTATGGCAAGGCATGAAACTGCATAGTATATTAAGGCAAAAAAGTGGTAAAAATCTATTTTTTTAGTATGGTGTAAAAATGCCAAAAAATGCCATAGTATAGTATGTCAAAAAATTTGAAAAAACATCATCATATATTAAGGCATAAAAGGTCATAAAAACGTTAAGGTATGGCAAGGCATGAAACTGCACAGTATATTAAGGCATAAAAATAGCAAAAAACTATTTTTTTAGTATGGTGTAAAAATGCCAAAAAACGCCATAGTATAGTATGGCAAAAAAATTCAAAATAAAATCATCATATATTAAGGCATGAAAGGTCATGAAAACATCATAGTATGGCAATGCATGAAACTGCATAGTATGTTAAGGCATAAAAATGCCAAAAAACATCATTTTATAGTATGGCATAAAAATGGAATAGTATATAGTATGGTGGAAAAAATAATAAAAAAGGGACATTTAAGTAAAGTGCCTCACTAAGAACTGAACCCACGATCTTCTGAGTGTGAGGTGACAGTCCTAACCATTGTACCAAAGCTACCCAAGATAAAATCTTGATAATGCAGTATATAAAAAAGTCATATTACAGTAAGAAGAAAAAATATAGTATGTCATAAAAATGCTAAAAAAAACGCCATAGTATAGTATGGCAAAAAATTTGAAAAAACATCATCATATATTAAGCCATAAAAGGTCATAAAAACATCATAGTATGGAAAGGCATGAAACTACATAGTATATTAAGGCATAAAAATGGCAAAGAAATATTTTTATACTATGGTGTAAAAATGCCAAAAAACGCCATAGTATAGTATGGCAAAAAATTCAAAAAACATCATCATATATTAAGGCATAAAAGGTCATAAAAACATCATAGTATGGCAATGTATGAAACTGCTTAGTATTTTAAGGCATAAAAATGCCCAAAAACATCATTTTATAGTATGGCATAAAAATGCCAAAAACGCCATAGTATAGTATGGCAAAAAAATTTGAAAAAACATCATCATATATTAAGCCATAAAAGGTCATAAAAACGTTAAAGTATGGCAAGGCATGAAACTGCATAGTATATTATGGCATAAAAATGGCAAAAAACAATTTTTTTAGTATGGTGTAAAAATGCCAAAAAATGCCATAGTATAGTGTGGCAAAAAATTCAAAAAACATCATCATATATTAAGGCATAAAAGGACATAAAAACATCATAGTATGGCAAGGCATGAAACTGCATAGTATATTAAGGCATAAAAGTGGTAAAAATCTATTTTTGTCGTACGGCATAAAAAGTAGAAAAAAGCCATAGTATAGTATGGCAAAAAAATTCAAAATAAAATCATCATATATTAAGGCATAAAAGGTCATAAAAACATCATATTATGGCAAGGCATGAAACTGCATAGTATATTAAGGCATAAAAATGGCAAAAAACTATTTTTTTAGTATGGCATAAAAATGAAAAAAAGGCCATAGTATAGTATGGCAAAAAATTTGAAAAAACATCATCATATATTAAGCCATAAAAGGTCATAAAAACATCATAGTATGGCAAGGCATGAAACTGCATAGTATATTAAGGCATAAAAGTGGTAAAAATCTATTTTTTATTCTATGATGTAAAAATGCTAAAAAATGCCATAGTATAAGTATGGCAAAAAATTCAAAAAAACATAATCATATATTAAGGCATAAAAGGTCATAAAAACATCATAGTATGGCAAGGCATGAAACTCCATAGTATATTAAGGCATAAAAGTGGTAAAAATCTATTTTTATAGTATGGCATAAAAATGGCATAGTATATAGTATGGTGGAAAAAATAATAAAAAAGGGACATTTAAGTAAAGTGCCTCACTAGGAACTGAACCAACGATCTTCTGAGTGTGTGGTGACAGTCCTAACCATTGTACCAAAGCTACCCGAGATAATGGCTTGATAATGCAGCATATAAAAAAGTCATAGTACAGTAAGAAGACAAAATATAGTATGTCATAAAAATGCTAAAAAAAACGCCATAGAATAGTATGGCAAAAAATTCGAAAAAACATCATCATATATTAAGCCATAAAAGGTCATAAAAACATCATAGTATGGCAAGGCATGAAACTGCATAGTATATTAAGGCAAAAAAGTGGTAAAAATCTATTTTTTTTTGTATGGTGTAAAAATGCCAAAAAATGCCATAGTTTAGTATGGCAAAAAATTCAAAAAAATCATCATATATTAAGGCATAAAAGGTCATAAAAACATCATAGTATGGCAATGCATGAAACTGCATAGTATATTAAGGCATAAAAATGGTAAAAATCTATTTTTTTAGTATGGTGTAAAAATGCCAAAAAATGCCATAGTATAGTATGGCAAAAAATTTGAAAAAACATCATCATATATTAAGCCATAAAAGGTCATAAAAACATCATAGTATGGCAAGGCATGAAACTGCATAGTATGTTAAGGCATAAAAGTGGTAAAAATCTATTTTTTATTTTCTGATGTAAAAATGCCAAAAAATGCCATAGTATAAGTATGGCAAAAAATTCAAAAAAACATAATCATATATTAAGGCATAAAAGGTCATAAAAACATCATAGTATGGCAAGGCATGAAACTGCATAGTATATTAAGGCATAAAAGTGGTAAAAATCTATTTTTATAGTAAGGCATAAAAATGGCATAGTATATAGTATGGTGGAAAAAATAATAAAAAAGGGACATTTAAGTAAAGTGTCTCACTAGGAACTGAACCCACGATCTTCTGAGTGTGAGGTGACAGTCTTAACCATTGTACCAAAGCTACCCAAGACAATGGCTTGATAATGCAGCATATAAAAAAGTCATAGTACAGTAAGAAGACAAAATATAGTATGTCATAAAAATGCTAAAAAAATCACCATAGTATAGTATGGCAAAAAATTCGAAAAAACATCATCATATATTAAGCCATAAAAGGTCATAAAAACATCATAGTATGGAAAGGCATGAAACTACATAGTATATTAAGGCATAAAAATGGCAAAGAAATATTTTTATACTATGGTGTAAAAATGCCAAAAAACGCCATAGTATAGTATGTCAAAAAATTTGAAAAAACATCATCATATATTAAGCCATAAAAGGTCATAAAAACATCATAGTATGGCAAGGCATGAAACTGCATAGTATATTAAGGCATAAAAGTGGTAAAAATCTATTTCTTTTAGTATGGTGTAAAAATGCCAAAAAACGCCATAGTATAGTATGGCAAAAAAATTCAAAATAAAATCATCATATATTAAGGCATAAAAGGTCATGAAAACATCATAGTATGGCAATGCATGAAACTGCATAGTATGTTAAGGCATAAAAATGCCAAAAAACATCATTTTATAGTATGGCATAAAAATGGAATAGTATATAGTATGGTGGAAAAAAATAATAAAAAAGGGACATTTAAGTAAAGTGCCTCACTAAGAACTGAACCCACGATCTTCTGAGTGTGAGGTGACAGTCCTAACTATTGTACCAAAGCTACCCAAGATAAAAGCTTGATAATGCAGTATATAAAAAAGTCATATTACAGTAAGAAGACAAAATATAGTATGTCATAAAAATGCTAAAAAAAACGCCATAGTATAGTATGGCAAAAAATTCAAAAAACATCATCATATATTAAGGCATAAAAGGTCTTAAAAACATCATAGTATGGCAATGTATGAAACTGCTTAGTATTTTAAGGCATAAAAATGCCCAAAAACATCATTTTATAGTATGGCATAAAAATGCCAAAAACGCCATAGTATAGTATGGCAAAAAATTCAAAAAACATCATCATATATTAAGGCATAAAAGGTCATAAAAACATCATAGTATGGCAATGCATGAAACTGCTTAGTATGTTAAGGCATAAAAATGCCAAAAAACATCATTTTATAGTATGGCATAAAAATGCCAAAAACGCCATAGTATAGTATGGCAAAAAATTTGAAAAAACATCATCATATATTAAGGCATAAAAGGTCATAAAAACGTTAAGGTATGGCAAGGCATGAAACTTCATAGTATATTAAGGCATAAAAATAGCAAAAAACTATTTTTTTAGTATGGTGTAAAAATGCCAAAAAACGCCATAGTATAGTATGGCAAAAAAATTCAAAATAAAATCATCATATATTAAGGCATAAAAGGTCATGAAAACATCATAGTATGGCAATGCATGAAACTGCATAGTATGTTAAGGCATAAAAATGCCAAAAAACATCATTTTATAGTATGGCATAAAAATGGAATAGTATATAGTATGGTGGAAAAAAATAATAAAAAAGGGACATTTAAGTAAAGTGCCTCACTAAGAACTGAACCCACGATCTTCTGAGTGTGAGGTGACAGTCCTAACCATTGTACCAAAGCTACCCAAGATAAAAGCTTGATAATGCAGTATATAAAAAAGTCATATTACAGTAAGAAGACAAAATATAGTATGTCATAAAAATGCTAAAAAAAACGCCATAGTATAGTATGGCAAAAAATTTGAAAAAACATCATCATATATTAAGCCATAAAAGGTCATAAAAACATCATAGTATGGAAAGGCATGAAACTACATAGTATATTAAGGCATAAAAATGGCAAAGAAATATTTTTATACTATGGTGTAAAAATGCCAAAAAACGCCATAGTATAGTATGGCAAAAAATTCAAAAAACATCATCATATATTAAGGCATAAAAGGTCATAAAAACATCATAGTATGGCAATGTATGAAACTGCTTAGTATTTTAAGGCATAAAAATGCCCAAAAACATCATTTTATAGTATGGCATAAAAATGCCAAAAACGCCATAGTATAGTATGGCAAAAAAATTTGAAAAAACATCATCATATATTAAGCCATAAAAGGTCATAAAAACGTTAAAGTATGGCAAGGCATGAAACTGCATAGTATATTATGGCATAAAAATGGCAAAAAACAATTTTTTTAGTATGGTGTAAAAATGCCAAAAAATGCCATAGTATAGTGTGGCAAAAAATTCAAAAAACATCATCATATATTAAGGCATAAAAGGACATAAAAACATCATAGTATGGCAAGGCATGAAACTGCATAGTATATTAAGGCATAAAAGTGGTAAAAATCTATTTTTGTCGTACGGCATAAAAAGTAGAAAAAAGCCATAGTATAGTATGGCAAAAAAATTCAAAATAAAATCATCATATATTAAGGCATAAAAGGTCATAAAAACATCATATTATGGCAAGGCATGAAACTGCATAGTATATTAAGGCATAAAAATGGCAAAAAACTATTTTTTTAGTATGGCATAAAAATGAAAAAAAGGCCATAGTATAGTATGGCAAAAAATTCAAAATAAAATCATCATATATTAAGGCATAAAAGGTCATGAAAACATCATAGTATGGCAATGCATGAAACTGCATAGTATGTTAAGGCATAAAAATGCCAAAAAACATAATTTTATAGTATGGCATAAAAATGGAATAGTATATAGTATGGTGGAAAAAATAATAAAAAAGGGACATTTAAGTAAAGTGTCTCACTAGGAACTGAACCCACGATCTTCTGAGTGTGAGGTGACAGTCCTAACCATTGTACCAAAGCTACCCAAGACAATGGCTTGATAATGCAGCGTATAAAAAAGTCATAGTACAGTAAGAAGACAAAATATAGTATGTCATAAAAATGCTAAAAAAAACGCCATAGTATAGTATGGCAAAAAATTCGAAAAAACATCATCATATATTAAGCTATAAAAGGTCATTAAAAACATCATAGTATGGCAATGTATGAAACTGCTTAGTATGTTAAGGCATAAAAGTGGTAAAAATCTATTTTTTTAGTATGGCATAAAAATGGCATAGTATATTAAGGCAAAAAAGTGGTAAAAATCTATTTTTTTAGTATGGCATAAAAATGGCAAAAAATTCAAAAAAACATAATTTTATAGTATGGCATAAAAATGGCAAAAAATTCAAAAAACATCATAGTATGGCAAAAAAAATATTTTTGTCGTAAGGCATAAAAATGGTAAAAATCTATTTTTATAGTATGGCATAAAAATGCCAAAAAACATCATTTTATAGTATGGCATAAAAATTAGAAAAAAGCCATAGTATAGTATGGCAAATAAATTCAAAATAAAATCATCATATATTAAGGCATAAAAGGTCATAAAAACGTTAAAGTATGGCAAGGCATGAAACTGCATAGTATATTATGGCATAAAAATGGCAAAAAACAATTTTTTTAGTATGGTGTAAAAATGCCAAAAAATGCCATAGTATAGTATGACAAAAAATTCAAAAAAATCATCATATATTAAGGCATAAAAGGACATAAAAACATCATAGTATGGCAAGGCATGAAACTGCATAGTATATTAAGGCATAAAAATGGCAAAAATCTATTTTTTTAGTATGGCAAAAAATTCAAAATAAAATCATCATATATTAATGCATAAAAGGTCATAAAAACATCATAGTATGGCAAAAAATTTGAAAAAACATCATTTTATAGTATGGCATAAAAATGCCAAAAAACATAATTTTATAGTATGGCATAAAAATGCCAAAAAATGCCATAGTATAAGTATGGCAAAAAATTTGAAAAAACATCATCATATATTAAGCCATAAAAGGTCATGAAAACATCATAGTATGGCAAAAAATTTGAAAAAACATCATCATATATTAAGCTATAAAAGGTCATAAAAACATCATAGTATGGAAAGGCATGAAACTACATAGTATATTAAGGCATAAAAGTGGTAAAAATCTATTTTTTTAGTATGGTGTAAAAATGCCAAAAAACATCATTTTATAGTATGGCAAAAAATTTGAAAAAACATCATCATATATTAATGCATAAAAGGTCATAAAAACATCATAGTATGGCAATGTATGAAACTGCTTAGTATGTTAAGGCATAAAAGGTCATGAAAACATCATAGTATGGCAATGCATGAAACTGCATAGTATATTAAGGCATAAAAATGCCAAAAAACATAATTTTATAGTATGGCATAAAAATGCCAAAAAACATCATTTTATAGTATGGCATAAAAATGGAATAGTATATAGTATGGTGGAAAAAAATAATAAAAAAGGGACATTTAAGTAAAGTGCCTCACTAAGAACTGAACCCACGATCTTCTGAGTGTGAGGTGACAGTCCTAACCATTGTACCAAAGCTACCCAAGATAAAATCTTGATAATGCAGTATATAAAAAAGTCATATTACAGTAAGAAGAAAAAATATAGTATGTCATAAAAATGCTAAAAAAAACGCCATAGTATAGTATGGCAAAAAATTCGAAAAAACATCATCATATATTAAGCCATAAAAGGTCATAAAAACATCATAGTATGGCAATGTATGAAACTGCTTAGTATTTTAAGGCATAAAAATACCCAAAAACATCATTTTATAGTATGGCATAAAAATGCCAAAAACGCCATAGTATAGTATGGCAAAAAATTTTGAAAAAACATCATCATATATTAAGCCATAAAATGTCATAAAAACGTTAAAGTATGGCAAGGCATGAAACTGCATAGTATATTATGGCATAAAAATGGCAAAAAACAATTTTTTTAGTATGGTGTAAAAATGCCAAAAAATGCCATAGTATAGTATGACAAAAAATTCAAAAAACATCATCATATATTAAGGCATAAAAGGACATAAAAACATCATAGTATGGCAAGGCATGAAACTGCATAGTATATTAAGGCATAAAAGTGGTAAAAATCTATTTTTGTCGTACGGCATAAAAAGTAGAAAAAAGCCATAGTATAGTATGGCAAAAAAATTCAAAATAAAATCATCATATATTAAGGCACAAAAGGTCATAAAAACATCATATTATGGCAAGGCATGAAACTGCATAGTATATTAAGGCATAAAAATGGCAAAAAACTATTTTTTTAGTATGGCATAAAAATGAAAAAAAGGCCATAGTATAGTATGGCAAAAAATTTCAAACTAAAATCATCATATATTAATGCATAAAAGGTCATGAAAACATCAGAGTATGGCAAAGCATGAAACTGCATAGTATATTAAGGCATAAAAGTGGTAAAAATCTATTTTTTTAGTATGGTGTAAAAATGCCAAAAAATGCCATAGTATAGTATGGCAAAAAATTTGAAAAAACATCATCATATATTAAGCCATAAAAGGTCATAAAAACATCATAGTATGGCAAGGCATGAAACTGCATAGTATATTAAGGCATAAAAGTGGTAAAAATCTATTTTTTATTCTATGATGTAAAAATGCTAAAAAATGCCATAGTATAAGTATGGCAAAAAATTCAAAAAAACATAATCATATATTAAGGCATAAAAGGTCATAAAAACATCATAGTATGGCAAGGCATGAAACTCCATAGTATATTAAGGCATAAAAGTGGTAAAAATCTATTTTTATAGTATGGCATAAAAATGGCATAGTATATAGTATGGTGGAAAAAATAATAAAAAAGGGACATTTAAGTAAAGTGCCTCACTAGGAACTGAACCAAGGATATTCTGAGTGTGAGGTGACAGTCCTAACCATTGTACCAAAGCTACCCAAGATAAAAGCTTGATAATGCAGTATATAAAAAAGTCATATTACAGTAAGAAGACAAAATATAGTATGTCATAAAAATGCTAAAAAAAACGCCATAGTATAGTATGGCAAAAAATTTGAAAAAACATCATCATATATTAAGCCATAAAAGGTCATAAAAACATCATAGTATGGAAAGGCATGAAACTACATAGTATATTAAGGCATAAAAATGGCAAAGAAATATTTTCATTCTATGGTGTAAAAACCCCAAAAAACGCCATAGTATAGTATGGCAAAAAATTCGAAAAAACATCATCATATATTAAGGCATAAAAGGACATGAAAACATCATAGTATGGAAAGGCATGAAACTGCATAGTATATTAAGGCATAAAAGTGGTAAAAATCTATTTTTTTAGTATGGTGTAAAAATGCCAAAAAATGCCATAGTATAGTATGGCAAAAAATTTGAAAAAACATCATCATATATTAAGCCATAAAATGTCATAAAAACATCATAGTATGGCAAGGCATGAAACTGCATAGTATATTAAGGCATAAAAGTGGTAAAAATCTATTTTTTATTTTCTGATGTAAAAATGCCAAAAAATGCCATAGTATAAGTATGGCAAAAAATTCAAAAAAACATAATCATATATTAAGGCATAAAAGGTCATAAAAACATCATAGTATGGCAAGGCATGAAACTGCATATTAAATTAAGGCATAAAAGTGGTAAAAATCTATTTTTATAGTAAGGCATAAAAATGGCATAGTATATAGTATGGTGGAAAAAATAATAAAAAAGGGACATTTAAGTAAAGTGTCTCACTAGGAACTGAACCCATGATCTTCTGAGTGTGAGGTGACAGTCCTAACCATTGTACCAAAGCTACCCAAGACAATGGCTTGATAATGCAGCATATAAAAAAGTCATAGTACAGTAAGAAGACAAAATATAGTATGTCATAAAAATGCTAAAAAAAACGCCATAGTATAGTATGGCAAAAAATTCGAAAAAACATCATCATATATTAAGCCATAAAAGGTCATAAAAACATCATAGTATGGAAAGGCATGAAACTACATAGTATATTAAGGCATAAAAATGGCAAAGAAATATTTTTATACTATGGTGTAAAAATGCCAAAAAATGCCATAGTTTAGTATGGCAAAAAATTCAAAAAACATCATCATATGTTAAGCCATAAAAGGTCATAAAAACATCATAGTATGGCAATGCATGAAACTGCTCAGTATGTTAAGGCATAAAAATGCCAAAAAACATAATTTTATAGTATGGCATAAAAATGCCAAAAACGCCATAGTATAGTATGGCAAAAAATTTTAAAAAACATCATCATATATTAAGCTATAAAAGGTCATAAAAACATCATAGTATGGCAAGGCATGAAACTGCATAGTATATTAAGGCATACAAATGGCAAAAATCTATTTTTGTCTTATGGCATAAAAATTAGAAAAAAGCCATAGAATAGTTTGGCAAAAAATTCGAAAAAACATCATCATATATTAAGGCATAAAAGGTCATAAAAACATCATAGTATGGCGATGCATGAAACTGCATAGTATGTTAAGGCATAAAAATGCCAAAAAACATCATTTTATAGTATGGCATAAAAATGCCAAAACCGCCATAGTATAGTATGGCAAAAACTTGGAAAAAACATCATCATATATTAAGCCATAAAAGGACATAAAAACATCATATTATAGCAAGGCATGAAACTGCATAGTATATTAAGGCATAAAAGTGGTAAAAATCTATTTTTTTTAGTATGGTGTAAAAATGCCAAAAAATGCCATAGTTTAGTATGGCAAAACATTCAAAAAACATCATCATATATTAAGGCATAAAAGGTCATAAAAACATCATAGTATGGCGATGCATGAAACTGCATAGTATGTTAAGGCATAAAAATGCCAAAAAAAATATTTTTGTCGTAAGGCATAAAAAGTAGAAAAAAGCCATAGTATAGTATGGCAAAAAATTTGAAAAAACATCATCATATATTAAGCCATAAAAGGTCATAAAAACATCATAGTATGGAAAGGCATGAAACTACATAGTATATTAAGGCATAAAAATGGCAAAGAAATATTTTTATACTATGGTGTAAAAATGCCAAAAAACGCCATAGTATAGTATGGCAAAAAATTCGAAAAAACATCATCATATATTAAGGCATAAAAGGACATAAAAACATCATAGTATGGCAAGGCATGAAACTGCATAGTATATTAAGGCAAAAAAGTGGTAAAAATCTATTTTTTTAGTATGGTGTAAAAATGCCAAAAAATGCCATAGTTTAGTATGGCAAAAAATTCAAAAAACATCATCATATATTAAGCCATAAAAGGTCATAAAAACATCATAGTATGGCAATGCATGAAACTGCTTAGTATGTTAAGGCATAAAAATGCCAAAAAACATCATTTTATAGTATGGCATAAAAATGCCAAAAACGCCATAGTATAGTATGGCAAAAAATTTGAAAAAACATCATCATATATTAAGGCATAAAAGGTCATAAAAACGTTAAGGTATGGCAAGGCATGAAACTTCATAGTATATTAAGGCATAAAAGTGGTAAAATTCTATTTTTTTAGTATGGTGTAAAAATGCCAAAAAATGCCATAGTATAGTATGACAAAAAATTAAAAAAACATCATCATATATTAAGGCATAAAAGGACATAAAAACATCATAGTATGGCAAGGCATGAAACTGCATAGTATATTAAGGCATAAAAGTGGTAAAAATCTATTTTTTTAGTATGGTGTAAAAATGCCAAAAAATGCCATAGTATAGTATGGCAAAAAATTCTAAAAAACATCATCATATATTAAGCCATAAAAGGTCATAAAAACATCATAGTATGGCAAGGCATGAAACTGCATAGTATATTAAGGCATAAAAGTGGTAAAAATCTATTTTTTTAGTATGGTGTAAAAATGCCAAAAAATGCCATAGTATAGTATGACAAAAAATTAAAAAAACATCATCATATATTAAGGCATAAAAGGACATAAAAACATCATAGTATGGCAAGGCATGAAACTGCATAGTATATTAAGGCATAAAAGTGGTAAAAATCTATTTTTTTAGTATGGTGTAAAAATGCCAAAAAATGCCATAGTATAGTATGGCAAAAAATTCTAAAAAACATCATCATATATTAAACCATAAAAGGTCATAAAAACATCATAGTATGGCAAGGCATGAAACTGCATAGTATATTAAGGCATAAAAGTGTAAAAATCTATTTTTTATTTTCTGATGTAAAAATGCCAAAAAATGCCATAGTATAGGTATGGCAAAAAATTCAAAAAAACATAATCATATATTAAGCATAAAAGGTCATAAAAACATCATAGTATGGCAAGGCATGAAACTGCATAGTATATTAAGGCATAAAAGTGGTAAAAATCTATTTTTTATTTTCTGATGTAAAAATGCCAAAAAATGCCATAGTATAAGTATGGCAAAAAATTCAAAAAAACATAATCATATATTAAGGCATAAAAGGTCATAAAAACATCATAGTATGGCAAGGCATGAAACTGCATAGTATATTAAGGCATAAAAGTGGTAAAAATCTATCTTTTTTAGTATGGTGTAAAAATGCCAAAAAATGCCATAGTTTAGTATGGCAAAAAATTTGAAAAAACATCATCATATATTAAGGCATAAAAGGTCATAAAAACGTTAAGGTATGGCAAGGCATGAAACTGCATAGTATATTAAGGCATAAAAATAGCAAAAAAATTTTTTTTTAGTATGGTGTAAAAATGCCAAAAAACGCCATAGTATAGTATGGCAAAAAAATTCAAAATAAAATCATCATATATTAAGGCATAAAAGGTCATGAAAACATCATATTATAGCAAGGCATGAAACTGCATAGTATGTTAAGGCATAAAAATGCCAAAAAACATCATTTTATAGTTTGGCATAAAAATGGCATAGTATATAGTATGGTGGAAAAAATAATAAAAAAGGGACATTTAAGTAAAGTGTCCCACTAGGAACTGAACCCACGATCTTCTGAGTGTGAGGTGACAGTCCTAACCATTGTACCAAAGCTACCCAAGACAATGGCTTGATAATGCAGCATATAAAAAAGTCATAGTACAGTAAGAAGACAAAATATAGTATGTCATAAAAATGCTAAAAAAAACGCCATAGTATAGTATGGCAAAAAATTCGAAAAAACATCATCATATATTAAGCCATAAAAGGTCATAAAAACATCATAGTATGGAAAGGAATGAAACTACATAGTATATTAAGGCATAAAAATGGCAAAGAAATATTTTTATACTATGGTGTAAAAATGCCAAAAAATGCCATAGTTTAGTATGGCAAAAAATTCAAAAAACATCATCATATGTTAAGCCATAAAAGGTCATAAAAACATCATAGTATGGCAATGCATGAAACTGCTCAGTATGTTAAGGCATAAAAATGCCAAAAAACATAATTTTATAGTATGGCATAAAAATGCCAAAAACGCCATAGTATAGTATGGCAAAAAATTTTAAAAAACATCATCATATATTAAGCTATAAAAGGTCATAAAAACATCATAGTATGGCAAGGCATGAAACTGCATAGTATATTAAGGCATACAAATGGCAAAAATCTATTTTTGTCTTATGGCATAAAAATTAGAAAAAAGCCATAGAATAGTTTGGCAAAAAATTCGAAAAAAACATCATCATATATTAAGGCATAAAAGGTCATAAAAACATCATAGTATGGCGATGCATGAAACTGCATAGTATGTTAAGGCATAAAAATGCCAAAAAACATCATTTTATAGTATGGCATAAAAATGCCAAAACCGCCATAGTATAGTATGGCAAAAACTTGGAAAAAACATCATCATATATTAAGCCATAAAAGGACATAAAAACATCATATTATAGCAAGGCATGAAACTGCATAGTATATTAAGGCATAAAAGTGGTAAAAATCTATTTTTTTTAGTATGGTGTAAAAATGCCAAAAAATGCCATAGTTTAGTATGGCAAAACATTCAAAAAACATCATCATATATTAAGGCATAAAAGGTCATAAAAACATCATAGTATGGCGATGCATGAAACTGCATAGTATGTTAAGGCATAAAAATGCCAAAAAAAATATTTTTGTCGTAAGGCATAAAAAGTAGAAAAAAGCCATAGTATAGTATGGCAAAAAATTTGAAAAAACATCATCATATATTAAGCCATAAAAGGTCATAAAAACATCATAGTATGGAAAGGCATGAAACTACATAGTATATTAAGGCATAAAAATGGCAAAGAAATATTTTTATACTATGGTGTAAAAATGCCAAAAAACGCCATAGTATAGTATGGCAAAAAATTCGAAAAAACATCATCATATATTAAGGCATAAAAGGACATAAAAACATCATAGTATGGCAAGGCATGAAACTGCATAGTATATTAAGGCAAAAAAGTGGTAAAAATCTATTTTTTTAGTATGGTGTAAAAATGCCAAAAAACGCCATAGTATAGTATGGCAAAAAAATTCAAAATAAAATCATCATATATTAAGGCATAAAAGGTCATGAAAACATCATAGTATGGCAATGCATGAAACTGCATAGTATATTAAGGCATAAAAGTGGTAAAAATCTATTTTTTTTAGTATGGTGTAAAAATGCCAAAAAATGCCATAGTTTAGTATGGCAAAAAATTCAAAAAACATCATCATATATTAAGGCATAAAAGGTCATAAAAACATCATAGTATGGCAATGCATGAAACTGCATAGTATATTAAGGCATAAAAGTGGTAAAAATCTATTTTTTTTAGTATGGTGTAAAAATGCCAAAAAATGCCATAGTTTAGTATGGCAAAAAAATTAAAAAAACATCATCATATATTAAGCATAAAAGGTCATAAAAACATCATAGTATGGCGATGCATGAAACTGCATAGTATGTTAAGGCATAAAAATGCCAAAAAAAATATTTTTGTCGTAAGGCATAAAAAGTAGAAAAAAGCCATAGTATAGTATGGCAAAAAATTTGAAAAAACATCATCATATATTAAGCCATAAAAGGTCATAAAAACATCATAGTATGGAAAGGCATGAAACTACATAGTATATTAAGGCATAAAAATGGCAAAGAAATATTTTTTTAGTATGGTGTAAAAATGCCAAAAAACGCCATAGTATAGTATGGCAAAAAAATTCAAAATAAAATCATCATATATTAAGGCATAAAAGGTCATGAAAACATCATAGTATGGCAATGCATGAAACTGCATAGTATATTAAGGCATAAAAGTGGTAAAAATCTATTTTTTTTAGTATGGTGTAAAAATGCCAAAAAATGCCATAGTTTAGTATGGCAAAAAATTCAAAAAACATCATCATATATTAAGGCATAAAAGGTCATAAAAACATCATAGTATGGCAATGCATGAAACTGCTTAGTATGTTAAGGCATAAAAATGCCAAAAAACATCATTTTATAGTATGGCATAAAAATGCCAAAAACGCCATAGTATAGTATGGCAAAAAATTTGAAAAAACATCATCATATATTAAGGCATAAAAGGTCATGAAAACGTTAAGGTATGGTAAGGCATGAAACTGCATAGTACATTAAGGCATAAAAATAGCAAAAAACTATTTTTTTAGTATGGTGTAAAAATGCCAAAAAACGCCATAGTATAGTATGGCAAAAAAATTAAAAATAAAATCATCAAATATTAAGGCATAAAAGGTCATGAAAACATCATAGTATGGCGATGCATGAAACTGCTTAGTATGTTAAGGCATAAAAATGCCAAAAAACATCATTTTATAGTTTGGCATAAAAATGGCATAGTATATAGTATGGTGGAAAAAATAATAAAAAAGGGACATTTAAGTAAAGTGTCTCACTAGGAACTGAATCCACGATCTTCTGAGTGTGAGGTGACAGTCCTAACCATTGTACCAAAGCTACCCAAGACAATGGCTTGATAATGCAGCATATAAAAAAGTCATAGTACAGTAAGAAGACAAAATATAGTATGTCATAAAAATGCTAAAAAAAAACGCCATAGTATAGTATGGCAAAAAATTCAAAAAAACATCATCATATATTAAGCCATAAAAGGTCATAAAAACATCATAGTATGGCAAGGCATGAAACTGCATAGTATATTAAGGCATAAAAATGGTAAAATCTATTTTTTATTCTATGATGTAAAAATGCTAAAAAATGCCATAGTATAAGTATGGCAAAAAATTCAAAAAAACATAATCATATATTAAGGCATAAAAGGTCATAAAAACATCATAGTATGGCAAGGCATGAAACTGCATAGTATATTAAGGCATAAAAGTGGTAAAAATCTATTTTTTTAGTATGGTGTAAAAATGCCAAAAAATGCCATAGTATAGTATGACAAAAAATTCAAAAAACATCATCATATATTAAGGCATAAAAGGACATAAAAACATCATAGTATGGCAAGGCATGAAACTGCATAGTATATTAAGGCATAAAAGTGGTAAAAATCTATTTTTTATTTTCTGATGTAAAAATGCCAAAAAATGCCATAGTATAAGTATGGCAAAAAATTCAAAAAAACATAATCATATATTAAGGCATAAAAGGACATAAAAACATCATAGTATGGCAAGGCATGAAACTGCATAGTATATTAAGGCAAAAAAGTGGTAAAAATCTATTTTTTTAGTATGGTGTAAAAATGCAAAAAAATGCCATAGTATAGTATGTCAAAAAATTTGAAAAAACATCATCATATATTAAGCCATAAAAGGTCATAAAAACATCATAGTATGGCAAGGCATGAAACTGCATAGTATATTAAGGCATAAAAGTGGTAAAAATCTATCTTTTTTAGTATGGTGTAAAAATGCCAAAAAATGCCATAGTTTCGTATGGCAAAAAAATCAAAAAACATCATCATATATTAAGGCATAAAAGGTCATAAAAACACATCATAGTATGGCAATGCATGAAACTGCTTAGTATGTTAAGGCATAAAAATGCCAAAAAACATCATTTTATAGTATGGCATAAAAATGCCAAAAACGCCATAGTATAGTATGGCAAAAAATTTGAAAAAACATCATCATATATTAAGGCATAAAAGGTCATAAAAACGTTAAGGTATGGCAAGGCATGAAACTGCATAGTATATTAAGGCATAAAAATAGCAAAAAAATTTTTTTTTAGTATGGTGTAAAAATGCCAAAAAACGCCATAGTATAGTATGGCAAAAAAATTCAAAATAAAATCATCATATATTAAGGCATAAAAGGTCATGAAAACATCATAGTATGGCAATGCATGAAACTGCATAGTATATTAAGGCATAAAAGTGGTAAAAAACTATTTTTTTAGTATGGTGTAAAAATGCCAAAAAATGCCATAGTTTAGTATGGCAAAAAATTCAAAAAACATCATCATATATTAAGGCATAAAAGGTCATAAAAACATCATAGTATGGCAATGCATGAAACTGCTTAGTATGTTAAGGCATAAAAATGCCAAAAAACATCATTTTATAGTATGGCATAAAAATGCAAAAAAATGCCATAGTATAGTATGGCAAAAAATTTGAAAAAACATCATCATATATTAAGGCATAAAAGGTCATGAAAACGTAAGGTATGGTAAGGCATGAAACTGCATAGTACATTAAGGCATAAAAATGCCAAAAAACATAGTTTTATAGTTTGGCATAAAAATGGCATAGTATATAGTATGGTGGAAAAAATAATAAAAAAGGGACATTTAAGTAAAGTGTCTCACTAGGAACTGAACCCACGATCTTCTGAGTGTGAGGTGACAGTCCTAACCATTGTACCAAAGCTACCCAAGACAATGGCTTGATAATGCAGCATATAAAAAAGTCATAGTACAGTAAGAAGACAAAATATACTATGTCATAAAAATGCTAAAAAAAAACGCCATAGTATAGTATGGCAAAAAATTCAAAAAAACATCATCATATATTAAGCCATAAAAGGTCATAAAAACATCATAGTATGGAAAGGCATGAAACTACATAGTATATTAAGGCATAAAAGTGGTAAAATTCTATTTTTTTTAGTATGGTGTAAAAATGCCAAAAAATGCCATAGTATAGTATGACAAAAAATTCAAAAAACATCATCATATATTAAGGCATAAAAGGACATAAAAACATCATAGTATGGCAAGGCATGAAACTGCATAGTATATTAAGGCATAAAAGTGGTAAAAATCTATTTTTTTTAGTATGGTGTAAAAATGCCAAAAAACGCCATAGTATAGTATGGCAAAAAAATTCTAAAAAACATCATCATATATTAAGCCATAAAAGGTCATAAAAACATCATAGTATGGCAAGGCATGAAACTGCATAGTAATATTAAGGCATAAAAGTGGTAAAAATCTATTTTTTATTTTCTGATGTAAAAATGCAAAAAAATGCCATAGTATAAGTATGGCAAAAAATTCAAAAAACATCATCATATATTAAGGCATAAAAGGTCATAAAAACATCATAGTATGGCAATGCATGAAACTGCATAGTATATTAAGGCATAAAAGTGGTAAAAATCTATTTTTTTTAGTATGGTGTAAAAATGCCAAAAAATGCCATAGTTTAGTATGACAAAAAATTCAAAAAACATCATCATATATTAAGGCATAAAAGGACATAAAAACATCATAGTATGGCAAGGCATGAAACTGCATAGTATATTAAGGCATAAAAGTGGTAAAAATCTATTTTTTTAGTATGGTGTAAAAATGCCAAAAAATGCCATAGTATAGTATGGCAAAAAAATTCAAAATAAAATCATCATATATTAAGGCATAAAAGGTCATGAAAACATCATATTATAGCAAGGCATGAAACTGCATAGTATGTTAAGGCATAAAAATGCCAAAAAACATCATTTTATAGTTTGGCATAAAAATGGCATAGTATATAGTATGGTGGAAAAAATAATAAAAAAGGGACATTTAAGTAAAGTGTCCCACTAGGAACTGAACCCACGATCTTCTGAGTGTGAGGTGACAGTCCTAACCATTGTACCAAAGCTACCCAAGACAATGGCTTGATAATGCAGCATATAAAAAAGTCATAGTACAGTAAGAAGACAAAATATAGTATGTCATAAAAATGCTAAAAAAAACGCCATAGTATAGTATGGCAAAAAATTCGAAAAAACATCATCATATATTAAGCCATAAAAGGTCATAAAAACATCATAGTATGGAAAGGAATGAAACTACATAGTATATTAAGGCATAAAAATGGCAAAGAAATATTTTTATACTATGGTGTAAAAATGCCAAAAAATGCCATAGTTTAGTATGGCAAAAAATTCAAAAAAAAATCATCATATATTAAGCCATAAAAGGTCATAAAAACATCATAGTATGGCAAGGCATGAAACTGCTTAGTATGTTAAGGCATAAAAATGCCAAAAAACATAATTTTATAGTATGGCATAAAAATGCCAAAAACGCCATAGTATAGTATGGCAAAAAATTTGAAAAAACATCATCATATATTAAGCTATAAAAGGTCATAAAAACATCATAGTATGGCAAGGCATGAAACTGCATAGTATATTAAGGCATACAAATGGCAAAAATCTATTTTTGTCTTATGGCATAAAAATTAGAAAAAAGCCATAGAATAGTTTGGCAAAAAAATTCGAAAAAACATCATCATATATTAAGGCATAAAAGGTCATAAAAACATCATAGTATGGCGATGCATGAAACTGCATAGTATGTTAAGGCATAAAAATGCCAAAAAACATCATTTTATAGTATGGCATAAAAATGCCAAAACCGCCATAGTATAGTATGGCAAAAACTTGGAAAAAACATCATCATATATTAAGCCATAAAAGGACATAAAAACATCATATTATAGCAAGGCATGAAACTGCATAGTATATTAAGGCATAAAAGTGGCAAAGAAATATTTTTATACTATGGTGTAAAAATGCCAAAAAATGCCATAGTTTAGTATGGCAAAAAATTCAAAAAACATCATCATATGTTAAGCCATAAAAGGTCATAAAAACATCATAGTATGGCAATGCATGAAACTGCTCAGTATGTTAAGGCATAAAAATGCCAAAAAACATAATTTTATAGTATGGCATAAAAATGCCAAAAAACGCCATAGTATAGTATGGCAAAAAATTTTAAAAAACATCATCATATATTAAGCTATAAAAGGTCATAAAAACATCATAGTATGGCAAGGCATGAAACTGCATAGTATATTAAGGCATACAAATGGCAAAAATCTATTTTTGTCTTATGGCATAAAAATTAGAAAAAAGCCATAGAATAGTTTGGCAAAAAAATTCGAAAAAACATCATCATATATTAAGGCATAAAAGGTCATAAAAACATCATAGTATGGCGATGCATGAAACTGCATAGTATGTTAAGGCATAAAAATGCCAAAAAACATCATTTTATAGTATGGCATAAAAATGCCAAAACCGCCATAGTATAGTATGGCAAAAACTTGGAAAAAACATCATCATATATTAAGCCATAAAAGGACATAAAAACATCATATTATAGCAAGGCATGAAACTGCATAGTATATTAAGGCATAAAAGTGGTAAAAATCTATTTTTTTTAGTATGGTGTAAAAATGCCAAAAAACGCCATAGTATAGTATGGCAAAAAATTCAAAAAACATCATCATATATTAAGGCATAAAAGGTCATAAAAACATCATAGTATGGCGATGCATGAAACTGCATAGTATGTTAAGGCATAAAAATGCCAAAAAAAATATTTTTGTCGTAAGGCATAAAAAGTAGAAAAAAGCCATAGTATAGTATGGCAAAAAATTCAAAAAACATCATCATATATTAAGCCATAAAAGGTCATAAAAACATCATCATATATTAAGGCATAAAAGGTCATGAAAACATCATAGTATGGCGATGCATGAAACTGCATAGTATGTTAAGGCATAAAAATGCCAAAAAAAATATTTTTATACTATGGTGTAAAAATGCCAAAAAACGCCATAGTATAGTATGGCAAAAAAATTCGAAAAAACATCATCATATATTAAGCTATAAAAGGTCATAAAAACATCATCATATGTTAAGCCATAAAAGGACATAAAAACATCATAGTATGGAAAGGCATGAAACTGCATAGTATATTAAGGCAAAAAAGTGGTAAAAATCTATTTTTTTAGTATGGTGTAAAAATGCCAAAAAACGCCATAGTATAGTATGGCAAAAAATTCAAAAAAACATAATCATATATTAAGGCATAAAAGGTCATGAAAACATCATATTATA
The DNA here is from genome assembly GCF_021018895.1 of Seriola aureovittata. Taxonomy (NCBI): domain Eukaryota; kingdom Metazoa; phylum Chordata; class Actinopteri; order Carangiformes; family Carangidae; genus Seriola; species Seriola aureovittata. The sequence goes on from NC_079385.1 coordinate 8,191,360, forward strand.
GCAAGGCATGAAACTACATAGTATATTAAGGCATAAAAATGCCAAAAAACATCATCATATATTAAGGCATAAAAATGCCAAAAAACATAATTTTATAGTATGGCATAAAAATGCCAAAAAATGCCATAGTATAAGTATGGCAAAAAATTCAAAATAAAATCATCAAATATTAAGGCATAAAAGGTCATAAAAACATCATCATATATTAAGGCATAAAAGGTCATAAAAACATCATAGTATGGCAATGCATGAAACTGCATAGTATATTAAGGCATAAAAGTGGTAAAAATCTATTTTTTTTAGTATGGTGTAAAAATGCCAAAAAATGCCATAGTTTAGTATGGCAAAAAATTCAAAAAACATCATCATATATTAAGGCATAAAAATGCCAAAAAAAATATTTTTGTCGTAAGGCATAAAAGGTCATAAAAACATCATAGTATGGCGATGCATGAAACTGCATAGTATGTTAAGGCATAAAAATGCCAAAAAAAATATTTTTGTCGTAAGGCATAAAAAGTAGAAAAAAGCCATAGAATAGTTTGGCAAAAAAATTCGAAAAAACATCATCATATATTAAGCCATAAAAGGTCATAAAAACATCATAGTATGGAAAGGCATGAAACTACATAGTATATTAAGGCATAAAAATGGCAAAGAAATATTTTTTTAGTATGGTGTAAAAATGCCAAAAAAAATATTTTTGTCGTAAGGCATAAAAATGCCAAAAAACGCCATAGTATAGTATGGCAAAAAAATTAAAAATAAAATCATCATATATTAAGGCATAAAAGGTCATGAAAACATCATAGTATGGCAATGCATGAAACTGCATAGTATATTAAGGCATAAAAATGCCAAAAAATGCCAAAAAATGCCAAAAAATGCCAAAAAATGCCAAAAAATGCCATAGTATAGTATGGCAAAAAATTCAAAAAAACATAATTTTATAGTATGGCAAAAAATTCAAAAAAACATAATTTTATAGTATGGCAAAACATTCAAAAAACATCATTTTATAGTATGGCAAAACATTCAAAAAAACATAATTTTATAGTATGGCATAAAAATGCCAAAACCGCCATAGTATAGTATGGCAATGCATGAAACTGCATAGTACATTAAGGCATAAAAATGCCAAAAAATGCCAAAAAATGCCAAAAAACATCATTTTATAGTATGGCATAAAAATGCCAAAAAATGCCATAGTATAGTATGGCAAAAAATTTTAAAAAACATCATCATATATTAAGGCATAAAAATGCCAAAAAATGCCAAAAAACGCCATAGTATAGTATGGCAATGCATGAAACTGCATAGTACATTAAGGCATAAAAATGCCAAAAAATGCCAAAAAATGCCAAAAAACATAATCATATATTAAGGCATAAAAATGCCAAAAAACGCCATAGTATAGTATGGCAAAAACTTGGAAAAAACATCATCATATATTAAGGCATAAAAATGCCAAAAAACATCATCATATATTAAGGCATAAAAGGACATAAAAACATCATAGTATGGCAATGCATGAAACTGCTTAGTATGTTAAGGCATAAAAATGCCAAAAAACATCATTTTATAGTTTGGCATAAAAATGGCATAGTATATAGTATGGTGGAAAAAATAATAAAAAAGGGACATTTAAGTAAAGTGTCTCACTAGGAACTGAACCCACGATCTTCTGAGTGTGAGGTGACAGTCCTAACCATTGTACCAAAGCTACCCAAGACAATGGCTTGATAATGCAGCATATAAAAAAGTCATAGTACAGTAAGAAGACAAAATATAGTATGTCATCAAAATGCTAAAAAATGCCATAGTTTAGTATGGCAAAACATTCAAAAAAACATAATTTTATAGTATGGCATAAAAATGCCAAAAATCTATTTTTTATTCTATGATGTAAAAATGCCAAAAAATGCCATAGTTTAGTATGGCAAAACATTCAAAAAACATCATAGTATGGCGATGCATGAAACTGCATAGTACATTAAGGCATAAAAATGCCATAGTATAGTATGGCAAGGCATGAAACTACATAGTATATTAAGGCATAAAAAATGCAAAAAAATGCCAAAAACGCCATAGTATAGTATGGCAAAAAATTCAAAAAAACATCATCATATATTAAGCCATAAAAGGTCATAAAAACATCATAGTATGGCAAGGCATGAAACTGCATAGTATATTAAGGCATAAAAATGGTAAAATCTATTTTTTATTCTATGATGTAAAAATGCTAAAAAATGCCATAGTATAAGTATGGCAAAAAATTCAAAAAAACATAATCATATATTAAGGCATAAAAGGTCATAAAAACATCATAGTATGGCAAGGCATGAAACTGCATAGTATATTAAGGCATAAAAGTGGTAAAAATCTATTTTTTTAGTATGGTGTAAAAATGCCAAAAAATGCCATAGTATAGTATGGCAAAAAATTCTAAAAAACATCATCATATATTAAGCCATAAAAGGTCATAAAAACATCATAGTATGGCAAGGCATGAAACTGCATAGTATATTAAGGCATAAAAGTGGTAAAAATCTATTTTTTATTTTCTGATGTAAAAATGCCAAAAAATGCCATAGTATAAGTATGGCAAAAAATTCAAAAAAACATAATCATATATTAAGGCATAAAAGGACATAAAAACATCATAGTATGGCAAGGCATGAAACTGCATAGTATATTAAGACAAAAAAGTGGTAAAAATCTATTTTTTTAGTATGGTGTAAAAATGCAAAAAAATGCCATAGTATAGTATGTCAAAAAATTTGAAAAAACATCATCATATATTAAGCCATAAAAGGTCATAAAAACATCATAGTATGGCAAGGCATGAAACTGCATAGTATATTAAGGCATAAAAGTGGTAAAAATCTATCTTTTTTAGTATGGTGTAAAAATGCCAAAAAATGCCATAGTTTCGTATGGCAAAAAATTCAAAAAACATCATCATATATTAAGGCATAAAAGGTCATAAAAACATCATAGTATGGCAATGCATGAAACTGCTTAGTATGTTAAGGCATAAAAATGCCAAAAAACATCATTTTATAGTATGGCATAAAAATGCCAAAAACGCCATAGTATAGTATGGCAAAAAATTTGAAAAAACATCATCATATATTAAGGCATAAAAGGTCATAAAAACGTTAAGGTATGGCAAGGCATGAAACTGCATAGTATATTAAGGCATAAAAATAGCAAAAAAAATTTTTTTTAGTATGGTGTAAAAATGCCAAAAAACGCCATAGTATAGTATGGCAAAAAAATTCAAAATAAAATCATCATATATTAAGGCATAAAAGGTCATGAAAACATCATAGTATGGCAATGCATGAAACTGCATAGTATATTAAGGCATAAAAGTGGTAAAAATCTATTTTTTTAGTATGGTGTAAAAATGCCAAAAAATGCCATAGTATAGTATGGCAAAAAATTCAAAAAACATCATCATATATTAAGGCATAAAAGGTCATAAAAACATCATAGTATGGCAATGCATGAAACTGCTTAGTATGTTAAGGCATAAAAATGCCAAAAAACATCATTTTATAGTATGGCATAAAAATGCCAAAAACGCCATAGTATAGTATGGCAAAAAATTTGAAAAAACATCATCATATATTAAGGCATAAAAGGTCATGAAAACGTTAAGGTATGGTAAGGCATGAAACTGCATAGTACATTAAGGCATAAAAATGCCAAAAAACATAGTTTTATAGTTTGGCATAAAAATGGCATAGTATATAGTATGGTGGAAAAAATAATAAAAAAGGGACATTTAAGTAAAGTGTCTCACTAGGAACTGAACCCACGATCTTCTGAGTGTGAGGTGACAGTCCTAACCATTGTACCAAAGCTACCCAAGACAATGGCTTGATAATGCAGCATATAAAAAAGTCATAGTACAGTAAGAAGACAAAATATAGTATGTCATAAAAATGCTAAAAAAAACGCCATAGTATAGTATGGCAAAAAATTCAAAAAAACATCATCATATATTAAGCCATAAAAGGTCATAAAAACATCATAGTATGGAAAGGCATGAAACTACATAGTATATTAAGGCATAAAAGTGGTAAAATTCTATTTTTTTAGTATGGTGTAAAAATGCCAAAAAATGCCATAGTATAGTATGACAAAAAATTCAAAAAACATCATCATATATTAAGGCATAAAAGGACATAAAAACATCATAGTATGGCAAGGCATGAAACTGCATAGTATATTAAGGCATAAAAGTGGTAAAAATCTATTTTTTTAGTATGGTGTAAAAATGCCAAAAAATGCCATAGTATAGTATGGCAAAAAATTCTAAAAAACATCATCATATATTAAGCATAAAAGGTCATAAAAACATCATAGTATGGCAAGGCATGAAACTGCATAGTATATTAAGGCATAAAAGTGGTAAAAATCTATTTTTTATTTTCTGATGTAAAAATGCCAAAAAATGCCATAGTATAAGTATGGCAAAAAATTCAAAAAAACATAATCATATATTAAGGCATAAAAGGTCCTAAAAACATCATAGTATGGCAAGGCATGAAACTGCATAGTATATTAAGGCATAAAAGTGGTAAAAATCTATTTTTATAGTATGGCATAAAAATGGCATAGTATATAGTATGGTGGAAAAAATAATAAAAAAGGGACATTTAAGTAAAGTGTCTCACTAGGAACTGAACCCACGATCTTCTGAGTGTGAGGTGTCAGTCCTAACCATTGTACCAAAGCTACCCAAGACAATGGCTTGATAATGCAGCATATAAAAAAGTCATAGTACAGTAAGAAGACAAAATATAGTATGTCATCAAAATGCTAAAAAAAACGCCATAGTATAGTATGGCAAAAAATTCGAAAAAACATCATCATATATTAAGGCATAAAAGGACATAAAAACATCATAGTATGGCAAGGCATGAAACTGCATAGTATATTAAGGCAAAAAAGTGGTAAAAATCTATTTTTTTAGTATGGTGTAAAAATGCCAAAAAATGCCATAGTATAGTATGTCAAAAAATTTGAAAAAACATCATCATATATTAAGCCATAAAAGGTCATAAAAACATCATAGTATGGAAAGGCATGAAACTACATAGTATATTAAGGCATAAAAGTGGTAAAATTCTATTTTTTTAGTATGGTGTAAAAATGCCAAAAAATGCCATAGTATAGTATGACAAAAAATTCAAAAAACATCATCATATATTAAGGCATAAAAGGACATAAAAACATCATAGTATGGCAAGGCATGAAACTGCATAGTATATTAAGGCATAAAAGTGGTAAAAATCTATTTTTTTAGTATGGTGTAAAAATGCCAAAAAATGCCATAGTATAGTATGGCAAAAAAATTCTAAAAAACATCATCATATATTAAGCCATAAAAGGTCATAAAAACATCATAGTATGGCAAGGCATGAAACTGCATAGTATATTAAGGCATAAAAGTGGTAAAAATCTATTTTTTATTTTCTGATGTAAAAATGCCAAAAAATGCCATAGTATAAGTATGGCAAAAAATTCAAAAAAACATAATCATATATTAAGGCATAAAAGGTCCTAAAAACATCATAGTATGGCAAGGCATGAAACTGCATAGTATATTAAGGCATAAAAGTGGTAAAAATCTATTTTTATAGTATGGCATAAAAATGGCATAGTATATAGTATGGTGGAAAAAATAATAAAAAAGGGACATTTAAGTAAAGTGTCTCACTAGGAACTGAACCCACGATCTTCTGAGTGTGAGGTGTCAGTCCTAACCATTGTACCAAAGCTACCCAAGACAATGGCTTGATAATGCAGCATATAAAAAAGTCATAGTACAGTAAGAAGACAAAATATAGTATGTCATCAAAATGCTAAAAAAAACGCCATAGTATAGTATGGCAAAAAATTCGAAAAAACATCATCATATATTAAGGCATAAAAGGACATAAAAACATCATAGTATGGCAAGGCATGAAACTGCATAGTATATTAAGGCAAAAAAGTGGTAAAAATCTATTTTTTTAGTATGGTGTAAAAATGCAAAAAAATGCCATAGTATAGTATGTCAAAAAATTTGAAAAAACATCATCATATATTAAGCCATAAAAGGTCATAAAAACATCATAGTATGGCAAGGCATGAAACTGCATAGTATATTAAGGCATAAAAGTGGTAAAAATCTATCTTTTTTAGTATGGTGTAAAAATGCCAAAAAATGCCATAGTTTAGTATGGAAAAAAATTCAAAAAACATCATCATATATTAAGGCATAAAAGGTCATAAAAACATCATAGTATGGCAATGCATGAAACTGCTTAGTATGTTAAGGCATAAAAATGCCAAAAAACATCATTTTATAGTATGGCATAAAAATGCCAAAAACGCCATAGTATAGTATGGCAAAAAAATTCAAAATAAAATCATCATATATTAAGGCATAAAAGGTCATACAAATATCATAGTATGGCAATGCATGAAACTGCTTAGTATGTTAAGGCATAAGAATGCCAAAAAACATCATTTTATAGTATGGCATAAAAATGGCATAGTATATAGTATGGTGGAAAAAATAACAAAAAAGGGACATTTAAGTAAAGTGTCTCACTAGGAACTGAACCCACGAGCTTCTGAGTGTGAGGTGACAGTCCTAACCATTGTACCAAAAGTACCCAAGATAAAAGCTTGATAATGCAGTATATAAAAAAGTCATATTACAGTAAGAAGACAAAATATAGTATGTAATAAAAATGCTAAAAAAAACGCCATAGTATAGTATGGCAAAAAATTCGAAAAAACATCATCATATATTAAGCCATAAAAGGTCATAAAAACATCATAGTATGGCAAGGCATGAAACTGCATAGTATATTAAGGCATAAAAGTGGTAAAAATCTATTTTTTTTAGGATGGTGTAAAAATGCCAAAAAATGCCATAGTATAATATGGCAAAACATTCAAAAAACATAATCATATATTAAGGCATAAAAGGTCATAAAAACATCATAGTATGGCAAGGCATGAAACTGCATAGTATATTAAGGCATACAAATGGCAAAAAACTATTTTTGTGGTATGGCATAAAAATTAGAAAAACGCTATATTATAGTATGGCAAAAAAATTCAAAATAAAATCATCATATATTAAGGCATAAAAGGTCATACAAATATCATAGTATGGCAATGCATGAAACTGCTTAGTATGTTAAGGCATAAAAATGCCAAAAAACTATTTTTATAGTATGTCATAAAAATGAGATAGTATATAATATGGTGGAAAATATAATAAAAAAGGGACATTTAAGTAAAGTGCCTCACTTGGAACTAAACCGACGATCTTCTGAGTGTGAGGTGACATTCCTAACCATTGTACCAAAGCTACCCGAGACAATGGCTTGATAATGCAGGGTATAAAAAAGTCATAGTACAGTAAGAAGACAAAATATAGTATGTCATAAACATGCTAAAAAAAAACGCCATAGTATAGTATGGCAAAAAATTCGAAAAAACATCATCATATATTAAGCTATAAAAGGTCATAAAAACATCATAGTATGGAAAGGCATGAAACTGCATAGTATATTAAGGCATAAAAGTGGTAAAATTCTATTTTTTTAGTATGGTGTAAAAATGCCAAAAAATGCCATAGTATAGTATGGCAAAAAATTCAAAAAATATCATCATATATTAAGGCATAAAAGGTCATAAAAACATCATAGTATGGAAAGGCATGAAACTACATAGTATATTAAGGTATAAAATGGCAAAGAAATATTTTCATACTATGGTGTAAAAATCCCAAAAAACGCCATAGTATAGTATGGCCAAAAATTTGAAAAAACATCATCATATATTAAGACATAAAAGCTCATAAAAACGTTAAAGTATGGCAAGGCATGAAACTGCATAGTATATTAAGGCATACAAATGGCAAAAATCTATTTTTATCTTATGGCATAAAAATTAGAAAAAAGCCATAGTATAGTATGGCAAAAAAATTCAAAATAAAATCATCATATATTAAGGCATAAAAGGTCATAAAAACATCATATTATGGCAAGGCATGAAACTGCATAGTATATTAAGGCATAAAAATGGCAAAAAATTATTTTTTTAGTATGGCATAAAAATGAAAAAAAGGCCATAGTATAGTATGGTAAAAAAATTCAAAATAAAATCATCATATATTAATGCATAAAAGGTCATGAAAACATCATAGTATGCCAAAGCATGAAACTGCATAGTATATTAAGAAATAAAAATACCAAAACACTATTTTTATAGTATGGCATAAAAATGGCATAGTATATAGTATGGTGGAAAAAATAATAAAAAAGGGACATTTAAGTAAAGTGTCTCACTAGGAACTGAACCCACGATCTTCTGAGTGTGAGGTGACAGTCCTAACCATTGTACCAAAGCTACCCAAGACAACGGTTTGATAATGCAGCATATAAAAAAGTCATAGTACAGTAAGAAGACAAAATATAGTATGTCATAAAAATGCTAAAAAAAAACGCCATAGTATAGTATTGCAAAAAATTTCAAAAAACATCATCATATATTAAGCTATAAAAGGTCATAAAAACATCATAGTATGGAAAGGCATGAAACTGCATAGTATATTAAGGCATAAAAATGCCAAAAAAACATCATTTTATAGTATTGCAAATTCAAAAGTGGTAATTCTATTTTTTTAGTATGGTGTAAAAATGCCAAAAAATGCCATAGTATAGTATGGCAAAAAATTCAAAAAACATCATCATATATTAAGGCATAAAAGGTCATAAAAACATCATAGTATGGCAATGCATGAAGCTGCTTAGTATGTTAAGGCATAAAAATGCCAAAAAAACATCATTTTATAGTATTGCATAAAAATGCCAAAAACGCCATAGTATAGTATGTCAAAAAATTCGAAAAAACATAATCATATATTAAGGCATAAAAGGTCATAAAAACATCATAGTATGGCAAGGCATGAAACTGCATAGTATATTAAGGCATAAAAATGGCAAAAAACTATTTTTTGTATGGTGTAAAAATTCCAAAAACGCCATAGTATAGTATGGCAAAAAATTTGAAAAAACATCATCATATATTAAGACATAAACGCTCATAAAAACGTTAAAGTATGGCAAGGCATGAAACTACATAGTATATTAAGGCATACAAATGGCAAAAATCTATTTTTGTCTTATGGCCTAAAAATTAGAAAACAGCCATAGTATAGTATTGCAAAAAAATTCAAAATGAAATCATCATATATTAAGGCATTAAAGGTCATAAAAAACATCATAGTATGGCAATGCATGAAACTGCTTAGTATGTTAAGGCATAAAAATGCCAAAAAACATAATTTTATAGTATGGCAAAAAATTTGAAAAAACATCATCATATATTAAGGCATAAAAGGTCATAAAAACGTTAAAGTATGGCAAGGCATGAAACTGCATAGTATATTATTGAATAAAAATGGAAAAAAAACTAATTTTTTAGTATGGTGTAAAAATGCCAAAAAAATGCCATAGTACAGTATGGCAAAAAATTTGAAAAAAATCATCATATATTAAGGCATAAAAGTTCATAAAAACATCATAATATGGCAAGACATGAAACTGCATAGTATATTAAGGCATAAAAATGGTAAAAAACTATTTTTTTGTATGGTGTAAAAATGCCAAAAAATGCCATAGTATAGTATGGCAAAAAATTCGAAAAAACATCATCATATATTAAGGCATAAAAGGTCATAAAAACATCATAGTATACTATGGCGTTTTTTGGCATTTCTACACCATAATAGAAAAAAATGTTTTTTGCCATTTTTATGCCTTAATATACTATGCAGTTTCATACCTTACCATACTTTAACGTTTTTATGACCTTTTATGCCTTAATATATGATGATGTTTTTCCGAATTTTTTGCCATACTATACTATGGCGTTTTTTGGCATTTTTACACCATACTAAAAAAAATGTTTTTTGCCATTTTTTTGCCATAATATACTATGCAGCTTCATGCTTTGCCATACTTTAACGTTTTTATGACCTTTTATGCCTTAATATATGATGTTGTTTTTACGAATTTTTTGCCATACTATACTATGGCGTTTTTTGGCATTTTTACACCATACTATAAAAATATTTCTTTGCCATTTTTATGCCTTAATATACTAGGCAGTTTCATGCCTTGCCATACTATGATGTTTTTATGACCTTTTATGCCTTAATATATGATGATGTTTTTTCAAATTTTTTGCCATACTATACTATGGCGTTTTTTGGCATTTTTACACAATGCAAAAAAATAGTTTTTTGCCATTTTTATGCCTTAATATACTATGCAGTTTCATGCCTTCCCATACTATGACGTTTTTATGAACTTTTATGCCTTAATATATGATGATGTTTTTTCAAATTTTTTGCCATAGTATACCATGGCATTTTTTGGCATTTTTACACCATACTAAAAAATTAGTTTTTTTCCATTTTTATGCCATAATATACTATGCAGTTTCATGCCTTGCCATACTTTAACGTTTTTCTGACCTTTTATGCCTTAATATATGATGGTTTTTTTTCAAATTTTTTGCCATATGGCGTTTTTAGCATTTTTGTGCCATACTATAAAACGATGTTTTTTGGCATTTTTATGCCTTAACATACTAAGCAGTTTCATGCCTTTCCATACTATGATGTTTTTATGAGCTTTTATGCCTTAATATATGATGATGTTTTTTCAAATTTTTTGCCATACTATACAATGGCGTTTTTTTTAGCATTTTTATGATATACTATATTTTGTCTTCTTACTGTACTATGACTTTTTTATATGCTGCATTATCAAGCCATTGCCTTGGGTAGCTTTGGTACAATGGTTAGGACTGTCACCTCACACTCAGAAGATCGTGGGTTCAGTTCCTAGTGAGACACTTTACTTAAATGTCCCTTTTTTATTATTTTTTCCACCATACTATATACTATGCCATTTTTATGCCATATTATAAAAATAGATTTTTACCACTTTTATGCCTTAATATACTATGTAGTTTCATGCCATACTATGATGTTTTTATTACCTTTCATGCCTTAACATACTAAGCAGTTTCATACCTTGCCATACTACGATGTTTTTATGTCCTTTCATGCCTTAATATATGATGATGTTTTTTCGAATTTTTTGACATACTAAAAAAAATAGATTTTTACCACTTTTATGCCTTAATATACTATGCAGTTTCATGCCTTGCCATACTATGATGTTTTTATGTCCTTTCATGCCTTAATATATGATGATGTTTTTTTGAATTTTTTGCCATACTATACTATGGCGTTTTTTTTTTAGCATTTTTATGACATACTATATTTTGTCTTCTGACTGTACTATGACTGTTTTATATGCTGCATTATCAAGCCATTGTCTCGGGTAACCTTCGTACAATGGTTAGGACTGTCACCTCACACTCAGAATATCGTTGGTTCAGTTCCTAGTGAGGCACTTTACTTAAATGTCCCTTTTTTATTATTTTTTCCACCATACTATATACTATGCCATTTTTATGCCATACTATGAAAATTTTTTTTTGGTATTTTTATTTCTTAATATACTATGCAGTTTCATGCTTTGCCATACTATGATGTTTTCATGACCTTTTATGCATTAATATATGATGATTTATTTTGAATTTTTTTGCCATACTATACTATGGCGTTTTTTGGCATTTTTACACAATAGTATAAAAATATTTCTTTGCCCTTTTTATGCCTTAATATACTATGCAGTTTCATGCCTTGCCATACTATGATGTTTTTATGACCTTTTATGCCTTAATATATGATGATGTTTTTTCAAATTTTTTGCCATATGGCGTTTTTGGCATTTTTAAGCCATACTATAAAATGATGTTTTTTGGCATTTTTATGCCTTAACATACTAAGCAGTTTCATGCCTTTCCATACTATGATGTTTTTATGAACTTTTATGCCTTAATATATGATGATGTTTTTTCAAATTTTTTGCCATATGGCGTTTTTGGCATTTTTATGCCATACTATAAAATGATGTTTTTTGGCATTTTTATGCCTTAATATACTAAGCAGTTTCATGCCTTTCCATACTATGATGTTTTTATGAGCTTTTATGACTTAATATATGATGATGTTTTTTCGAATTTTTTGCCATAATATACAATGGCGTTTTTTTTAGCATTTTTATGACATACTATATTTTGTCTTCTTACTGTACTATGACTTTTTTATATGCTGCATTATCAAGCCATTGTCTTGGGTAGCTTTGGTACAATGGTTAGGACTGTCACCTCACACTCAGAAGATCGTGGGTTCAGTTCCTAGTGAGACACTTTACTTAAATGTCCCTTTTTTATTATTTTTTCCACCACTATGCCATTTTTATGCCATACTATAAAAATAGATTTTTACCACTTTTATGCCTTAATATACTATGTAGTTTCATGCCATACTTTGATGTTTTTATTACCTTTCATGCCTTAACATACTAAGAAGTTTCATGCATTGCCATACTATGATGGTTTTATGACCTTTTATGCCTTAATATATGATGATGTTTTTTGAATTTTTTGCCATAGTATACTATGGCATTTTTTGGCATTTTTACACCATACTAAAAAAATAGATTTTTACCACTTTTATGCCTTAATATACTATGTAGTTTCATGCCTTGCCATACTATGATGTTTTTATGACCTTTTATGCCTTAATATATGATGATGTTTTTTCAAATTTTTTGCCATACTATACTATGGCGTTTTTGGCATTTTTATGCCATACTATAAAATGACGTTTTTTGGCATTTTTATGCCTTAATATACTATGCAGTTTCATGCCTTGCCATACTATGACGTTTTTATGAACTTTTATGCCTTAATATATGATGATGTTTTTTCAAATTTTTTGCCATACTATACTATGGCGTTTTTGGCATTTTTACACCATACTAAAAAAATAGATTTTTACCACTTTTATGCCTTAATATGCTATGCAGTTTCATGCCTTGTCATACTATGATGTTTTTATGTCCTTTTATGCTTTAATATATGATGATGTTTTTTCAAATTTTTTGCCATACTATACTATGGCGTTTTTTTTTAGCATTTTTATGACATACTATATTTTGTCTTCTTACTGTACTATGACTTTTTTATATGCTGCATTATCAAGCCATTGTCTCGGGTAGCTTTGGTACAATGGTTAGGACTGTCACCTCACACTCAGAAGATCGTTGGTTCAGTTCCTAGTGAGGCACTTTACTTAAATGTCTCTTTTTTATTATTTTTTCCACCACTATGCCATTTTTATGCCATACTATAAAAATAGATTTTTACCACTTTTATGCCTTAATATACTATGTAGTTTCATGCCATACTTTGATGTTTTTATTACCTTTCATGCCTTAACATACTAAGAAGTTTCATGCATTGCCATACTATGATGGTTTTATGACCTTTTATGCCTTAATATATGATGATGTTTTTTGAATTTTTTGCCATAGTATACTATGGCATTTTTTGGCATTTTTACACCATACTAAAAAAATAGATTTTTACCACTTTTATGCCTTAATATACTATGTAGTTTCATGCCTTGCCATACTATGATGTTTTTATGACCTTTTATGCCTTAATATATGATGATGTTTTTTCAAATTTTTTGCCATACTATACTATGGCGTTTTTGGCATTTTTATGCCATACTATAAAATGACGTTTTTTGGCATTTTTATGCCTTAATATACTATGCAGTTTCATGCCTTGCCATACTATGACGTTTTTATGAACTTTTATGCCTTAATATATGATGATGTTTTTTCAAATTTTTTGCCATACTATACTATGGCGTTTTTGGCATTTTTACACCATACTAAAAAAATAGATTTTTACCACTTTTATGCCTTAATATGCTATGCAGTTTCATGCCTTGTCATACTATGATGTTTTTATGTCCTTTTATGCTTTAATATATGATGATGTTTTTTCAAATTTTTTGCCATACTATACTATGGCGTTTTTTTTTAGCATTTTTATGACATACTATATTTTGTCTTCTTACTGTACTATGACTTTTTTATATGCTGCATTATCAAGCCATTGTCTCGGGTAGCTTTGGTACAATGGTTAGGACTGTCACCTCACACTCAGAAGATCGTTGGTTCAGTTCCTAGTGAGGCACTTTACTTAAATGTCTCTTTTTTATTATTTTTTCCACCATACTATATCCTGTGCCATTTTTATGCCATACTATGAAAATAGTTTTTTGGTATTTTTATATCTTAATATACTATGCAGTTTCATGCTTTGCCATACTATGATGTTTTCATGACCTTTTATGCCTTAATATATGATGATTTATTTTGAATTTTTTTGGCATACTATACTATGGCGTTTTTCTAATTTTTATGCCATACGACAAAAATTGTTTTTTACCATTTTTATGCCTTAATATACTATGCAGTTTCATGCCTTGCCATACTATGATGTTTTTAGGACCTTTTATGCCTTAATATATGATTATGTTTTTTCGAATTTTTTGCCATACTATACTATGGCATTTTTTGGCATTTTTACACCATACAAAAAAATAGTTTTTTACCATTTTTATGCCTTAATATACTATGCAGTTTCATGTCTTGCCATATTATGATGTTTTTATGAACTTTTATGCCTTAATATATGATGATTTTTTTCAAATTTTTTGCCATACTGTACTATGGCATTTTTTTGGCATTTTTACACCATACTAAAAAATTAGTTTTTTTTCCATTTTTATTCAATAATATACTATGCAGTTTCATGCCTTGCCATACTTTAACGTTTTTATGACCTTTTATGCCTTAATATATGATGATGTTTTTTCAAATTTTTTGCCATACTATACTATGGCGTTTTTGGCATTTTTATGCCATACTATGAAAATAGTTTTTTGGTATTTTTATATCTTAATATACTATGCAGTTTCATGCTTTGCCATACTATGATGTTTTCATGACCTTTTATGCCTTAATATATGATGATTTATTTTGAATTTTTTTGGCATACTATACTATGGCGTTTTTCTAATTTTTATGCCATACGACAAAAATTGTTTTTTACCATTTTTATGCCTTAATATACTATGCAGTTTCATGCCTTGCCATACTATGATGTTTTTAGGACCTTTTATGCCTTAATATATGATTATGTTTTTTCGAATTTTTTTCCATACTATACTATGACATTTTTTGGCATTTTTACACCATACAAAAAAATTCGTTTTTTTCCATTTTTATGCCATAATATACTATGCAGTTTCGTGCCTTACCATACTTTAACGTTTTTTTTTACCTTTTATGCCTTAATATATGATGATGTTTTTTCAAATTTTTTGCCATACTATACTATGGCGTTTTTGGCATTTTTATGGCATACTATAGAATGATGTTTTTGGCATTTTTATGCCTTAACATACTAAGCAGCTTCATGCATTGCCATATTATGATGGTTTTATGACCTTTTATGCCTTAATATATGATGATGTTTTTTGAATTTTTTGCCATAGTATACTATGGCATTTTTTGGCATTTTTACACCATATTAAAAAAATAGATTTTTACCACTTTTATGCCTTAATATACTATGTAGTTTCATGCCTTGCCATACTATGATGTTTTTATGACCTTTTATGCCTTAATATATGATGATGTTTTTTCAAATTTTTTGCCATACTATACTATGGCGTTTTTGGCATTTTTATGCCATACTATAAAATGACGTTTTTTGGCATTTTTATGCCTTAATATACTATGCAGTTTCATGCCTTGCCATACTATGACGTTTTTATGAACTTTTATGCCTTCATATATGATGATGTTTTTTCAAATTTTTTGCCATACTATACTATGGCGTTTTTTGGCATTTTTACACCATACTAAAAAAATAGATTTTTACCACTTTTATGCCTTAATATGCTATGCAGTTTCATGCCTTGTCATACTATGATGTTTTTATGTCCTTTTATGCTTTAATATATGATGATGTTTTTTCAAATTTTTTGCCATACTATACTATGGCGTTTTTTTTTAGCATTTTTATGACATACTATATTTTGTCTTCTTACTGTACTATGACTTTTTTATATGCTGCATTATCAAGCCATTGTCTCGGGTAGCTTTGGTACAATGGTTAGGACTGTCACCTCACACTCAGAAGATCGTTGGTTCAGTTCCTAGTGAGGCACTTTACTTAAATGTCCCTTTTTTATTATTTTTTCCACCATACTATATCCTATGCCATTTTTATGCCATACTATGAAAATAGTTTTTTGGTATTTTTATATCTTAATATACTATGCAGTTTCATGCTTTGCCATACTATGATGTTTTCATGACCTTTTATGCCTTAATATATGATGATTTATTTTGAATTTTTTTGGCATACTATACTATGGCGTTTTTCTAATTTTTATGCCATACGACAAAAATTGTTTTTTACCATTTTTATGCCTTAATATACTATGCAGTTTCATGCCTTGCCATACTATGATGTTTTTAGGACCTTTTATGCCTTAATATATGATTATGTTTTTTCGAATTTTTTTCCATACTATACTATGACGTTTTTTGGCATTTTTACACCATACAAAAAAATTCGTTTTTTTCCATTTTTATGCCATAATATACTATGCAGTTTCATGCCTTGCCATACTTTAACGTTTTTTTTACCTTTTATGCCTTAATATATGATGATGTTTTTTCAAATTTTTTGCCATACTATACTATGGCGTTTTTTGGCATTTTTATGGCATACTATAAAATGATGTTTTTTGGCATTTTTATGCCTTAACATACTAAGCAGTTTCATGCATTGCCATGCTATGATGTTTTTATGACCTTTTATGCCTTAATATATGATTATGTTTTTTTGAATTTTTTGTCATACTATACTATGGCGTTTTTGGCATTTTTACACCATACTAAAAAAAATGTTTTTTGCCATTTTTATGCCATAATATACTATGCAGTTTCATGCCTTGCCATACTTTAACGTTTTTATGACCTTTTATGGCTTAATATATGATGATGTTTTTTTGAATTTTTTGCCATACTATACTATGGCGTTTTTTGGCATTTTTACACCATACTAAAAAAATAGATTTTTACCACTTTTATGCCTTAATATACTATGCAGTTTCATGCCTTGCCATACTATGATGTTTTTATGACCTTTTATGGCTTAATATATGATGATGTTTTTTCGAATTTTTTGCCATACTATACTATGGCGTTTTTTGGCATTTTTACACCATACTAAAAAAATAGATTTTTACCACTTTTATGCCTTAATATACTATGTAGTTTCATGCCATACTATAGTATGACAAAAAATTCAAAAAAACATAATCATATATTAAGGCATAAAAGGTCATAAAAACATCATAGTATGGCAATGCATGAAGCTGCTTAATATGTTAAGGCATAAAAATGCCAAAAAACATCATTTTATAGTATGGCATAAAAATGCCAAAAACGCCATAGTATAGTATGGCAAGAAATTTGAAAAAACATCATCATATATTAAGGCATAAAAGGTAAAAAAAAACGTTTAAGTATGGCAAGGCATGAAACTGCATAGTGTATTATGGCATAAAAATGGCAAAAAACTTTTTTTTGTATGGTGTAAAAATGCCAAAAAAATGCCATAGTATAGTATGGCAAAAAATTCAAAAAAACATCCTCATATATTAAGGCATAAAAGGTCATAAAAACTAGTAGTATGGAAATGCATGAAACTGCATGGTATATTAAGGCATAAAAATGGCAAAGAAATATTTTTTTAGTATGGTGTAAAAATGCCAAAAAATGCCATCGTATAGTATGGCAAAAAATTTGAAAAAACATCATCATACATTAAGGCATAAAAGGTCATAAAAACATCATAGTATGGCAAGGCATGAAACTGCATAGTATATTATGGCATAAAAATGGAAAAAAACGATTTTTTTATTATGGTGTAAAAATGCCAAAAAATACCATAGTATAGTATGGCAAAAAATTTGAAAAAACATCATCATATATTAAGGCATAAAAGGTCATAAAAACGTTAAAGTATGGCAAGGCATGAAACTGCATAGTATATTAAGGCATAAAAATACCAAAAAAATAGTTTTATAGTATGGCATGAAAAGGCCAAAAAACACCATAGTATAGTACATTTTTTTTAAAAGGGACACATAAGTAAAGCACCTCATTGGGATTTGAACCCACGACCTTCTGAGTTTGAGGTGACAGTCCTAAACATTGTACCAAAGCTACCCAACACAAGACATCGGTAATGCAGCATAAAAAATGTCATAACACCTTGAGAACACAAAATATAGTGTGGCATAAAAATACTAAAAAACGCCATAGTATAATAAGGCATAAAAACTCAAAAAACAACATAGTATAAAATGACCTAGTATAACGAGGCAAAAAACGACTTTAAAAAGATATATAACAGTAAGGCATAAAGACTTAGTATACTATGGCGTTTTCATGAAGTTTTTCTACCTTACTATACTATCTTGTTTTTTTTACTTTTTTGACGTTTTTAATTGGGTAGAGAAGTGGTGCAGTGGTTGGAATTGTGGCATACCAACCTGAAGGTCCTTGCTCTGTGCATTTTCCATCTGAAGTTTTCATGATCTTCCTGTACCTGTTTGTCATTGTATTCCAATGACTTTTTATTACTTACTATATTACATCGTTTTTGTACTTTTTATGCCTCACTATACTATGTTGTTTTTTGACTTTTTATGCCTTACGATATCGTTTTCATGACGTTTTTATGCCACATTATATTATATATATTATATATATATTATATTGTACATTCTCGTTTTTTTTACTTTTTTTGTCTTACTATACCATAACTTTTTTATGACTTATGTACTATGTCATGTCTTGACTTTTTATGCCTTACAATATTATGTAGTTTTTTGAGTTTTTATGTCTTACTATATCATGACGTTTTCATGCCTTACTATTCTATGACTTTTTTATGCCTTACTATACCACAAATTTTTTTTGCCTTACTATACTAAGACTTTTCAAACTTTACTATACTGTGACTTTTATACTCACTATTGTGAGGGTTTTGTAATTTTCCTGGACCGAAAGCACACACACAGAGGTGAGGGGATAAAAGTGATTTTAATAAAAACAACGATAAGTGATGGGGAGGCTGTTGGCTGGTGTGGGCTGGAGACTGGCAGAGGGGCTTACTATATCATGACGTTTTCATGCCTTACTATTCTATGACTTTTTTATGCCTTACTATACCACAAATTTTTTTTGCCTTACTATACGATGATTTTTTCATACCTTACTTTTTTTATGCCTTACTATACTATGGCTATTTTATACCTTATTATACCATGACTTTTTTTTTATACCTACCATGATTTCTTTATACTTTATTTTATGACGTTTTTATGACTTACTATACTGTGACTTTTTAGGTTTTACCATACTATGACTTATTATGTCACTACTATACTATGGCATTTTTTATGACTTACTGTGCTATGACTTCTTTTATACCTTACTATACTATGACATATATTCCATTTGCACAAGGGCGTTCCTGAATGAATGAAAATTCAGAACTTATATGTTAATAAACTGTTTGTTTGATGGCATTAAAAAGCCAATCTCTTTGTTTTGGATGGGTGGCGGGGTTGTTGACACCAATGTTGAGTACCAGTGTTGAGACCAAATTTGTACCGTTGTGTCACAATAGTAAGGCATAAGACAGTCAAAAAAACATCATAGTATAGGACGGCATAAAATGTCATAAAAACGTCATAGTACATTAAGGTGTAAAAAACTCATAGTATAATAAAAATGTCATAGTATAGTAAGGCATAAAAGGTATAGTACAGCATAGTACTATACTAAAAGGTTCAAAGTTTTCATATCATCAATAGTAAACTTACAGGCAGTAAAGTTCTCTTTTATTGATCAAAATATATAATATAATTTTTAATGAGGTTTTAATTAGTTTTAATTATTCAATTAATCAATTTAAATAGATTATTTTTATGAATTAAATGACTATTGATGTGTAACACTAAAAATAAAGCTATACAAAATGTTAACAACTTGACAAAGTATAGAGTTGTGAATAATTTAAAACTTTATTCTAAGGTCACAATTTGTTTTCAGATGCTTTTCTACAGCAGAAAATTAACATATGCTGCAAATGCTGAACATTTTATTTATCTTAAAACCTTTCATCAAACATGAAATGAATCCACTGTAATTAGATATTTTACTAACACTTAAAGCCAAGCCTGGCTGCAGAACCCTAATTAGTGTATATATCCAGCAGTAGTGCTGTCTTCACCTTGTGCTCCATCGAGCGCCTTGCTGCTGTGTGGAGTTTGACACGTGAAGTCTGAGGTTAAACTCCAGAGCTCCAGGCCTGAGCTCCGTCTTTACTCCCCCTGATCAACCTCTCTGTGGTAGATGGTTCATTGTCAGCTGGGTGTTCAAGCTCCATTTAACTCTAACTAACTGCCTTTAGTCATTACTGCTGCTCATTAATGCTGCACTGGTGCTGCTGAGCAACCCTGAGAGTGTCTGGGTGAGGTGACTGCACAGTCTACAACTGCTCAGACCATACAGGAGAGTATTTGCTTTTGATGCTTTTATTGTAGCACAATTAATGGCATAAATATAATCATAATAGCATGTTATATTGAGGTTATTTGTTGACATAAAAGCAGACACCTGTAATCATCTTAAAAGCTAATGTTTATTTTTCTTTAAATACAACAGGAGCAAATCTTTGAAGCCTCACAACAAAGTACTCTGCCAAAGGCACTTGTACCTGAGGGGCTTATCCTGCAGTGTACATGGAAAGCTCAACTAGTTAATTCAAATCAACAAACCCAACTGAAAGTAGAAAATGGGATTTAATTTAAATATGTATCCATATATTTGTGTTACGAAGTAAAATGAGACTGTCCTCCTGTAAAAGAAACGAGCCAATAGGTCATCTGTGCGGCAGGTTATTTAGACCCATATTAACATTTTATTGCTAGGCAACATCTAGTGGCCATAGTAATTATGACAGGAGCAAAGGGAAAAGTGTGGCAGCGTAGTATAAAGAGCAATAAAGTCGTGGAGGAGTTTGGGGTGGACAGATGAGTCAAAAAAACACAGGAATATGACACAGGAGAGCAGTGTTCGATTTCCATGTGAAATCAGCAGTTATATATTGTGACCATGACATTTCCTAAATCTAACCAAGCCGTGACTGTTATTATAGCAACTATGCCAACAAAGTTATGCACGCCGCTGTCAGTACAGTCTGTGTGTTTATTATTGTAACCATGACAACCGAGGTCTGGTACCCCTGCCGCCGTAGGGGTGCTGTTTCAGGAGACGCTCCTATGGGTTGTATGAGAGGGTTGAAAGAAAAGGACATGTTGAGTAAAATCTAAGTCACTTGTAAAACATCAACATCACATATCGCAATTAAAAGTGAAGGAAAAACTAATATTAAATAGAAAGTGAGCAGATGTTTTAAAAATAGTAAATTGTCGAATTAGATCATTATTAGTATGACATACCATCCAGTTTATAATCCATTCAAAAGAACATACTGAATTTGAGTGGTCTGCAGAGGCGCATCATATGAAAGAGGCTGGAAACCACAGCTATGCTACTCCCAGCCCAATGTAGAAGAAAGCTAATCTAATCATGAATGGCTGAGGAAAAAGACATAAAGGGTTTGAAATGCATCCTCCACCCTCCATGACATTAGTAATCAAGGTTTTCTACTGTACGCTGGTTGCCCCCTCCGTGTCCATGGAAAGTGCAGGGATGCAGGGTGACAGCTGGGGACCTGGCCAACACGCTGGACCACTAAATGAGAAAAATGACCAGCTTTCACCAGCTCTTTTAAAAGCTCATTTACATCCTGTCAGATTCCATTATGGTCAGGGACCTGCACCGGAGCTGCAGGACAGGACTGAGCCTGAGTGCACTGACCGTGCCATCCAAGCTCCTATCAGCCTGACCTGGCTCACCGGTCCAGTAGACAGCTGATTCTCCTGTGTCAAGGTTTTTTGGCTTCTCTCCTTCTTTTTTCTCCCCTGTCCATTTCCCCTCACACTACCTTTGCTGTGCTCTTGGCAAAGAGTAGGTGATTATCAGAGTGCCTGAAACCCCACTTTTATTCTTTTACACAATTACTGTACAGTATGTGCACCTAAAAGCATCAGCAGAGAGGATTAAGTCTGCTAAATGCTGAGCCTTGAATAAATTATATGCAGGGTGGGGGGGTTGGCATTAAAAGAAAGCACGATGGGGAGGGAGGGGAATTGAAAAAGCAAGTGGATTCAGGTTCTCGAAATAAGAATAATGTAAATTAAAATTAGACTTCACCTCTGCAGTCATCCTAAATGTTTGTGTATTTTTACAGTCATCATTGTAATTATACAGTATATGGTAATAACAAATATTCACCAGAATCAGAGTACTAGGATATGTGCTTTGGAGGTTGAATTCTGAGGAACCAAAAGTACTTTGTGTTTTGTTTCTATTACAGATATTGAGTGTGAAGACACACTCACTGAAGAATAACACCACCTGCAGCTCAGATGGGACAATTCTTGGGACAAGTCTTCACATCCATCGTGTGTCAACTTGAGTTTGTGCCTGAGGGGAAGAAAATGTTTGTCGTGAGACATGAATCAAGAGCCTAGAAACTCAAGCTGAGCATGGACATCAATAAGTTTAATAGTCAGTACATTTTTTTTTTAATTTTGAAGGAAATTCCAACATTCAAATCTATTGTCATTAACCTTTTTGGTTTTAAATCAATAGATATTGAGACTGAAGTTCATTTTTGACCTTTGAAACGGCACTCAACTTAATTGCTGCTCTGGAGCTCTCAATGGTATCACAGATTTATATTCACACTCAACTTCAATATTAGATTTAGGTCAATCTCAGTTTTTAAACCGGCATTGATGAAAAGTCCTTAAAGGGCTTAGAAAAGAACATTTCACTGCATCTATTGAGGAAGACTGTGCTATTTGATTGAAAGGTCCAAAACAGCAAACATATGTTAAACACTACAGCAGTACTGAAAGAATGAAGCTGTTGGCTCAAAAATTACAATCATATTATTTGTTAATATAATTATATTACTTGAAATGATATTAATATGTTAACAATATACTGTATGGTCTAATATCCAGGTCACAGGGGAAGTTAACGGGACCTTGACATATGGTTATTCTTCTACCTTATCCTCATTCGTTCAAATACTCAGCTGTTGCATTGCTGCTGCTCTTATCCAAAAAGATGTGCTTTCCCCATCACTGCACATACTCCACATTCTCCACTGTCCCTGTAGATCTGACATTTTATGCGCGCATATTAACAATACATACAACACAGCACGCCACAACAGCAGCAAGTAAGTATTCAAACATTCAACAAGGGCACTTTGAGCATTAACAGCAGTTAGTCTGTGGTCATGCACTAAGCCACTTCTGTGTCCCATTCACACTCCGAGCATGTCTGTAACACTGCGATGTGACGCATACATCAAAGCCTTGGAGAGCATCTCAGCACACACTAGGAGCTCCATCAATCCCCCTCCAGCTTGCGGAAGCAGCCTTTTCCTACACAGTCGGCCATCAAGGGTGACATCCTTGAGGAGACGATACAAACAGCGGCTAATGAATTTTTAACGACGAGCGTCGCGAGCGGCGAAGAGAAGGAGAGCGGGAAACAGAGACGGGCGAGAGATACCCCCCACTGAATGCATTACAGTGATTTGTGGGCTCACCTTTGAGCGGGAGTGAGAGGCCTCCCGCCTCAGATCATCGGGGTGTTATGTGTGCTCAGTGGGGGAGCCTCTCTGCATCGTGGGCCAAATGATGTTTGAAATGTTTTAATCAAATCCTGTCTGTTCATTAGACTAACAATCGGTTTCATGGGGCGAGCCCTCAGTGGTTTAGCTTCTTATTGCCCTCGGGGGAACCCTCTTGATAGAGTAAGTTCCCCAACCTCCTGGCAACAAGTTTTAACATGACGCCTCTCTATACATTTAAATGGGCCTTTATCAGTGGCAGCAGCTTGGCATGCAGTTTGATTTATATGAAAAGAGTGTCTTGGGTTCCTGCTTCGATCTGCCTTCTCACATCTATGTGAGATTATGTGTCAAACTAACGTCGCCTTGAATATATATGCTGAATTGATCAAGTAGACATGGATGACAGACAGCTTGTTACTAATAGCAGCAGACTACCTCCTCAGATAATCTCTTTGGTTCTGTCACAGACAAAAGCCTTTGTTGAGTGTGACACTTGACAGAATATTGTTTGTGGGATTGTGTGGGATTAAGACAGAATATCAGTTTAAGTGGCTCAAAGCCTTTTCACTTTCATCTACTGTTGCTGCTTAAATCCAATGTGCTTCAAGGAGGTTTAACTGACAATGTAGAAAGCAGATTTAAAGCTGCAGCATGTACAGTAGTCTTTTTCCTTTATTTTATTGATTTGTAACAAACGTTGTGGGTTAAAGTCATTTTATGATAACTCTTGCAGTGAGTTGGGCTTCAGATAATGGGGTGGGGTATAGGTTACTTTGGCCTCGCAGATAATGGTGTTGTATGAATGAACTAAAACCCTGTCCTTTTTAGCTACATTAGTAGCATGGCTCTGGGCATGTCAACATTGGTTTGTCAGTGAATCCACCATTTTGGTGGTTCTGATTTAAAATTTTATATAGACTTCCATGGTCGCCACACAAAAAATATTAAAGACTTTGGGGAATCTCTGACTTTTCCTCAAGAACCACCAGTAGGTTGATATTCATGGAAACCAAGAACAGCCATTATCTCAAGATCATGAGTTAATTATTTCATTAACTTGAGATAACAAAACCTATTTTTTCATGATATCGTCTTAATTATTTCAGTAACTTGAGATAACAAAGCCTATTTTTTCATGATATCGAGTTAATTATTTCATTATCTCAAGATAACAAAGATTGTTTTCTCATGATAATGGGTTAATTTATCTTGTTATCTCGAGAAAACAAAAATCTGTTTCTCTCGAGATCACTAGAATATCATGGTGAACTCGAAAATGAGTCACACCTGATTTTGGCCTTCAGGATCACTGTCATGACAGTCGGGGAGGATTCATTCAGTAAATCAGTGAATGTGTAGGTTTGTTTGCTGAAGCCTTAATCAACAATGTGCACTCCTTGATCTGATGTTTTTATCTTAAATAAAGTTGCAGTTTTCAAAATGCCATCGCTGCATGCTAGCAAGGCATTCCTGATCTCTAATAAACTAACATTTGTTTGATAACAAGTTGATTATCTCGTTATCTCGAGAAAACAAAATAATTAACTCATGATCTCGACATAACGGCATTAAAAAAATATTTGAAAGTACAGCTGTTCTCAGCTTCCATAGACATTCGTAGTGCTGAGGGAAATACAACTAATGTGTTGCCATGAAATTTGATACAGATGTTTATGTCCCTTTCAAGATCCCTTACTTTTTATTGAATCGCCATCATGAGGACAAACTTTTCATTTTTTCCAAATACTAAAACTAAAGACATTCCCATCAATCTCAGTTGCTCTTTGTGTTTCCTTGCACTTATTAAATAGATGCAGTACTCAGTATGTATGCCATGGTCTCCTTCTGCACTGAAGCTTTAGTGTTTTTCCCTCACTTGTAAGTCACTTTGGATAAAAGCATCTAACAAATGAGTAAATGTAAATTTGCTAATTAGCAGTTGTTAGCTGGTAGACATAGATGGTAAATGTAGGCTGTGTCTGAAATCTGAAGTAGCCTACATACCATGCTTCTTATTGCGCTCCATTGAGTAATGTTTGAGGGCACTCAATGGCAGATAGACTCTAGTAAAATGGTAAATAAAGAGCACTGGGTAGTAAATAGGGAGTGATTTTGGACACCGCCATGGTAAACATCCCTGCTAAATATCAGTATTTTGCAGGGATGACTATGTTCATGTTAGCATGGTGATGTTAGCACTTAACTCAAAGCTAGTCCGTGCCAAAGTGCAGCCTCACAGAGCCTTTAGCATGGCTGTAGGCTTTCAGTCCTGTTTTTGCACGATGCTCTTAGAAATGCTGTACAGCTAAATGCATCAGTATGTAGCTTGTTACTGAAACTAAAACAACTACAAAATGCTCAATGAGGTGATTTTTATTTATTTTTTTTATTTTAAATGCTGCTGTTTTGTCCACCTCTTTGGGGGAACAATATGTTGGAACAATTTTTCATGTCTGGTTTTGCCAGTCCAGGGCTGGTTGGCCATAGTGGACCGTGGCTGCAATGTGAGATTGACTCTTATCAGCGCCAACAGGACAAAAAAAAGGACAAATTAGACATCATTTTTAACAACACTGATTAGTTGCATTTACAGCAGTGGTGTGCACAAGAAGAGAACACCACTGCTTGCCACTGTGAGTGCCAAACTGGCATTTTTTGTGGGGGAATGTCGCACCAGATGGGCACTTTGGTGACCCAGATGCCCCTGTAGTTGGTCCTATTTTTACTCTGATCAGCGAAAGTGCCACTCCTAAGTGCAAAAATATACTTTTACTTAGCCTTGCACCTAAAAGAGATGCTCCTTTTACATTATCCCATATTTTTCACTTGCTTGTCACTTCCTGCACAAAAGAATCCCAGATGCTTATAGTAAATTGAAATGTGCTGACATTAATCAGCATAAGTACAGAATTATAAATTACATGAAAAAAGCCTCACACAGATTTATTCATTAGCATTGTTCGCTTTAATAATGACCCTACAAAACACATTTGTAATGTAAATGTACCATGTAGCAAGACATGATGGAATACCTATTTTGTAAATGTATTTACAGTCAGCTACTCACGACGAATGGGGAAACATTATTGAAAAAAGTAGATAGTGTGGGATCTCATTATCCCATCTTCACTGTGTCACATTATGGCTTTGCAGGACTAACAACGTGGTTAATTGCTGAATTTTGCAGCTTTAACATCTTTCCCAACACTCTATACACTCACTTCAAATATACATACACATATTATTAACTTGTTAAGGACCACACTGTATTTTTTAAAGGGTGGATGTCTACCTTGTCATGTAAAATGTGGACTTACTCAGGATGTTCTTGCTAGCACAGAGAGTGTTTTACTCCTCCTTTCAGGAGCACAAAGCACCAGCCTTTAATCTGAAGTATGAAATGTCCCCACATCGCTAGACCACTAAATCTACTTTATTGTGTTATTTCAACCTGTCAGCCCTATCGATCAGTGGATTAAGACAAAGATGATGTTTTAAAGCTTTGACTGAGGGTTTCATGGCTGTCCTGAAATCCAATACCAATAGGGGTTCATAGATCCTGGCCAGGATTTAGTGCTATAGGCAGGATTGATGACATGGAGCCCAGGCATAATGGTGGAGGTGCATGAGCCCCACCCTTTAACATAACTCAAGATAACAATCTGCTTTTTATTTAGTTATTAGAGTCATTCAGTTGTCCGGTTATTTAATTCTAGCATGGCACATCGCAGTGAGTCTCTGTTGTAAATTATGTCATGGTGTCTGCTCCTCTTGTGGGAAGAATAGATTTGTTCTAAAACTTCTTCTAATACTTGGGTTGTATTACTGATTACTGTGGTACTGCAACAGTATAAACCATATTACTCAAAGCCAATGATATAATCAACTTTGGATTATTTTATGGGCTCTAGACAACATTTGTCAGTGGCACCAGCTCAGGATTTATCACCACTTTAAACTCAGTAAAACCACCTATAGCTTTTCAATATGTACAATATTAAATTGCAGAATGAGTGTGGTTTCTGCATTTGGTCTTTCAGCTGTAATCAATTGTCGCTGCAATATAAACCGATGTAAAATACAAATGCAACATTCAGGAATGGTAAAAGGTAGCAGAAACCCTATCGCTGGGCTGACATTTCAAATTTCATCCAATAAATATGAACAATACAAAAGAATATAGGGGAAACAAAACAATACAGAAATTACACAAAAACAACATGCCTGACACATCTTATGCACAAAGACCCAATGACATTTTGAGGCATGCACACTAATGTGGATAACAGTAAAAACTTACAGCCCACACTTGAAGTTAGGACAAAGCATCTGAAAGCATCCGATCATTTAATGTGTATTTCAGTGTAACTGAGCAGCTCCTCTGAGGCAAAATAGAGCTGAAAAAGAGGCAGTAGGCATTTAATTTAACCCAAAGCAGCAGTGCTGACTTCCCTCACTGATGCACACTGTTAGTTTAGATAGTATCTTCACTGAAGCTGCTGGCTGCTTTTTATTTGAGCTTTCTATTAGTGCAGCTCATCACCTCCTTCTTTGCAAATGCTTTCTGTTGAGATAAGGTCTAGTGTGGAAATAAACCTACCATCAGGCTGCTTAAATGGTCTTTGTTGTGATTGTCTGAGTTTCCCCTATTTGCCAAATATGGAAATTTGTTGCACTTGCTACATCTGCATGTGCTCATATAACTGGTAAATACTCTAAATTAGGCCCTCAGATGCTCTTAGCCAAGGTGATCACTCTGCTGTTCTTAGCTACTAAGCTCTTAGGGTTGGAGAGCAATATAGGACATATTAGGTCATAATATCAGCCATAATATCAGATTATCAAGGCATAAAATCGGTGTTCTTATTATGTTGTCTCTTGCTTTGGCTGTGCCTTATTCCTTCCTGTCAGTATGGAAACAGTTTTACAGGATTTTACAGGAAATGTTAAATTCAATTCAATTCAATTCAGTTTTGTTTGTACAGCGCCAAATCATAATATACATTATATCACGGCACTTTACAGGGTAGGGTTGAGACTTTACTCTATTATAGAGAGAAATAAAGAAATAAAGAGCAAGCACTTGGCGACGGGGTGGGGGTTGTGTGTGTGTGTTTGTGCATGTGGGGGGTGGGGGTGAGGGTGTGGTGGGGTGGGACTCCCTTTGACAGGAAGAAACGTCCAACAGAACCGGGCTCAGGGTGGACGACCTGGTTGAGTATATACCCAGCAGTATATTCTGTTTATTGCTAATTGTAACAGTGCAAATAATAACAGTTCTACCAATAGGTAATGGTGTTATCAATAATACTAATTAATAACAACAATAATAATAATAATAATGATGATGAGTGTTGTAGTGGAAAATCTGGATCCTGCTGCTCCAAAACAGAGATACCTGCAGAATGAGGACAGAGAGAGAGAGAGAGAGAGAGAGAGAGACAGAAACACAAACTATCGAAAAGAAAAAGTACAAAGTTAATGACATGAACTTGTACGATATAAATGGAGATAGCGAGATAGATAGAGTGTGCGCTCAGTGCATCATTGGAATCCCCCAGCAGTCTAGGTTTATAGCAGTATAACTGAGGGATGGACTCACTTGAGCCAGCCCTAACTATAAGCCCTATCAAAGAGGACAGTTTTAAGCCTTATCTCAAATGTATAGAGGGTGTCTGCCTCCTGATGTTTAACCATGTATAGGACTATAAAGATTTCTATGTATTTTACCATTGTGTCTATGTTGTTTTTAGAAGTTACCAACCTGATTTTATTTTATTTTCCCATGCACTCAGTGGTCTCCAAAAGAAAATACACTCGCAAAGTTTGAAGTTGAGCAAATGAGCGGTTGTAGAGAGAGAGAAACATTTATAGTTAGACAATCAGGCAAACCCAAAAGTATGGTTTCAGCAATGAAACCTCATGTCCACCAAGTCTTTGGATAATGTTATATATAATGTGAGAGTGTCTCCACAAACTGATTTTTATTTCAGAGCCACGACCAAATAAACATTTGATTGGGAAAAACTGGTTTCAACCTCGCTGTAGTGGTCTGAAAATAATAATAATACATTTTATTTAAAGGCGCCTTTCTTGGCACTCAAGGACACCGTACACAGTTACACAAATTGAGATTAAAAACACATTAAGAATTAATTAACAACAATAAAAATGAAATATAAAAATAAAAACAATACAAAAGTGACAGTGCAATTGGCATCAGATGGAAAAGGCAGTTTATGTGTCTATCTGTGAGTGAGCAGTGGTTGCACGCTGAGCAGTGTCGCTCTCCAGCATAGGGGCCGATTGACTGGAGCGTAGTGCTCTAACATCAGAAAAAGAAAAAAACAAAGTTGTACAAAAATGATCACAAGCTAACAAGCCAAAGTCATTTTTTTCTACACACATAGTTAAATAAAAAGTCAATGCTGGCAGTGGCAGTGATTCTATCTTTACGCCAGGAAGATGGGTTGTTACTAGAAAACAATCTGGCTGATGATACGACTTAAAATATCAGCCCTACATTTCTATTGTCTGTTAATTAACTCATTGTTAAGAGTTTTCACTTGATTTAAAATTCAACCTTCAAAGTTTAACATTCTATGCAGTGACGTCGCCTCCGTGTTCCATGCGATTATGACCGTCACAGTTCTGGAATCAAACTAATAACTAAAGCGGAGAGGAGACACAAGGGGAAACAACAAACCTTGCAAACCTGAATTTATCTGAATTATCAGAGTTCAAAACAAACAATAATGTCTGGAATTGACCAGAACGACTCAACTCAAATGGTGAGCTGATTCATTCAAAATGAAAGAAATCAGTTTAATTAATTTATCTATCTCCTGAGAAAATAAACAATGTAAAATGGCAGTGTTAGTTTAAGTTTCAAAGTTTACAGTGTTTTTGTTCAATATTTACTTTTGTTGGCTTTACTTCAGCTTATTTATCTACACTGTAAACTATTTCTATGCTTATTTTTGCAAATATTGATATTTTATGTAGTTTTAATTTTCTTCTTTAAGGTAAAATGACAATGAATCCAAACACATATCCAAACCTTCCCTTCTTTTAGGACTGGGACCCTGTTTCGAGGGATCCTATTGAAGAATTTGTAGCTGCCATGGCCAGACTATCCATAGGCCGACGGCATCCACCTGTACGTGCAGTCTGCAGGACTGCCACTCTGTCCTGGCTCCCTGGTGCTGCTGGGAGGTTCACTTCTGCTCCAGTGAAGCAACAAAAAAGACCTTGTGATGATGTTTCCTCAGATGACAACACATCAGCAAGGTACAGTAGATGTTACATCAGTTCCCTTCATTGACAATTAATAATTAAGCTTTAAGATTCAGGAGATTTAAACATTTCAACTTTTGGAAAACCAATAGGAAATGGAAAAAAAGGCCCTCTGTGATAGAGAGTGTCGGTGATGAAAGGCCTGAGCCCAGTGTCCCACAAGTGGGAGAAAAGTCTGGATGTGAAAGGACAGAGAAGTCAGAGAGGCCAAAGCCCAGAAAGGGTGGATTAACACACAAGTAAGCTATCCAACAGCAACACTCTTATACTTAACATAATTTTTCCCCACAATGTGTCTTCTCAATGAGAATTACAGCTAAAACTTACATTTCTTGATGTGAAATGGAACTGACCAATAGAAGTGAGAATAACTGCTGCCCTGACCTGCCTTCACCTACTCTACCACGGAGCCACAGGGACCTGGAGACGTATGTCATCTCAGCTCAAGACTTTATAGCTGCCATGGTTGGACTGTCCAAAGGCCGACGGCATCCACCTGTACGTACAGTCTGCAAGATGGATCCCCAAAACACCATGAAAGCCACTCTGTCCTGGCTCCCTGGTGCTGTCAGCAGGAAGTTCACTTCTGCTCCAGCGAAGCAACAAAAAAGACCATGTGATGATGTTTCCTCAGAGGAGGACACAAGGTACAGTAGATGTTATATCACTTCTTTTCATGGACAATTATTTATTGGGTTTTCAGATTCTGGAGATTTAAACATTTCAACTTTTGGAAAACCAATAGGAAATGGAAAAAAAGGCCCTCTGTGATAGAGAGTGTCAGTGATGAAAGGCCTGAGCCCAGTGTCCCACAAGTGGGAGAAAAATCTGAATGTGAAAGGACAGAGAAGGCAGAGAGGCCGAAGCCCAGACAGGGTGGAGTGATACACAAGTAAGCTCTCCAGCAGCAACACTTGTATACTTAGCATCATTTTTCCCCAAAATGTGTCTTTATCATGAGAATTACAGCTAAAACTTACATTTCTTGTATGAAACGTATGTGAAATGGAACTGACCAACAGAAGTGAGAATAACTGCTGCCCTGACGTGCCATCACCTACTCTGCCACAGAGCCACGGGGAACTGGAGACGTACGTCATCTCAGCTGTGGGCCACGCCCACCACATATAGAGGCCCAGTCCCACTCTGTCCAAAATTAACATGCAACAGTAAAACTTCTAATAACGATAATAACAATGACATGAATAAAAGTGACAACAGCAGAAGTAATCATATTAGTAATATTAATTACTGTACTATAAAAATATATGTATATATATGTATGTATATGTATAAATGACAAAAACAATTTATAAAAAATATAACTATATTAAAAAATATACATATATATGTATATATATATATATATATATATATATATATATATACACAGTATATATATAAGTCTTTTGTTTGTATATTATGTTTGTCCTACATTGATATTACTGATATTATTACTACTGCTGTTGTCACTCTTATTCATGTCATTGTTATCATTACAAGAAGTCTTACTGTTGTTTGTATTTGTTGTTATTTTCTTTTTGCTTGCATGAATAAATAAATGCAATACTCTTTACACGTCAAAGTCTGTTCTCAGGTGTTGGGGAGTATTTATACATTTGTGAAAGAAATTTAATAAGTTGCTAAGTGATGTCATGTCAAGTCATGTCATGGTGCTGAAGACCTTGAGTTTATAAAAATATATACAGTATAAAAATAAAAATCAGGGGTGTTTGGCATTAAAAAGAAATAGGATTACCAGACTTCTGTGGCCTGCTCAGAATCTCTGCTTCAGACCTTAGCTACATTAGCCACTACTAGCATGACACACCCAAATCCATAACTATCGGCAGTTGCCCAGCCAAGTGATGAACCCCTTTACTCACCAAGAGCTGTCTCCAGCAGTGGAAAGCAACACCAATGTGAACTCAACTCTCTACCATGAATTTTCCTCTATTGGAGTTAGCCTGCTAACCAGCTGACCGTCAGATCACTTTGCGATAGCGACTCACTGCAGTGTCCAATTAGCCCCGAAACATAGCACTGCTCAGAGGGCGTAATATAACCTCTTGTCTTGTAAAAGCAACAATGGCTGAAGCTCTTGTCAATAGACAATCACCACCACCTGTTTCCACCAAGAAACCGAAAAGCCCCTTTGAACACATTTTTCCTCTAAAACATGGTGATTTTTGAGCATTATAAAAGCTATCTGCTAAAGAGAGCTAACATCTGCTGAGACCCTCAATCGAGTCTCTGTTTAATTATCTTGCAGCCATCTTATTTCAGACTATTTCAATAGGTGACCTGATTAGGTATTGTTCTCACTGCAACTCATTAGGTGACAACCTTTCAAACTGCACTGCCTCACTGATGCACAACCTCGCTAGCTGATGCTGTAGATGATGTTTCGTGGTTTTTCCTTTATGGTGGAACTGCACATGGTGGAAAGATGACATATTTAGATATTTACAAGTACAGGCACTCTGAGGATCGCACACATGGCTGCACAAGTCTGTGGTTGTACACACACACACACACACACACACACAAACACATACACACACACACACACACACACATATACACACACTCACATAGTTAGCCCTACACACATTTTTACGACCTAATGTTACTTTACACAAGAGAGAAACATGAATGTGAAAATGGAAGGAGTAGCTCAATGAAAGCAGACCTTGAGCTACACTGTGAGCTCTTTACTTCAGTAGAAGTCTGTAAATTCAAGTTTCCACCACTGTCAATAGTCCCCACGAGCAAGGGCTAAGCATTTTAAATCACATTGTCATTCCTCGCTGTTTCAGAAGGATTAAAGTTTGTTAAGAAATGTGAAGCCATAATGGGGTCAGGAGCTTGACAACTCTATTTCAGCATTGTCAAACCACCATAAGTACTTCAAAAGCACATCCTTGCATCATCTCGTCATTTCTGCGGCATTGTAGAAGTCACTGCACTGAAGTGATCCTCTGCATTTTGTCTTTGTCATGGCTTACGGGAAAGACCGGCCTACCAGTCGGACTTAAATGGCTGTTTTCTGTCTGACAGGCTGTCTGTGCCCCTCTCTGCCTCTGTAATCTAAGTAATTCCATACATGTTCTGCCACTTTATGTTTCCATGCAGGAAATCTCATATCTGAGTTTAATGCAGTCAAGTAGTCGAGGCAGTTTGTGCGGAGCCACAGGCTTTCAGCCGTCTGGACGTTATTTGTTAACTGCTCATTCAGTGCGATATATGTTTTTCAGTTCAATATGATCAGAGAGTTTTGAGTGTTCATTTGTCAAAATAACATAGCACAGAGATGCTATATCATTATTATCATCATCATCATCGTCGTCGTTGTCTCCCTCTCTGCTGGGAGCAGTATAGGAAAACACAGGCTATGTAAAACAATTTTCATTCCTATTCTGAAGTGTACTTTTCAATCACTTTGACTTCTGATTGCTCTCTGCTTTAATGCTTCTATGACTGTAATTCCATTTGGGCAAAATGATAAAGCAGAGTTGAGCTGGGCCTGCGTGTTCTTTAAATGTCATATGTGGTATTTTCATATTATGCAGTCAGAAGAAGGAAGACTGTGCAGGTCAGCTGGGCTTTTTCATCTTGAAGCGGCTGAATAAGAGTCTACATTAAGCAGCCCCCTCCATGCTTTTTGAATTAATTTTCACTGACATGTAATATGGTGCAAGTAGAAAAAAAAGGAGAGTTAAAGCACAGGTTTACATTTTTTTTAAAACCTATGATAAAACAATGCGTACATGTGTATATTGAAAACAGCACGGCTGAGGTTTATTGTCATCAGTTTTGGAGGTATATAGTGAAAAAACAAAGTTATTAGACCAGATTTAACCTGATGATGGCGCTACATTAAACATTAATAGATCACCAACAGTTAATCCTGAGGGGGATATGAACGTCAAGGCGATCCATCCAATAGCTGTCAAGTTATTCCACTGAAAACTAAAGATAACATGCTGCTAGTCAGGCTGCAGGGACAGCAATTTTGGAAGTTTGGAAGATACTCACTTGGTTTGTCAAACTCAGACTCAGACTCAAGTTTGGGATGGAATTTTTACTCAGCATGAGGACTGTGGACTTTGTCCCCCTTCACTTAAATTGGAAGCATGATAGAGAGGGATCTCTTCAGGGCTAGTATGAACAGGAGGAAGTAAAAAGGGTTGCAATGCACATATGGGCACCTGACCAGGCTTGCAGCTGTCCTTTAACAAACTGCTGCGACACTATCTTTCTTCCACTGAGACCGAGCAAAACCGATTATTCTTGTTAAAATTATTGTTGTTTATATGCACAGCATGGATGATTCAGCCCCCATCAACTTATTCAAACTGTCCCCAGAAGACCAGGTGAAAAGTGAGGAGCTGCACTCACTCCAGGCACACCGCACCTTGATAATGGAGTGGGGCTGAAGCGATTAGCACACTAACAGGTTCACACAAGCAGTAGGGGGGAATTCTCTTAGGGAGGACGACGGGAGACAGACAGACCGCGAGACCGAAAAGGCGGAGGACGTGACCCTCCCACCAACCAACCCCCACCCCACCCTACCCCAGCAACACAATTCACAGCACGACTGCTGGTGGTGCCACGGCGCCCTGACACCTCTTGAAGGACTCAGTGCCCTTGAACTGGAGGTGACGGTGCATCAAGTCTGAACTTTTTTTTTGTGAGAACAGTGGGATCTATTTTAATCGTAAAAATCTGAGCAACTACTGCATCCAGGAAGCTATTATCTGTGATGTACGTCCAATGCACGGGTTAGAAAAATGAAATTAAAACACATGGGTTCACATTATCTCCTTACTCAGTCGCATTATTCATCTCATACCTCATACCCAGTGACGCATGATGAAAATGGCTCTGCAAATGAAGAGAAAATAGCAGTGCTAACCAGGAGGTGTAAATGACACAAATATTTATGGCACCATAAAATCAGGTAATGTGACTTTTTAATTCCAGTCATGTTTTCCACTTTTAATAATGTGGGGTTTTATTTTTCGTTGTTACTGCTGTAGTTTAATAAAATGAGCACAATGAAAGCAGAAAGTCACTTTATTTTGTTTGTTGTCTTTCATTTGTTTTGCTTCAATTAACTTTGCATTCGGTGAGCTCACCGATTGTACATGTCATGCTTTTGCTAACACACTACTTCACATCTCCAAGACGGATATGATGACTGCAGCTTCACCCTGGTGTCAAAGCATTCGGAGGTGAATATATACAGGAGATGGGAATACAGAGGTGGGATGGGTGGTTATGAGGAGAAACAGCTTTAAAAAATGTTTTAATAAAAACATGAGAACTGTATTGTATCGTGTGTCCGCAGGATGTCATGTATTCTACACCAGTGTTTCCCAACCTTTGCCAACTCATGGCCTACTTGAAAATCTCAAAGATGTTGGTGGCCCGCTTCCAACCCTGTAACAATATGGAGGCCAAATAATACGTTCTCAGTCTTTTAATGGTAAGGATCAAAAAATCAGGACTTAACTGAACTTTTTTTTTTTTAATTTTTAACATTTTTAATGTTTTTAAGGAATTTTTTTTTATAATTAGCAGATTCCAGTAACTTTTGTGAACAGCCTACAAGCAGAAAGGAAACTTTTCAATGCAGATGTTTAACTTTACTCGACTTCTGGCTCTGCTCCTGATGACCTCCAAGGTTAAATTTAAAAAACTTTTAATGCGCAGCATCTCCTCCTGGAAACACTCAAGTTCCTCTGTGTATTTAGCTTTAGTTATATAACCCTGTTACAGAGGTAGAATATATTACTGAGACTCCACGGTAAAAAGGTCCTCTCAAGAGTATAAGAAAAATGCTCAGAAACGTTGAGTGAGTGTTGAAAGGTGTAGCGCACCTCATAGTTACTAACCTCATTCTTTGACTGAAACAGCTGGGTGTAGCTTTTGATTAGCCATGTATCTACGATCCTGTGAGACCCCGCTGACAGAAAACATCACGCTGAAGCTCAAAGGCGGCTAACCTCTGAGACAGCGCTCCCGTGACACTGTTAGCTAGCTCTTAATGTGCCACGCTAACCACCAGTCGTGCCTCATGTCTTCTTTTGCCTGCAATGCCTTCAGGGATGCAACAAAAAAAAGCGATATTGACAAGGGAGGAGATCTTAGCAAGAAATTCAAAAGTCTTCCACACATCAAAGTCGTGGTTTTTCATCTTTGAGACAAAAAAAAAAACAAAACATGAATGTAGATTTCACTGGGCTGCATTCAAATTGGACTCCATTGCATTCTGATTGTGATCTAGATCTGTTGTCATCCCTCTGCCGTCACTGATAGATACTGGAAACAACATTTGTCTGTGATGATAACATTTCGTGGTGCTACAAAGACATGTTATGTGCTGTTTTCTCTCCCTTACTGCATGAGAGATGTGTTTACTCCATGTAATCACTTGTGGTAAAGAACTACATATCTGGAGGTCATAGATATAACAGATGTTCCCTGAGGGAAGGAAACAAGTGTGCAGCACACCAGTACGTTACTTATGTGTAACATGCAGCACGGTTTTATGGGTAGGAAGCACAATCAGTCTGTGTCAGTGTCCGGTGATCCACTGACTTTTCGTCTATCTCCACAGAGAGGTTGACATCTGTGGTAAAGTTGTGCAGAGTAAAACCAAAACAATGAGCTGAAAGATGCTAAAATGCTCCTTAAAGATGAGTTGGGTGATAAATATGTGTGAGTTTGACACTATGAGCGGCTGCTTTCACATAACACACAATCATTTGTTACATTTTTAATATAAAAATATTGATTAGTGCAGCTTTAAGAAAATTTTTTCCAGCTGCCGTCTCAGTTAGGAACCTTCCTCACGTCACCCAAAGAGACTATTTGACCCGCCACGTGGCACAGCTCACAGCTGAAACCACACTGACCCTTCAGGAGGGTTGTTGCACTGAGTATTTTTGTTTTTAACTCAGCATGTTGATCAGATTAAAAGCTTAAAACGATGACACACACTAGATACTAATATGAGCAAACTAACAGCCCCATTTATGAGTCATTCATAAATTCTATGCAAGACATTTCTGAACGCTTGCCGCACTTCGTTCAGGGACCTTTCCAATCGTCGCCACATTGCCATGCTCTCTCCCTCTCGTTCATACTCACTCTACTCCAGTCAGCCATGAATAATTGATAATCCAATGCGATCTCGGGCTTTTAGAGTTTGAGTGCTGTGTATCTGTCTCATAATGATTAGTGAAAGGGTCACGCTGCTCAAGCCCTTTGGTCACCGGCATCCGCCCTTAATCCTCCTTAATCCCCAAAACAATGGGCTCCTCCATGCAGGGGACTGTGACAGATTTTTATCACCCAGCTCAGAGGGATCAGTGTGCTTTCACACTGCCAACACAACAATGATAGCACTTTCGGACTGCCTGCCCTTATAGGTGCCAACTCCAGCCACCATAGAAAGGGTGCAGGTAATGAGGTGTGTTATAGGGATATTGCTCTCTCAGTATTATTTGTGTTTAAGGGTTAAAATCTTTACCCCATCCAACCCCTGGATTGCCAGCTACCTTGCGTCATGTTTCATGAGAAAGGATCAAGGCTGGCTTGCTGTTTGTACAGCCAGAAGGGCTCGCTTTGGTTTTGGCTTTGGATTATGACAAAGGAGCCCTGGTGATTCAAACAGAGGGAGAAAACCAAAAGTGTAACACAGGAACCAGATGACCAAAATATAGCTGCAGGTACACAGGATAAGAGGAGCGCTGCATTAGGGCTCAGACTGACAGTAACATTTGTCAGGGTCATGAGGTGCACCGGCCCAATTAAGGTAGTTGAAGTAGCAACACCAAGTTATTTTTGAGGGCCAGTAACATCGCAGCAGGAGCTCAACCAAAATATCATCAGCTCCAGCTTAAACAATTACTGGTGGCTTGTCCTCACCCTGAATTTACCCAGACATGAAGATCATAGTTTGGGTTAAAATAAACACTTTGATAGAGAACGTCCGTCACCACAGTTAAGGTTAAAAAAACGGTCATGGTTAAAAGAAAAAAACGTTTGCTGTTCGTCGGAAATGTGAATCAATGGTCTCCCATGTTGAAGTCCAATGTTAGGTGGACCCAGCCATCCACCCTGACCTCCTCCCAAAGAGGAGACGCAGTTTGCATGGAGAACATCTTTTTTTCTTGCTGTTTCAAAAGCAAGAAAAAAAGGTGTGTTCAAAAATGTAACTGTTTTAGTGTATTGGTATTATTAGCATTAGTCTTAGACACAGGCATTTGATAAGTTTTCAAACACACAGATGTTTTACTCAAACTGACCTTCTTGGACCTTTTTTCATTGTCACACTGTCACAACCACACAAGCCAACCTCCTGGTATTTTTTTGTTTGTTTTTTTAAACACAGGGCTGTAGGATATTCATTCTGAACCCCCACCAATGATGCAGGTGGCCCACAACTGAAAGAGCTAGATAAACTAGGTGAAAAATAAATCAATTCACAAAACCCTAATGTGAAGCATTTACATGTTCTCAATAATTATCATGCTTCATAAAGTAATTCCCCAAAGCCCGAGTTACTGAGACGTGCCGGTGGATGAGAGTTTACAAAGTCATTACTATGACTTCCCACAAGCCTAAATTATACAGCACCTATTGCCAGGCCTTTTGACCCACCTGAAGACATACTGTGAATACGCTAATGCTATATTTCAGATTCAGAACAGCTTCCAGCCTTGAGCATTATGATAATCTTTCCAACCAGCCATATCACTGAAAATGGTCTATCACACGCACACACACACACACACACACACACACACACACACACACACACACACACACAAAAAAAAAGAGGAAAGAAAAAAGAATCACCCATTATGTCTGGATCCAAAAGTGCACATATATGCACACACACACACAGACACACACACACACAAAGCGATGAATGCATCCACAAGGAAACAGCAGCATTGAGATGTACAATAACAGCCGTTATTACTTGGCATTTGGCGGTGACATCAATCAGAGCCAGCCATTCTAAGCACTGTGATGGTACATAACTGCTCAGCCAGAGAGCTGATTTAATAGAGCATGGTCTGATAAAGTCCCTGCAGAGATCACTTCATGGCCAATAGGTTGTTCAGGCAGCTAATTGGTCAAAAAATAAAACCTCTCTCAGGAATTGGATCCAATGTTATCACGGTGAGTCTGGCACACTATTAATGAGTAGCATTGGCTCCCTTTAGCCCCCTAACTATATTTCTGCTCAGGCTGTGCATGGGGACTTGTACTTGGGCATAATTATGGTGATGATGACCAAATGTTTACCTTATAAGCAGAGTCTGTACACAGGAGGATTTCTGCAGACTCCGTACAGTTGTAATAACAGTGAGAGTAATGATGCAGCCACACAGCCTCAGCTGCTCGGTTATTTCACAGCAGAAAATCCAACACTGTTATTGATCCACATACCTTTACAGA
The DNA here is from genome assembly GCF_021018895.1 of Seriola aureovittata. NCBI lineage: Eukaryota > Metazoa > Chordata > Actinopteri > Carangiformes > Carangidae > Seriola > Seriola aureovittata. The sequence goes on from NC_079385.1 coordinate 8,232,034, forward strand.
TATTAAAAAAAAAATCTAGGGGACCAAATTCTCTTATTCCATTGGTTTTCAGCTCAGTGTTTGCTGGACGTGATGATCCGAAAAGGAAACCCCAACCCTCTCAATGTCAATTTACATAATTAGCTACAGTGCATTACTTTGATATGCAGATACATTTTTAGTTTGGAAAGAGCTCCACAATTAATAAGAATTATTAAGAGCACACATCTCTATGCAATGTTTTATGAGACAACAATGTTTTAGTTCTGAAGATATGTTTAATACAACATATGATATGTTAAATATATGACTACCGAGAGGCTGGAACAGCCTGTGTTTATGTTGAAGCCCGCAACCTATTTACTCACTGATAAAAACAGCGGCGGTAACGAGAGACTGGCAGGATCTTCTCCTTATCACTCTTCATGGCGAGTTACCCACTCTCCAAACTAGGTTATTAATTCACACAGCCAGGTCGGCAGCTTCGTCGACAGGTGACTTTCCTACCTCAGCAAACCACTGGACGGGTAAAAGACTTCCTTGGCTCTACTACTCTGACTCATGAGAATGGGCTACTTAAGGAACATTTATATTTAAGGTATACTGCTTATATTCTGCAGGGGCACATTATCACAGCCTGAAATTCTTTAATTACGCAACTGTTACTAAACTCAGTATTGTAACAGTCTGGGAGTCAACCTGCTGTCTTACTGGTCGTTTGTTCGAGGGTTAATGTGCTCAGTGGATAGACTGCACCATAAAAAAGTTTTGCAGTCTGCTTTGTGGCACTCCATTCAAAAATGATTACCTTACCTGCCTAACTTACCAACACAAACCCTAACCTGTAGCAAGGGCCTTAAAAGACTATAGAGGCTGACTTATCACCTAAGTTAGCCAAAACTATGTTCCTCAATGCCTTATCATAACTGACTCACCTGTTATGTATAAACACACACAAAAACAGACTTGGTTGATTTTTCGAGACTGTCCTTCTATGACATCCATTTATGATAAAGTGACGAAGCCCTCTGGCAGCCATAGTGATTATGACCGGACCGAAGGAGAAAGTAAGGGGATGTTGCAGTGGATGGATGGGTCAACAAAATATCACATTTTACTATGGAAGAAAAAGCTGTTTGTTTCCTCTTTCTGGCTTATTTAGTTTTTTTTTACCACAACCAATCACAATTTCAATGTTTATTGTTGTAACCATGACGACGAAGATCACATAACCTAAACAAAGTAGTCATTTTAACCCAAACCTCGTTTCCCTAATCTTAACTATGTACTTATTTGAACCCAAGCCGTGATCTTACCCCAAACCAACCATTTTGATGCATAAACCTTACCAAACCTTAACCATTTTTGTTCCATCATAAAACTGATTTATTTTTCAAACGTGATTTGTGGTTTCGGAAGATGCAGGTAATACTGTCCAGTCGATTGGGGCATCAGATGACAGAACTCCTCTATGTGTACTTTCAGAGGACATGGAAAAACCACTTATATTACTGTTTCATTTGAAGGACTTGATGGATTGATGATGATGTATTATTCTTAAATGTAGCATTTATTTTTTCTTTTAAATGTGTCCTTTACCGGTAATGGGTATATTTGTTTACTGTTTGCATGAGGACAACATGGATTGCAATCAATATTTTCTCATTAAAGTGTGTCAGTAAGAAGAGATTTGTGCAGCCTCTGTGCTAGAACAATACTTATGGTCTGGAGGATACTATATTTGAAAATAGCTGAGGTGGACTGAGTATTGCTGTCTATCCAGCCATAAAACACAATATAAGTATCCACCCATGCCATATCTACTGATCGGCAGCAGTAGTGAATGTCTGACATCTCACCAAAAGTGCCATCATCTCACATCATCTCTCCCTTCTCTCTCTTTACGTCTTCATCTTCAGCTGCTCCTCCTCCTCCTCCTCCTCCTCCTCCTCCTCCTGTCGACTCCTCTCGTCTTCCCTCTCCTCGTGCCCACCGTGGCGTGACAGGTGACTGACGATGCTAACAATAGCGGGTGCAGCCGCCCCTGCTCAGCAGAGCACGAGCCGCATGATAAATTACCCTCATCAGTTTGTTTTGCCAAGAGCCTGCACAGGTCACCACCAAGGCCGGTCGTGACATTTTGTTGCATACTGTATATGCAAATACCTGCCAATCAATTAGCACGCCGCTCCCACCCGCTCCCTCCGCTGCCCATTGTGATTAAAATGAATTGATTGTGGGCTAAAATCAACACTGCCAGTCTGCCAAAAGCCTAGGGGTCAACGGGACACAACAGAGGAAATGGGGGAAGTAATGTTGCTTCTTCACTCTCCCCTCACTTCCCTTCACTTTATTCTTTATCGCCATCTCATAACTGCGGGCATAAAACACAGTGAAATTTGCTGAAAATGAGAAAACTGCAATGTAAACAGACTGAGTAATAAATTTGCGGGAGGCTGTCAGGGCTTTCTGGAGATCAGGTTGATATGTGATGGGAAAGCAACGGTGGCAGCAATATTTCGAGCAGCCTGAAGCCTGTGGGTTATCTAAGCAGACTCCTGCAGGTTGTGTATGTTTTTTTCTACATGTGTGTTACAGCTAGAGGGGAATGTGCAAGGCAAGACTTGATGGACAAAGAGCAAGCGCTTGCAAGAGTCACAAGCAAAAAAAAAAAAAAAAAATGCAACCAGCTTTTGATTTAGTATCAAGGGCTTAACAGGCAGGGTAAACAACTCGCTGATGGTTTACGGAGAGACTGATTAAAGGAAGCACTTATCATTCAAAACCATGCCTGCTTACATAAACAATGTTTGCACAGGAAGAATCGAGAGCGAGGTAATAGAGGGTGCATTTCAGAAATGATAGCTTTCTTTAAAGCCACTATTTTGTGCGAATTTGGAGTGATTTCCACATTTTCTCTCTTTTTTTTTTCTTCATGCAACTCTCTTACAGCTCTGAGGCAATACAGAGGTCTCAGGTAATGATGGTAAAGGACCTCTGCTCTATATGAATGCTTTTATAAACACTGAGCTTTATACACACATACTGTGTCTACCACCTCAGTCAAAAATGTATCCATCAAACGATTACCCCAAATTTGTGCTGGCGACTTACTCAGGTATTACCGTCTTGCTTACGTAAGGTGAAGGACAAGCTGGCTAACGTATCTTGTGAGGCAACATAGTCTCCTAGAGTGCCATGAAGCAGACCCATGATATGCTTTGTTGTCAATTAGGTTTTCCAATTAAATAACTGAAGAATGAAACGAACCCTGCATTAACTAATTTGGGGGCCTCTTAGGGGGCCGTGTAAACAAGCTACGATTTCATGGCCAACGGACAGCTGTAACTCCAACATTCACTCTACTTTTAGCTATTTTTGGTCTCTACCAGCTCCTGAGGGAAACATCATTGGTCGGTTGCACTAAACACTTTAAGATTTCTACTTAAGTATTGCACTTAAGGTTTAATTTCTCCTTAGCTGAGGGAGTTACTTAAGGGTGTTGCACACAATCTCTTAAAAGGTTTTCTTTCTTAAGGAAAAAAGGTAAGGCATTTGCGCAAATGAAAGAAATTTTACAGCTGTAAAATTCTGCTGCATCATGCAGCTGAGCAGGTCGTGGACACTTGGCTTTTAGTGCATTTTAGCTTAAAGCAGCTGCCTGCTGCAGCCGAATACAATAGTTAAGCTGAGTTCCTGAAAACCAAAACAATGAGCTGAAAGATGCTTAAACAGAGTCAGGTGATACAGTAATTCTCTGTGGCTTTAACACTATGAGCGACCACTTATATACAGAGATTTAAGTCACATGAAAGAATAACATATTTGAGCTTCATGACTTACATTGAAGGTTCTTGTGCTTTTTGTTTCATGTATATTTCAGTGTGGAAAGTTTTCATGTGTAGCACAGCTTCACCTGTAACTACAACAGTCAGTGTGTTTCTTATGTAGATGCCAGAAAATCACCAGAACGCACACGTGGCTCCGAGCTATGCTCAAACCCTCACGTCTTCATCCTCCCCTGCACATGTTGGCCTCCCTATGATCCTTCATCGACGACTTCGGCAGCAGTGCGTTATACAGGTCAAGCACACCCACCTTTAGTATCACTGCTACACCACCACACACCAGGAGGAGATGGGGTTAGCAAAAATCAGTAGTTGTTGCTTTCACTTTTCATCACACTGCAACGTGCTCAAGAGGGTCATTAGTTTTTGCTATTATTATAGCAGAAGCTTTGGTGCAAGAACTAACAATCTGGTCAATGCATAGTAACTGCAGTTCTCTCTATATGCTTTACTTGACTGCAGATAATCTTCTTCCCCAATTTACTCCCTCATTGACTTAAAAGATGCATGAGTATATAAGCACTTCTTAGGTACTGTCTGCCATAGTTTTTGGAAGTCAGTGCACGGTTATAGCCACCAGGTTTCCATACATTCTATATTTGACTGCTGATAATCCCCTACTTCTACCATCCCAAAAGGTTCATACGTTAATAGAGGTATTTATGGTTTGATTAAGATTAGTCTCTCAATGGTGGATTATAGTGTATTGGGAATGTTTAATGCAAGATTTAAATGAACATGATCAATCTGATCTCCTTGACTGGTTTAAGGGACAAACATGTCATCTTTTCTGTTCATTTTCTCATTATTGTTATTTTTAACATTGTTGTCCAGAGCAAGCTCGAAATCATTTTCTCCCTCATTTATTATTGGGTTTTGAAACTTCATCACAGTTATGGCTGTTATTGTCTTTGCTTTGGATTTTACTAATAGTATTTATTGCTGGTTCTGTCATGTCCACCATCTGCCGTGGAGATTTAAATGTCATTAACATGCGTAGACCTCCAGCCACAGTAAATATCCTGCTATTTGCTCACAGGACTGTATTCAGCTGGGCTGCCTTCGAGTTTCTGTTGTGCCAAAAAAAAATAAAAAACTTAGCACCTTGAAGTTCAGGGAATGCTTTCGTCAGTCACGGTTAAACAAAATATTAAAATGTGCGAGACGTAAAACTTAAGATGGGAATCAAATGGAATGCAAACGTTCAAAGCAAATCATCCGTGATCCTTCTCCTTTTAATCCTACCTCCTCCACATAATCCTTGCAGTGTTGAAAATATGTTTTTACAAACTTTATTTCAAAACATTTTGTGATGGGTGGTGAGATTCTCAAGCAGTTAGAATTTAGTTTTATTCTCTTATTTACATGACCTAAAGGACTAAGTATAATTGGGAATTGGGAAACAAATCGCAGCTTCCCCTTATGTAACCGAATTGACTCACATTATCTGAATTTATCAGTCAATAGGTGGAAGATTGGTGATGAAACTATGCAGCAAGTAAGCACAAGTGAGGATGTGTCATCTGCGGTCCAAGTGACAGCGCCTCTGTGGATTCTTCTACCTGAGCAAAGCCAAGCACAGAGATGACTCCAGGAAGAATGAGGGTTTACGTCATCAAAAGGTACAGGAGGTGAAGTAAGTGAGAGAATTTCACAGTGTGACTGAGCAGTTCTCACACTTGACAGGAAGAGTGAAGCAGCGGACGCTTTGATTGCAACTTTTCAGGCCTAAAGTACGACTCCACGTGTGCATTCCACGCGCCAACGTGTCTTTTCGCCAATTTGAATGTTTATGCGCTCACTGTGCATGCGTTTGAGCAATACTCCGTGGGTGTGTTCCTCATGTTAGGATGCACAGGGAGAATATTAGGGAGGGGGCTTGCACGGCGAACCACGGTGCATAGCCCATGCATAATTCATAACCCTGCATTGAGCCATAATCTTTGCTTCGTGCACTAATGAAAGCTGCAGCGCTGCATTTTCACTGCATGCAAGTCAGGCTGGACGAGATAATGTGGCAGGAAAGAGAACATCACATCAGGACTGGGTACACTGACTTCCTACTCCTGCTGATGCTGTGTCCTCCCTCCAGACTCTTGCAGCTGCTTTCATCCAACAGTCCATCAAATGTCACTGGAGGCTGATGATACAACACACCAGACTTTTATGGCTTTCAAAGTGAGAAGGGGGAGCAGACAATAACATTTATTAAAAAAATAAAAAATAAAAAAAAAGTCGAAGGCTTGTACAGCCAGGGAGAGGAATGTAGTAATGCAGTGGTCGGGGCTGTTGTTATAATGAACGAGTTCTAGCAGGTAGCGAGAGCTCAAGCTGACAGAAGGAAGAGGAGTTTTCTTTTTGCCCGACAGCAACACTTTTTCACATTTCCCATCCAGGATTGCGAATTGTCCAACAAAGCCAAATCTCTCACCCCCTTCTATTTCAGAGAATCTTGATGTTTATGTGATGGAATAATGTGCATTAGCGAGAGCTGCACAATCATTCACTCTCCTCCTCTCTCTCTCTCTCTCTCTTTCTCCTCCTTTCCTTCCCATTGCCCATCAATTCCATGGGTTTGGCTCATTGAGTGCAGTGGAGCGAGACGGATGCGCATGGTCGCGCTCAAATGCACCACGCTGCTCAGCATGGGGATATTAGTGTACTCTGCCAGACGGTTTGGATACAGTCCTCTGACCTCACTTGTAAAGAATCAGTTTTCTATCTGTCAGCCCCTCCGCATGTTTTTGTGTCCCGCGTCGAGAGGTGTCCAGGCAGGGTACATCTAGTGGCTGTAAGTGGCTGATAAACACTGACAGCAGAGGAGACACTGAAATTATTGAGTTGAGAGAGAGATGACAGGGAAGGGACGGTTTCTGCAGGACGACTCGCGCTGTAAACGTACGGGTGGAGGAAATGAGCAAGAGGCATGACAGCTTTTTCTGTGACATACACATCGCAAGCGTCTATTCTAGCATCACCTCATGATTTGATTTTCCTATTGACAAGAAACACGAAAGGGGAATTGTTGTCTTAAAGAAATTCAGGGGTGATTGTCAGCAAAACCGATCAGCAGTTCTTCCCCTCAGGAGACTGAATTTGAATCAGTAAGAATGGTTCAAAGCAGAAGACAACTGTGAGTCTTGTGGGCGTACGGGTGCTTGCACATTAGTCTCACTCCGGGCTTCACCGTGGCTCTAAAGAGAAGTAGGCATGTGTTATATGTCACCAAAATAGCAGCGCATTATTGATTTCTACCAGAGAAAACCAGCGACACTTTAAGCCTTCTTTTCAAATCTCAAATCTACAGAAAAATGAATTTTCTCTGCGTCTGTGTCTTGGCCTGAGCTAATGTGACTGTGGGAGATGGACTCATTATTACAGGCGAAGGCTTTAAAGGCTCGCCAAACACCTCGCCACCTGAGGTTCCCTCTTGGGTGGTTCCTATCAATCGCATTGCCGTCTATAAGGCAGGCAGACTTCTGAGGCAGGAGCCTCCTGTCCGTCGCCCACGATGAGCTCATGCATTATTCTACGGCAAATTCCCTTTCCATTTGAAGAGAGAAGAGTAGGCCTTGAAACATGATGAAGACAGCTCGTGGACGGAGTCTGGTGGACTTGAAATGCAGTGTGAGATGACTGACTATTGAGTTTTCCACTTCTCTCCAAGTCAGTATTTTGCATTATTTCTCTGATCCTCCCACTGCATGTTTTTTGTTTCTGTCTTAGCTTGACTTATGCCCTCCTGTTTGAAAAGCTGAAATACAGAACCCTCTTTTTTCGGCTAATCATGTGTTCATCTGAACTTGTGTCATGCTATGCTGCATTGACATCGGCACTTGCAATGAAAAAGAGGCTTAAAATCTAAGAAAAGCTTTAAGAAGCTGTCAAAATGCTCAAGCTTGGCTTGTGATTCAGTAACATCCTCCCTTCCAAGAATATCTCCACAGAGCAGAGGAGAATAAAGACTGGAGTGCACGCTGCAGAGTCATAACCTAAAAGTAGAGCAGTGCTTTTTTTTCTTTTTTCTTTTTTTTTTTTCTGTTTAAATATTTTTAAAGTTGCTGAAGGTTTTTAAAAGCACATCAGTCTGTGTTGGCACATCTGCATGAGCCAAATTTCTCCAAATGTTATGCTGCAATATCCCATTAGTTGTTGCTAAAATCACCATTGTCATTTTTAGGCTCAATCGCTGTATTTTGAAAGAATTACAATATTTAGCTTCAAGAAATAGTGTGACATAAACAGAAATATGCTCATTTGTTTGCCTATATCTTGTAAAGTTAGATGAGAGGATACCACTGTCATGTCTGTGTTAGATATGAAGCTAGAACCAGGAAACGGTTAGCTTTGCCTAAGACTGTATTTAAGGAGAAACTGTTCTGTCCAAAAATAAGTAAGTAATTTAATTAATTAATTAATTAATTAATTAATTAAATCAGCCCACGACCAAGTCTAAAGCTCATTAATTCAAAAATTTTTTGCCTAGCATTACTGGTGGAAACCTCAGGAAGAAAGACACTTGCAGGGTTGGGATGACATCTGTATCACACTATCTCAAAGTAAATGATGAATTAGAAAAGTCGTTAGTGCTTCTATTTTTGTTGGCAAGTAGACTTATTCACTTTGCTGAGAATATATATCTGTTCAATATGAAGCTAGAGATGTAGCCTAGTTAAACATAAAAACTGCATGCAGGGGGAGACAGCTAGCCTGCTTTAAACGAAATGTGCCAAACCTCTTGTAAAAATAACAAAAAACATAATTTGTCATTCTTACACTTTGGTTTTTGCACGCATTTAACAATGACATAATTACAGTGTTGATTACTGATTAAAAACAATAGCCTTCACGCCAACCCAATTAATGTGCACTGTTCCTGTTAAACTAGTGAGCTTTAGACAGAGCCAGGCTAACGGCTAAGCTAAATGGCTGTAGCTTCACCCTGAACAGACAGATATGAACTCTCAGCAACAAAGCAAACAAGAATTCTTCCCAAATTGTCAAACTTTTTTTTTCAACTGTTAGTTTCAAATGTAAAAAAAAAAGAAAAAAAAAGAAAAAAAAAAAAGAAAAACTCATTATCCTGATTTAATTGATATTTAATTTGATATATTATTATGCAGCTTTAATGACAATCAACACTGACAGTGAGTTTCTTTGTTCTTGGAAGTGTTCATTGTTTCCCTTCCTGAGGTTTCCAGCAGCCATTTTAGGCCAGGTATTTTGAGCTGCACACAGAGAGAGAGCCTGACCTGATCACGGTGACCTACCGGTTCCTCTGCTTCTGCAGCGCTTCATGGGAAACTTGGTCCCTGCAGCAGCTGTGTTCCAATTAGAGAGCCCTGACTTATGTGGCCCGTATTAGCATTTCATTTAGGCTCCCCCGCTCCTCACCTGGCTTCCGCGGTGTGGTGGTCCACCACAAACTGTCACCGGCTCGGACCGCTTGGCTGAGACTGCCCACCAATCCCACTAATTGACTCCTGACCCTCCCACAGCGCACAGGTGAGCCCACACCGCATTAGCTTGAATTTAATGCACAATATGGAGTGGAGTATCATCTTACCTTCTCAGGTCTTTCTCTGTGTTACTGGGATAAAAAAGAAAGCAGGTCCATGGTAAATTGAAACCACGCCAGAGAGAGCTTAGATAGAGGATATTTATGAAGGTAACCTGCGGGGCTTTTGATTATCATTCTTTATTCCTATCACTCCACAGATGTGGGATCTTAATGACAAAATTATGTTCATAATACTTTGTAACAGCAAAGGAGTTGCTCAAAATCTTATTTTAAAGCAAGATAAAATCACCTACCACAGGTCCTTTGTACCTCGGTGTGAACATTAAGGGTGTCGTGCTGCTGGCTGTGACTGCAGAGGGGTATCCTGCAGAGAATAAGAGATTCCTCTGATCACAGTTTTCCTGGGGTGAGGGCTGCAGAGGGCCAGACACTGCAGTCTTATCTCTAGGAAACATGCCACAGTGTGTCACATAAACACATGTACATACGTGCACATGTGAATTCTCCAGGATCAACACATACATGAAAAAAAAAACGAAAAAAAAAAAACAGCGAATCCCTCAGCAGCTGGGATATTCAAAGAGAGGCAGATATATATACAGGCAGCGCTCACTGTGTGTGTACTGAATTATCTCAAGTATTCAAATAATATTATTCACTACCTTTTTATATAAGTGAATCCCTGGGCTGCCATTGTTGAGAGGATTTTGAAAGAAGTGATTCCTAAGTTTATTTCCCAGGCTGCTGCAAGATATCAAAAGATTCAAAACGATCTTAGAGAAATAATATATACTTGCATAATAAGGCATGACTTGATTTCCATTTTGGTTTACGTAAGTTATTGAAAAATGTGTTAATAACAGAGGAGAAGTTCACAGCCTCATGCCACTGGGTATCAAGGCAGGGACTGTTTTCTTCTCTCATTTAATTAGTGGGGTTTCAATTGAGAGAACAATCAACTGTCATTTCACAAAACAATTGGTTTTATTTTCTAACGATGACATGGAAGTGGCGTCGTGGAATTGCCGATGGGTTATCAATTATCAGACCAAATATTAGATACTTTCGCATCTGTAATGCAGCATTTGAAAAGTGCATCTCAATCCCACTAAAGAATTGTGGGAAAAGAAGCCAACCAGTGTTTCTGCACATTTTAGCCCATATACCACACACAAAAAAATCCCTATTTATTTTCTTCAAAGAAGCCACTGTAGTAAATACATTTCAGCCTCTTTCAAAATAAAAGAAAACTTTTTAAATTTTAAAATTGAATGTGTATATCTTTAAACAGAAAGAATAAGGCAGGTCTCTGTACTAGAATGATGAAACTATTTATATAATTTTAGATTTGAATAAGCTAATTTGCATCAGCAGAAATTTTTTTTGTTTTCCCAATATATCCCATCACAGGGAAGTCTGTATTAATCTTTGTCTCAATCATATCGTGCATGTGTTTTTAACTTCCTGTTCACACTGTAAGTGTTCATATGTCTTTTTGTCTATATCACATTATATAATTATATAATATATTTGATGAATATGTCTTCCAGCTGTGAGAAATGTAGTAGACTATGCAGACTGATCACTACCAAGAATTTTGTCATTTATGTGCTTCCTACAGCCAGTGAGAGTAAACACAAGTTGTGAAATTAAAGCAAAAATTGAATGAACTAAATAAATGGCAAGACAACTGATGAAGCTAAAACTTGCAAAAACACCAGTGTGGTCCTTTAATTGCCCGATTGAGCACTGTAACATAATATATATGAAAATGCTAATCAAGTGAAATTAAATTTCAAAATCTGATCATGAACACTCATTGAATGACATCACACATTGACCTTCGTCTTTCAATTCGACAGAATGATCTTACAAATTCAATGTTAGCAGTGATGCTGCAAACTTGAGTGTTGCTCCTGAGCTTCCAAGCTCCCCAAACCGCAGTACATATTTATCTCCGCCTCTGTCTTACAACACTCCCCAAAGCTGTGGTTGTCCAAGTTTTTGTTGCATCCACAAGACACCCTGACAAGAAATGGATTGCGGTGCTTTCCCGCCCCAGTAAACAGGCTTCCTGCTTGTGAAGGTATAGATGGGTTTGATATAGGATGCTGTTTAACCCAGAAACGACGCCATGGCCCCCGGGACGGCCCATTCCTCACACTGCACATCCATCATGTAGGGCAATCGAATGAATGGGATACAGGGCTTCCCCCAGGGAAGGCGGGGAGAAAAGGAGAGAGGAGATGTAGAGGGAGTGAGAGGAGAAGAGGGTGTCACATTTCACCCATGCATGTGGGTGGAGGTAACAATAGGCCCACCTACCATATTTCCCCACTTACGGTGTTCAATTTTTAACAGCCTCTTTTGTCAGGCTCCATCATGCTCTGACTGTTAAACAGGAGAGAGAAGATCCGTGGGGAAAGAAGGTGAGGCACCGGGGAAATCTTCTGTTTAGGCTTGAAACACAGGATCTAGATTGGTGTAGTCGTGCTGGATTGGCGGTGGCTGTGAGGAATCTTCTGTGTTTACCCGCTCATTTTGATGTGCCAGACCTTGTAACAGCTTTTAGGTGCCACAAACCCCACCGGAACTATATTAAAAAAGCACACAACAGTGCTTTGCCCATCACAGCGTGACAGCCACATACTTATCAAGTCTGTGTACCTCGAGTGGAGCCTGAGAGTCATTAAAAAGTCACCTCTAAATTCACTCCTTTCACACTAATTATCAAAAGGGAGTAGAAACTGAATTTGATTTTTTTTTTTGTCAAAGAAATTAGTACATATAACCTTGTTTTGACTTGTGTACCTGTTAGGTAAAAATTGTAATTATTACAAAGAAGAAATTTAAGTTTTATTGATTTTGCTTCCAGTGTGCATGAATGTTTGTTTTTTTTTAAATCATAATTTGTGTTCTGTAATTTGATTGGTCCAACTTCTGCCATGAAAGAGTTTACATAAACTATTTTGTATTGTGATATTTTTAATTATATCACAACAGTCCAACAGTCAAGCACGCGGTTAGCCGACTAGGCGATTGACAGTGTTAGCTGTTGCTGTTTGCGCAAATCCCATCTGTGATTTGAGCACTTTGTACATCACTCTGTACGTCAGTTACTCCATGTTGTGATTCTAATCGTGGAGTAGTAAAGTTACAGGGCTGCACATGCTGAGAGTTTTCACAGTCTGGTTATTTGTCTTCTCCGTACTGGACCCATGACAGAGACAGCTAATCCTAGCTACACCCACTCTTCTCAATGTGGGACGAACAGCGAGTGAGAGCTGATGAACATTGACATGGGAAATGCTTATCCAGAGATCAGAGGCTTACATATTTTTTTAGGAAAAAATTCAAACTATGCACAATTGCTCCAGTGTTATGATTTCTGATACAACCAGATTCAAAGAATTCATTTTTTAATTTGACTTTAAAATGAAGTTATTCTTATTCTTTTTGTTTCTAACAGGAATTTGATCAATTTAATTTGTTCACTCATCAGAAAGGAAGTTAAACGCACACATTTTATTGGACAGGTGACATCTCACTCCAGGAGGGAGCAACTGTAATAGCACATCTGATTGGCTGAGACATTAATTATGCACTTGGCTTCCCTTGACCGTCTCCGTGTCCCCCTCGGTCCCGACTCTCCGCTGAGTGCTCATTAGTGAAATGGATTACTAATGGATTATTAATCTAAGAGGAGGGAGTCCGCAGCGACCCAGCTCTGAACACCTGGAAAGCAAACAGTAAATAGCAGTTTACACACACGCACGCGCACACACACACACACACACACACACACACACACACACACACACACACACACACACACATACAGGTCCAAAAATACAGTGCATTAACACAAACACACCCTCATCAGCATATTCACACATGTACATGCTTGCTGGGCGTTAGTTACAAGTCTTTTAGGGACAAAAATAGCTTGACCATTTGATTTATTGTTGGCCCAGTAAATATAACGGATACATCTAATTAGCCGTAATTAATTGTTGCACCATCTTTGTTTCTCCAGGTTTTGGCCTCCAAATCTACGGCCTCTGCCATGTCCTCTCCTCCTATCCTTACCACCGGCAAACAAATGGCGCTGCACGCTGAACCACACACAAGACATAACATATATCTTTTCCTGCAGCCGAGGCACCATTACGTTTGCTTTTGTCACCTAATTATTCCTCAGGAGAGGCAATTAGCCACCACACAGCAGCTAAGGCTGCATGATTTGAAACATACTACACACATATACACGCATATACATGCATATGCAGGTATACGCAAACACTCCAGCGCATGTGAATGCACTTCGGGCATGCTTACACACACATACACACACCAAGGGTAATCACTCAGGAGCTTAGGTCCAGGGAGAGCACAGTGCACTTCACAGATAAAAGAATCCCTGAAACAAACCAAGGAGTATATATTTAGACAATTAATTTAATCAGATAAATGTTTTTTTATTTTATATGCAGAGCAAACCATAAATATAAATCTATGTACGTATTCTCCATATCAAAGACTAACTTCAAAAGAAAAGAAGCCTTAGCATGTCCATTTGGGGTTTGTTCTTTTAAAATAATCACTGCCCTAAGCAAAAGTAATACAAAGGAAAAGTGTAAAAAGACATAAGAAAGTGCTTTATTGTGTAAAAGCTGCCAATTTCATATTGCGGCAAGCTCGCGGTGCCAAATCAGCTGCTTTCCGAGACAATTGACCGAAAGACCAACGGCACCTTATTTGTGTTTTGCCCCAAATATGTCATGTAGTTGTCGGTTGACTCACAACTGGCCTGGGCTTCACATAAAGACTCACAGTTTATCAAATCTTCCAGCTACTTGCCGGGATGTCACTTTTAATCAGAGGCCAATTACAAGTTCCAAACGGGACCGAAATGAATCCAGTGAAAAACTGATATGCCAGAGTTTAAGTCTGACTGTGTTCTTCATTAAAAATGAACTAAAGTCTGACAGGCTCGTTGGTAGTAACTCTTAAAAACACCTCTGAGGATTTTGCTCTCCGAGACTCAGTTAGTCCCAAATAGGATTGTTTGTCCCACTTAAGCAACGCCTTGATTATTTTATTAGAAGTTTTTGCTCACATGACGTACATGACATTTATTTCCTGAATGATCTTATTACTGAGAAATGGCTCAATCTTCTGCTTCATGTTTTCCGATTGTTGTATTGTCCTGGGAGCTGATTAATTCAGTTGGCTTCTCAGCGAGATATAAGTTTGGAAAGATGTGCGGGAGGTGTACAGCTCTCCATTTTCTCTGATTGTTTATAAATGTCTCCCTCTCGCTGCTGCTATCCTGGCCAAGATAATTTGGCGCTCACACATCGCAACGTTCGAGCACACAGCCGTACACACTCACGTAAGCGTGAGGGTACATGCTGACAGCCTCCTGGTACACTTCATTTGGCTTAACCCGCACAAGCAAATACACACATGCAAGCGCATCCAGCCCGCACCCAGTGTGGATTATTAGCAGTCGGTGTTTTAGGGATGCAAGGGAGAGCAGATAAAGAATTTGAATTCCTGGCAGGACTATCAGTAAAGGTTATTAAGCCGTTGTTGATGCATCCATTTGTCGTGGCTGTATCCAGCCGTGTGACATTTATCAAGTATGTCCAGCTAAATGTCACAGAGAGAGGTAGCTCGCTGTCCTGTCCCTAATTAGGACCCTGAAAGTCATACTGAAAGTCCCTCTCATCCACACCTCTACTTCGGGACAACATTGATCTCTTTCTCTTCCCCTGTCTCACTCTCGCCTCTATTTCTGCACCCCCCCCCCCTTCGTTTTTTTTTTTCTTTCCCCCCAGCATAACAGGGAGTGCATGTTAAGCAAACTTTGGGGTTTAACAATTGATTCTGAGATGGGGATAAAGCGCAGACAAATGGGGAGGGATGTAGGCCATCCTTCACAGACACAGGACTCATTGTTTGCAGATTTTAACCTATGGGAGAGCTAGCTCCTTCCCCAGTGGACTCCACAAATCATAGGCAGGCAGGGGAGTGCAGCACAGTAGGCAGGCCCGGCCTGGGAATAGCCTGAAAGCAGGACGGAGACTCAGCTGTAGTGAACAAAATGCCTAGCTTGTACTACTCACTCCCTCTCCCCGCTCGCTAGCCCCAGTTTTACTGACCAGACTCAGAAATTGATTTCAGGGTGAGGATTATGAAAATGATAAAGAACAGTGGTATAAAGAAACCCATAAAGAAGTATGTTTATTTATCAATATATCATCCCACCTTCTATGATAATAAAGTAATTTATGTTAAAATTACAAAGCAAAAAAAAAAATAATAATAATAGGTAGTTTGTAAAGATGCACAGTATACATCCATACATACATGATGTACGTGATGTTTACATAATTGTGTGAAGTAAACAGCTGCAGTAGAGGGCGTAAATGAAAGGATAATAAATGACATTGACTTCAAGCATCCATAATTGTTGTGTAGACAGTTAATGAATGACTGATGTGACAGTCGTAATCATATTTAATGATATGTAATTAGACACATGAACAAATCCCTGCAGTGTGATATTATTTATTAACTGTTTATATAGAGTAAACCTAGAAAATCATTCACAGCTTTATAAATGTGTTCAAAATTCATCAAAACACATTAAGGTTGAAGGTTATATTCTTTACTTTGGAAATAGTAATATAACCAAAGGTCCACTTACTAATTTTTTATTAAGATTTTATGTGTGAAGAAGTATTTAAACTTGTAGTGCAGCAAACCTTTCATTTTTTTCCCATTTCTTATACTGTATTTATATATATGAATTCTAGATTGGAGGTTAAAATAAAATGTTGCGAGTACTGATACATTATTTCAGAAGAAAGTATGAGTTTGCTACACATTTATCATTGAATAAGGAGAATGTTTTAATTGTTTTCATGAAAAAGTGAAGTCAATATCCTTGACTTCCAGGCCACTGTAGATTGTGCCATACGACTCAAAACAGATTCTGTCTCACAAAAAAGAAACTTGTGATCAAATAGTAAATAACAAAGACAGCCCTAAAGAAACAGCAGTCGAGCAAACGACAACATGTGGTTAAGTATAATGTTTAAATCAATTTTGTTTTTGAGGTAGAATCTAACCTATAATGTGATTTGATATAAAATCAATATTTAGTCTGTGACATGAATGTAAGGACATCATAAACGTTTGAATCATAAAGACAAATCCTCTATTTGATGGCTCCTACTCTAAATTACCTTATCAAGTTATTACTTAGTAATTGTCCCACAGCTTAAATGTTCCGTAATTTAAATTAAGTCTGAAGTTACTGGAAAAGAAAAGTTTCTTACTGTTCTTAGTTGGAGAAGAAAGTACAGTGGAGAAGGCGGACCTGATCTGGGAATAGTCTTCTGAAAGCAGGACGAAGCCTCAGCTGTGGAGAACAAAGTGCCAAGCTTGTACTACACCCTTTACTACTCACCGGCCCCATTTCCTCTGGACTCTGTTTTACTCTCAAGGTGAAGAAAAAAAGAAAAAAATCATAGTTGTGCAGTGAGCAGGCTTTGAATTGAGTGTTCTGGGGTTCAGGTGCTCGGGCTTGCAAACACCTGGCCTGCTGAAGTGTTTACCTCTTCTATGACCTTGCTGTGGAGGCTGCGTAGTGAAAAGACACGTTCAGGGTAGGTTTCAATTGAGTTGTTTACATTTAAACATTTCTTAAGTGTAATCAAAAATATAGTGAAGTTCCCTTTTGACGTATTTTCTCATTACTGAGAAGTAGATCTATAAAAGGAAAAATTCCCCCTATGACAAGTCAGACAGGGAAATGAATATACTGTATATGAATATAAATCACAGCCATATTTTTATTCATATCGCTCATTAGGGAAAGTACAACTTACTTTGATTCCTTTCACCCTTTTGGTTGAGTAAAAAATGACAGCATAAAAATAGAGCCTAACAGTCTGAGATAAAACATATCCAGTGGAAAAATGTGCTGCTTAAATGGGTCTGTGTTTTGAACAGGTGTGGTGAATTTAGTAAAAAGGTCAACTTCTAATGTTATAAACAGAAAAACTTGTGCTACTACAATTAGTATTAAAAACAAATGTTACAGCAACACAAACGAGGCCACCTGCTGCACAGAACTGTGCCATTTCAAGTCTGAAGCTGGCACAATTACACAAATTATGTTGCACAATTTGCTAAAAAAACATGTTAAATCATCATGTAGTCGTGGACAATAAAGTGTCAGTCAAAAGCTGCAATTTCACTAAATGTTTTTTTAAAACATATTTGCAACTTAAAATGTTGTCTATTTATTAATTTTTATCTTATTAATCTTATTACTTATTCTTCTTGTCTATCTTGTTAACACAAGTTATTAAATTATATCTTATGTTACCTACCTTATGTTTTCTAGGGGGATTTTTTTTTTTTTTTTTTTAAATCATGACATCAGGGCTCCATATTAAGTATATTGCATTAGTGGATTATTATTATAATTATTATTGATGCAATAAAATGTAAGCAGCTTTAATGGTGCCTGTTGCAGTGGAACTAATTTGAACTATTGTATAAACTGCTGCAGGACGAATAACAACTACCTTCAAATTCATATTATTACATAGAGTTTGGTGACCTCACATACATCTGAGCGTAGCTTTACACAACTTCAACGGGAGCAGATCTAATCAGACACACAGACTGAAAACGACTGGAGGGCTTTTAATCTGTAGTTATACATCATATTTTATAAGTTTGTCATATGTTTCATCTTCAGTAATGTAACTAGTAACAATAGCTGTTAAATAAATTAGTAAAAAGTACAATATTCCTGAAATGTAGTGGAGAAAAAATACTTTAGTACAGTAAGTAAATGTATTTTCAACCGCAGCTATGACTCATTTTATAACTAGTTCATATACTGTATGATGTTTATTCACTTCTCTCATTAGCATGAATGTTTTTAATATCAGTCTCTGTTAATACTACTTTGTGTTGTGGACAGACTTGTGCGTAATGAATCTGTGGATGTGACATGTTGCGCATTTAGCCGCTTGATGAACTTAGCGCCAAGTCAATTTTTAAATTGTTTTTTTTCTTTCTTTTTTTTTTCTACATTTAATTAGTTACAATTAATTTGTCAAGGTATAAACTTCAATATGTTGCTCTCTCAAACAATTGGAGGCCGTTTCCTGCCCTGATTTCATTCACAACTGCAAGCAAAAAACACAGGACAACTTGTTTTTGAGAGTGGCTTGTAAAACAGGGGCTTTTGGTAGAAATCCAATGAGGTTATCACATGTTTCTCTCTATTTTTTTTTTTTTGCTTTGATAAGAAAAGGTGCATCCCTCGCCCCCTACTTGAATTCCTGATGTTTGTTTTGGTGTGAGAGCTTTGAAGATAGGCCAGCGGCGTAAAACCCAGCACAGAAAGGAAACGAGACCCCTTGAAAAATCCCACAGGGATATTGAGTGTGGTCCTGGAACATGGAATTTGCTTCCACTGGCTTCTGAGTCAGTCTGCATTTAGATGAAAACACAGTGCAGTCACAAACAATAGATCTCATGTCTTATTCAAAAAAAAAAAAAAAAAAAAAGATATGCCTGCTCAAACTGTGATTCACCATCACTCTTTTAGGTGTACTTCTACACGCAGAGATTGGATCCAGTTTTATAGAGGAAATCTGGTGCTGATGGAACAGAAAAAGAACAGAAGCACATATAGAGGGGGGTGGGGGGGGGGTGTTGCATTAATGTGTAGTGAGCTAACCCAGTGGTGAGTATCAGGAGACCTCCTACCTGCATGGATACAGAGCCAAAAACAGAGCCACGGACTCAAGGGGGGAATGGCTCTGAAGCCTGAGATTGATGATAGTTGGGGTGTGCGTGTGCATGTGCATGAGTGTGTGTGAATTCCAGCAACTTATTATATGTATTCTTAGACATCCATTTATGCGTGTTAGGTGTGTATTCTTACAGCGAAGGTGCGTGAATTAGTGATGGGGGTCTTATAAATGTGTATTCCTATGTGAATTTATCTGTGTGTTTGTGTGTGTGTGAGTGATATCGGTGGTAAATACTTGCATGAACATACACACACTCAACCAATCAGAGTTTGAACGTGTGCTCCAGTCCCCTGATCCTACACCTCCTTTCTGTTTTTTGTTATTTAATTTCCCCTCTCTCGTTACATCGGGATCTCTGGGGATCCACATCCCCCACCCCACGCCCCCATAGGTTCCTCAACTGGCCCCTGGCCTCCAAGTCCCCTAACTGAATCCTGTGTTGTTCAGTCTCTGAGCTGTCTGGGGGCCCGCCTGGTGTAACGTAAATAATTCATTGAATTCCTATGCTTTGGCAGAAAGGTGATAATGCCTTTCTGGGTCTGAGTCATCCCCCAGGAGCGATGCAGCCCAGCGGAGAGAGTATCAAGCAACGGCAGCATGTGAGGGAAGTATGCATAACCTCTTGATAAGCACATACAACAGTTAACACACATGCACAGATGCACGTGAGCTCGCACCTGTGCATGCTCACAGCCCACACACTATGTTATGATTATGATGAAATTATTATGAAATGTTGTGAGCCTTGCATTACATGCAAGAAAAACACTGGAGCAGAGTTGCTTGTTTCAATCACAAAAAAAAAAAGAAATTATATAACTACTTAATGCAAAGACTGTAAATTGATAACACAATGTTTAGTTAAAAGCAAAAAAGTGAATTCACCTGTACGCTTGAGGTAATAAAGCTGATGATTGCAACAGTTGCTAGTCACTAGCAGCTGTGAGACTTTACTTAAAGTTTTGCTTTTAGCTAAATGCAAATAATGTTTACAGGGGTCACCATATTAGTTTAGCGTGTTAGCATATGCTGATATTTTCTAAGTAGCATTAAACACAGTTGAGCTCAGGCTGATGTGAATGTCATTCGTTTTGCAGGTATTGACTAAAGTATTGGACATAGTGAAATTTTGACATCCTGTAGCTATTGCTGACTTCACATCCTGTCTTGATGATTTTGTAACAGAGTGCACATAAGATCTGAACCTGTTCATCTTTCACTCATTATAACAACCTAAAACATAATCATACTTATAAAGAACTGTTTGCTTGGGGCTGTAGTTAGAGTGAAAGAAAGAGTTTGGAGGCTGGCATATTTTTTAGCCTTTCAAAAAGAATAAACACAAGGACCAAAGTGTCAGGAATAGATTAAACAGTGAGTTTATCTACACTAACTTAAGCTGGGACCCTTAGCATGTCTGGCTAACTTGCTTCCTACCTAATCTACTTCCATGGCCAAGGAGCACATCGTTAACTACCTATCTTACATTAGCTTGTAGGATTACATGTTAAAACAATTCCTAATCTCAACTATAACATCCACTGCTTAGTATTTTTATAATATTGAAGGTGGTACTAGATGCTATCTGAGTTTGAGCTAACGTTAGCTGCTCGGTTCTGCTATTTACTGGATTTGGGGAATTATATGTGGTCGTTACGGTTACTGTGGTCTTCTACTGTGTGCCTCTTTATTTATATGTCATGAATCATCATCAGGTGAGAATGCTGCTTTTTTGCTGTTTGCAACCATCAAATTCACATTCGACAGGAGCCTAGTTAGCTTGCTTGTCATGAGCTGGAAATGAGATGTCTCTTTTGTCTACTTCTGTCTGAAATGTCAAGAATTATTAAGAAATGTGGTAGCTGTAAATCTGCCAGTTATTGTTATAAATGGTCAATTAGATTTGAAAAGTTGATACACCATCGGCTGTTAGGTAGTTTAATAATGGTTTAGCTAGGTAGTGTCAAACTTAAAAGACAACATCCCTTTATGCATTACTACAATGGCGAGACACAGGAGAATGAAAGAGCAACAAGTCCCTGCAAGATAAAAAAAATGTCTTTAACTTTTCATGTGTCTGCCACAGGGCTGATGATCAGTTCTACAAAGCAGAACAAGTGAAAAGAAAAGACAAAAAGATTTTCTGCATGTAAAAGTCAGCTACATACTGAGTGTACCTCCTTTGTGGTACAGAGAAATAAATATGCACATGGCATGCTTAAGTGGGTACACACTCTTGTCTTCCTATATTTGTGGGGGCCTGACATTTACATAATGCATTCCCCAGCTCCTTACCCTAACCTTAACCACCACAACAGAAGCGTAACCCTGATTCGACCCCTAACCCTAAAACAAAGTCTTAACCCTCAAACAGGCATTTAAACAGCATTTTGGTCCCCACAAAGCTGTTGGACCCCATAAGTATAGTGGGTTCCCAGGTTTTGGACCCCACAAATTTAGTAAAACAAACACACACATTCACACAAGCCCTCTGCATCAAACACTCGGAAGACACTGATTAGGTTAAAATACAAAAAAGCCTGTGCGGGACTCTACCTTCTGTCATCTTTGATGCCCTGCCTCAATCATCAGAGGTTACTGATAAGACAGTCTGTGATTGTGTGTGTTTTTCTCATTCAGATATGAGGCTCAGCGGGGAAACAGTGTTAACACACCAAGAGAAAGAGACAGCGAGGGATAAGGAGAGATGGAGACAAAGTTTGCTGTTGATATAAAAGGAACAAGATACAATTCACTGATCAGTCAGCTCCTAGAGTGATGCATACTGGGAACATGGCGGTGTGCTCACCTCCGCCATGTCCTGGCTTCACCAAGGTTCAAAAGGCGCAACAAAGCTCTGTCACTACTTCTTTTTTTTATCCCTCTCTCTCAATCGGTTTCGTCTTTTCGTGTCTTTTTTTTTTTTTTCCTCCCGTACACTAGAAGCTCCCTAATCCTCTCTTCGCAAATTTACCCTCCAGTATTTTCATTAGTTATTAAAAGCTGTCAGGCTGAGGTTGGCCTTCACTCCATCATCCCCAGGAGTTCCCACATTTGGTGCAATCCTGAGGAGAGTAGGCATAACACACACCATCTATTAAGCGCAAAGTAAGTGGGGGAATTCTGCAGAATATTCACTCAGTCTCACTCGGTGCCTTTTATAAATTATCATATTACTAAAGAGGCAAATTTGCTATGTATGGTGTGTTGCCTGGGAGCTCATTCTAATAGCCCTCTAAAAAGCAAAGGGGGGGGGCTTTAGACTCTAATGTATGCTGGCCAGAACCCACTGTCAGCTGAGGACCTGGCCATCATTTATCAGATTTTTTCAGATCAGATCTCAAGACGGGGTTTATTAACAAGCATATAGCTAAAGTCTTTAAGAATCTTAGTGCCAAGCTTTGCTGACACTACTCAGAGAGGCGGGGGGGGGGGTTAGCAGGAGGAAGGCGGGGGTGGGGGTTTCAGTCGGGGATTGGTATTCAAAATCTTGAGTGGATGAGTGGAGAAAATATCCACACAATATGCCTCAGTCAATTAGCGTGTGCCATGTTGGCGCGCGGCATTCATACATCATCTGAGAGGGTTTAAATCGAAAAACTGACGTTGCCAAAGTGATGACATTTTCAAGCAGCTGAAAATGTATTCCCACTCACAACGTTCCTCAGAATAAATCCTTTGCATTGTCAAGATATAAAGCAACTCCATTAATGTGTTATTCTAACAACTGCATATTTGTTGTTGTTGTGCTTTTTACAGTTCAGTGCGCGCTACAGTATATGATGCCGCATCGAGCATTAACACCAAGCTTGAAGTGTAATTTTATTGTTAAAGACTGTGTGCAGTGTAACAGATACACTCAAACCTACCACTTTACTAACACTATGTGTCTATGTTAATACTTACAAATCTTCTAATACTTGAAAAAATATATATAATTACACAAAAAGTACATAAGATTTTTTTAACCAGCTAGAAATGATGGACCGAAAAGTAAGACTTTGGATTTTATAGGTCAAAGGTAAGACAACTTCTAACGCAAAAGAGCATAGAATAAAATATAATAATCATAATAACTATAAATCTATACATATCTATACATATTCTAGTTTGAAGCTGCAGACACGACCTTTATTTGTTTGCTTAAAGATGATGTTTGCCTGTGGCATCTGCAAAATGTGTGGCACTGCAGGATTTTGCGATCAAGGTTCCAATCAGACTACATCAGTGTCTTGATGTAGTAAATTCATTTATGAAATCGTTTATTTTAACCACCATTGATTCATTTCCTATTTGGTGCAGCAAGATTATCAGGTTGTGTGACAGGGATATATTAACATGTCAAAATTACTGGAAAATTACAAGGATATTATTATATATTATAGATGGTTGCTCCACAGGGTTGGAGGGGTAAATAGATTCAAGACTAAATATAAATGCTAGGCAAGCACCAACTTGAGCCACACGAGAGAATAGACAACCTCACCCACAGTATATCCATACACACCGACTGGAAGCTTAATAGTAACAACAACAGACACGAGTGTTTTGAAGCTATATAAATTGCTTTAGTCGGTCAGTGTCATTTTAAAATTGGTGTCCACAATCCTGTTCAGGTGTTGGAACCGGTGGCATTGAACTCAAACGTTTGGCAAGCTGAAGTCAGACTCAGACAACAATGGGCTTCAGCTCAAATTAAAAAGAAAAGACTGGTGAGGCCACGTGCCATGGTCGCTGTGGCTCCCACAACTGTAGGAATCTGTTCTGGATTTATTGGTTTCAATTTCACACCTCTTCTCTTTTAATGCCCGCTGTTTCGCTCCGCTCCTCCTCTCGGCTTCTTCTCTCCCCTCCAACCTGCTGCTGAGCTCCTCTCCTTCCAAACTCTACTGTTAATTCCTGCTGGGTTTTTTTTTTGCCTCATTTGCCTCTCCTCAACTACTCTCCTTGTAATTATCTCTTTCCTTTGTGCCGACTGTTTTTTTTTCTTGAAGTGCCATCCATGTTTTCTGTTTGTGGCTCTTTCCTGCTTGTTATTGTCGTCAGTGACCAAGGTTTTTATGTTATGTTTAACAGAATCTTGTATCTTTTAATTTGTATTGCAACAATGCACAGACAAACACCAAACCACTGCACTACAACAACTTCCACTTTAATTAATTAGGGGAAGGAGGTCAGTCTTTTTTCTTTTGCTCATCCCATCTTTCTTTATGAGATTTTACTCTATTAAAAAATATCATACAGTTACAGTCCTGTCTTTGTATCAGGGTTTTACTTTTCCCATCACAATCAATAGTTAGAGCCAAAATGTCATTTTTGAAAGACAGAAAAGTTGTGGCTCTTAGTTAATAAAGGCTGAAAGCTTTCAAATTTAACTGTTTTTCCAACAGCTCTTCATTTAAAATGAGGGAGAAGCTGTATGTTTAACCAATTTGTTTGCTGTAAATATATTGTTTAGAGACACTGGAGGCTTGTATTTCACTATAACAAAAATAGTAGAGATGCTGGGGATGGCCTTGCTCTCACATAAGATTAAATGCAAGATTCTGCCTCCCTCTGCACCCAAATAATTTCTACTAAGTCCCAAATACAACAGAAATGTATTTAAGGTTAAGGTTCCAGTCAACGTTGAACACAAACGAAAACCATTCACTGAGCCTCTTTCAATTCAAAACTTCCTCATGTATTAGAAACTGAATCTGGGTCATCCAAATTAGTACAAATGCGTCCACTCCCATTTTTCTCTCCATTATTTCAATGTCAAACTACCACCTGTTTCAGCCTTGTGACTCCACCTTCTGTTTCATTTAATATGCAGAATTTGTGCACCCTTTTTTTTTTTTTTTTTAGCTATAATTAAGAATTTCATGCTGCACAATTTTCTCCTGTTGCAGTTGTGCCCTCCCTTCATCCTCCCCGTCTCCTCTCATCGCCGGGGCTTTTTCGCTGCCCTTCCTCCGTGGCGGTGTCTGTCGTTCCTCCACAGAGGCACAATGACCCGCAGGCTGTGAATTTAAACGAGGCTGAGAGCCGGGCAGGCCTGAGCCGCACCCGGCCATATGGCTCTGCCTCTGATAGAGGGGCACGACGGAGAGATGGAGGAAAGGGGGCAATGATGAAGGGGTAGGACAGAGCATGGCAGAGGGATGAGGAAAGCTTACTTGGCAGAATGAAAAAAGAACAAAAGGGAGAACAGAGCAACTCAAGTAGGTAAAAAAAAAAAAAAAAAAAAATGAGAGTAAAGGCTCTCTCACCTGGAAGAGGGAGGAGAAGGAACACAGAGGTGCACGGTGAGGAGCAAATTACCTGGCATTAATCTGGAAGTAACGGCAACAGGGAGGGAGGGGGGGGGGGGGGGGGGGGTGTTGCAGGTGCGGAAAAGGCACTGGCTCACCTGGCAGGAGAGCGGGCCTCAAAAGAAAAGAGTAAAGAGAGAGCGAGAGGGATCGATGGCAGCTCACTGGTTTAAAAAGATGAACCGAGTAGAAGGAGGGAGGGAGTAGAGCGCATAGAAAAGCAAACACACCAACCAACCATCTGGCTTTTATCTTAAGAAGAACTTTTACCTTCAGCAGCTTTGAAGATGAAGAAAGTTGAATCAACATAATTCAATCTGTCTGACTGAAACTGAGCCTTTTAATAAGGGCGAGCGGATTGATTCTGCCAGGTGAGCCAGTGTCTTGTTTGGAACCAAACGAAGCAAATAAAATTCTTTCTTTCTTCTTCTTTTTTTTTTGGCAGCGGATTTTTAAATAATTAGAGCTGCAGTTGTGTATTCACTCCAAAAGAGGAAGACTGTGAGGACACATTAGGTAAACAGCCTAATGTCACAACCACAAAACCATCCAATATGTTGTTCAAAATCTGATTTATTTCGTTGTCACGATTGTTTCTGTATTGGTTAGATAACTGTCTACTCAATAATTACTACTGCCTGCTTCAGTCATATCAGTGGGCTGAAGCTCTAGGTCATTAAAA
Organism: Seriola aureovittata; assembly: GCF_021018895.1. Classification (NCBI taxonomy): domain Eukaryota; kingdom Metazoa; phylum Chordata; class Actinopteri; order Carangiformes; family Carangidae; genus Seriola; species Seriola aureovittata. The sequence goes on from NC_079385.1 coordinate 8,258,211, forward strand.
GTCAGGAAAACACTAATCTTCTGACCAAACATTAACGATTTTACCATCACAAAACCTTGAAGCAGTTTAATGTTTAGCAGATGTTCCCCTGTGCACCTGCCCCTCTATGCTACATACTCATATACGGCAATAATTTTAGGTTGACTCTATTGTTTGTCTTTAGTGTTTGTCCCACACCAAGAAATTATTTGAATCCAAATCAGAAATGACACTTTGATTGTCAAATTAAATCTGAGACTAAAAATTGTAGACTGCAAAAATACATATGTATATTTTTTTCCTTTTAAACTGTGGAAATTTGAAAAAAAAAATACACATCTACTGAATAGCAGCATTGCTACTCTTGCTTCAGTGTACAGAGATGGGACGGAGGGACAGAGGGGGGAAAACAACGAAGAGAGAGAGAAGGCAGACAGGAGAAAAACAGAAAAAAAGCAGAAGAATCAGCACTGAACACCGAAAGATGAATAGGTGGACAACACTAGAGAGGAAAGGATACGAGGAGTACAGAGGGGCCAGATGGAAGAAGGGAGGGAGGACGGAAGGGGAGACAGGAGAATATAAGAGAGGACAGGAAGACATACTGGCCTGGTGCAGGGCCGGCTGTGGAGGCTGGGTGTCGGGTTAGTCTCCGAGGGCCCGAGGGTGCAGACGGACGGGGGGGGGGGGGTACGGAGATCAATTCTGTCAGAACTGGGTTCATACCCCTGGGGCCAAGGAACTGGGCTGGCCCGGGAGTCAGAGGAGGAATGAGTGGAAGGCGGGGGGGGGGGGGTGGCTCAGTGGTGCTATTTATATCATTTTATTCTGGACATAAATGTTACACAGTAAGAGGAAAGGGAGCTAGGAGACGTATTTGTGCACAGGTTTGAACATCTGTGCACGTGGAAGGTCTGCATGTGCGTATTTGCGCTCATAAATCAGTCAATAAAGGACTGCCGCCTCTGGAGGGACACAAAGAGGGAAAGTTAAGCATCCTTTTGTCATTGCAGGGGAGAGTCATACATCGGAGAGAGCGACGGAGGCAAGACAGAGACAAAGACGGAGAGAAAGAGCCGAGGTAACCCGGCCTTGTCCCCAGCATCAGGGGAAATCTCCAACTCCAAGGTTAATTAAGCACTGGAAATGAGATCAAGAAGCTTTCCCTTTCCGACTCATTAACCAATTACAACGCTTCTTCAAAACAGTTCAGCACTCATCTCAGAGTGCAGAATAATTGTCTGTCAATGCAGATCAAAAATCAAATCACACGATAGAGGCTGGGACGAGCTGCGGCAAGAGCCACGGGCGCGTGTGTGCGGACGTCCAAACAACAGGCACAAATGACTGCGCAGCATGCTCAACGTGATACGATGTTATTTGTGAAAGCGCTTGTTACTGAGCGGGGTTATTTAACAACGTAGACAGTTTTAGTTTCGAATAAAATCAAATCATCAAATCAAAAATGATTTCTGTCGACAAGTTTCTGCCTTTTCTGCTGAAATTACCTATGTGATTTACAAATTGTGTGATCCTTTAAAACTTTTATCTAGTTAAAAGTTTTTCAATTTTTTATTTTTTTTTAACAAATTACTTTTTACGACTTTTTAAAGAATGAGACCAAGTGGCGGCTTGATTCTGTGATTCCATTGTGGGGGTCCAGGGACACGCTATATGTCACCACAGTAATATAAGACCCATGTCAGCAGCTTTTTAACCCCAGATCAGTATTTCTATCACATCTGCACAGCCGCAGGACGTTTTACCAACGGGAACCGCGCTCCTGACAAGGTCGCCGCACGAAACTCTTTTATGGAGGAGCAGAGATCAAGGCTTCAAAGTCTGAACATCACTGCGCTGTACCTGCATGTTACACATACTGAACACAGTGCACACTACACTGTAAAAGAAAAAAAAAATAGAAGAAGAAGAACATGAGAGGATTGCTTAAATGTGAAATCTGTGCTTAGTCATGATTGGTGTTACGCTGTAAAAAGGCTGCTGCTGCTGGAGGATAATCCAGGGCAAATGAAGTGTTCTGATTAATTCTACTTTTAGCTATTCATCCTCTGCTTCTAGCTTTTCAATCATTTTTAACTATTGCGATTGCTTCTGTAATACTTCCAGCTAAGTTATCCACTGTTTTAACCTAGTCCATTCATTACTTCTATCTTTTTCCAGTATAAAACGCTCATAGACACACTCGCAACCATTTATCCATATGTTTTAGCCGACCTTTCCTCTGCCCTCTTTCCAACTGGCTTTCATGCACTCTCCATCACAACATGCCACTGAATACAGGTGGTACAGCTGTGCATAAATCTTTTTTTTAATCAAATTTTATCAAATGAGTTGAGCTACTCCTCAGTATTTCCATGTACATCCTGGCTAGCTAAACTAAGAAGTTATGAAGAGTAGCCCTGGTTCGGAGCCGCATCTGTAAAAAAAAAAAAAAAAAGGCCCATAGCATTACATAATTAATGATAATCATTAATAATATTTTCTTGATATGCAGGACCATACCGGCTCCAGCTGTTCTGTTGCAGTAGGTGGATGGTGCTGAGCTGAGCTGAGCTGAGCTGCTGCAGCAAATTTGGCTCCATCCACAAGAGCCAGTGTTTAGAAAGAAAATCAATTCCTGCACTTTATCACACTGTCAGAAATTACAAGGAATGGCTTGGTAACTACTTGGATAAGAGACACTGAGTTTTGTGCTAGAACAAACTAATTTTGTTTGCACTGGATAATACTTAAGAAAGAATCCCCTGTAGTATTAGTGTGTGACATGCAGAATAAATGGAAGAAGCAAGAGTTTCACAATGACTTCTGTTGTGTAACCTCATTTAACAATGAGCCTTGCCATACATGATTTATAGATTGTAAATGCGTGAGAACAGGGAGATGGGATATGCAGTGCTCCATATTGTTATTCAAACTGAAGAAGATATGGATGAGTAAAACAGGATGTGGATTTGAATTTTAAAAAAAAAGAAAAAGAAAAAACTGTTAAGGTAAAAGGGCAAAAGATGCACTAGATAAATTCACTGTCGTCTCTCTTACACACATCCATGCTATTGTTCATTTGTCTCAATTAGTGAGCATCCACTCAGGTTGTACAGTCTGTAGATCGATCCCACCCAGCTATCTGTTTGCTTTACCGTTTCTATTTTTCCTCTCTCTGCCTCTTTCTTCACATATTTAGTTTTTAATTTTCAAGTTGAGTGGCATGAATGTCTTTCATTGCCTAAACACAATCACTGCGATAATGACAACAAATAAAAACAGGGTAAATATTATGATTACTATATGAAAGTATAAACATCTACTGAATTTTCGGATAAAAAAAAAAAAGACTTATAGAGAGGAGACTATCAGATATCACAGGGCTGTGGTTGAATGGGTTTTCCTTAGGAGATGGCACTCTGCCACGTTCAGCAGCTAAAATAAGAATCACCTTAATCCTCAAGTACAATAACTGCAGGACTTTGACTTGGTGACATTGATGCAGAGGCATATTGACACAGTTCACTACAAATGGACTCGCATGGAAGCAGGGCACCGAGTCTTCGCATAAAGTGCAAAGGGACACGGCGTTTAATGTTCCACTGACATTTGCATTTCAATGTGAATTATAACTGTAAAAAGTAAGTAGATCTGAGTTGTGTGGGATGCCGAATGACTGCAGCTGTGGCGCAGGGAGTGACTATTAAAGCCGTAAACCAGTTACTCTCCTGAATAAGCAGCAGATCTTTATTTTATTTTTCACAGGATCTGTCATCTGTTTGTTGGTGATGGTTTTAAATCGTGTGCCTGAGCAATCAGAAAAAAATGTGCTGCCGCTCGTTCCCCTCTCTTTCTCTGTAATGAAAAACAGAAGCAGCAGCAGCTGGGTGGTCAACTATTGTCCTTCACATCCCAGTGACCAGCTCACACTGATCACTGTGCATTACTTTATCAAGGCTTGACGCCAGCACACACACGGGCAAACTGTAACCTCGCGTGTAAAGGGAGTGGACACAATAAAAAAAAAAAAAAAAAATTAAAAAAAAAACAACAACATGTGCAATATAACAGCACAACAGACGATGGTGTTAAAAACTACAACACTAAATGAGTGTTTGCTGCATTGCCTATTATAAAACAGGTACTGTTTTTACAGTTTTCATCCTCTGTGCAAAACAGATACAACGCCTTCACCAGCTTTGGCCTCAAATCAACATCCAACCCTGTTATCAGAGCAGTACATTGTTACTGGACTATTTTACAATACCCACATTATGTTTAATGACAGGGTTTACCTTTTTTTAAAGTCCAGCGCCAGCGCCTGTAAAATTCCTGCTTTCCACTATATCAAATAAACGATGAAGATGCTATATTCAATATTTTAGACTGACAATGTAAAGTAGATGGAGTGGCTTGTAGTGACAACCAGCTCTATGGAGCATTTTAGCGCCTTCAAACCCGTTGTTTGGTTTTACAGCCCCACAACTTGACAGTTTTGGTTCAGTCTCACCACTCTAATCAGTGTGCTTTTTAGATGCAGCTGGTGGCAGAATTGATGCTCCCTGTCCAGCACCAAGACCAACAATGTTAGTGACTAGCTTGGTCAATACAAAGGAGCATTTAGCAGCTTAAGAGCCTCAGAAGATGTTGGATGCCAAAAACAGAGCTAAAAATAGGGTAAATATTGGACCTTATCAGGTGGCCAGACTTACAATTCCAAATGAATCCTAATGTTGCTCCCTATGCGCTAGATTTGAAAAAAAGGATCTATTCGCAAGTTCTGCTCTCTCTACATAGCTAGTGTTAGCATCCACAGCTGTTTACTTACCAGTTTAGAAGAAACTTTGCAAGTTCAGCATCAAACTTTATTCCTTCACTCATAAAGAGCTGTCTCCAGTGGTGGAAAGCCACCCTTTCATTATGCTTGTATTTCTATCACTTCTTTCCTTCTACTGAAGTTAGCATGCTAACCAGCTAGCTGTGGCCCGGTTGACCTGTCTTGTCACCTTCTGATACAAAGTCCAGAAGAAGAAGTAGTGCTGCTCAGAGAGTGTATTATAACCTCTTGTTATGTAAATGCAACGATGGCTGAAACTATTGGCAAGACTGGTAAGTAAACAGATGTCAATGCTAACGTTGGCTATGTAGCAATAGCAAAACTTACAAATAGCTCCTTAACAACTGTTTGCGAACAACTTCACAATTTCAATATTTAAAAGTGATAATGCACTTAGAAAATCAGTAATTGCAGGTTTAAGATAAGGGAATGATTGTGGTTTTGGCAAATTGACGGCTAAACTACTACTAGTTAAGGTTAGGGTATAGTCAGGTTAGAGTTAGGGATAGGGTGCACCACAGTGTGGAAAGAGGCTAACTATGGTCCACTGCATGAAAGTCCCACTTGCTACACATTTGTCCACTACCCTAACCTCAACATTCTTACTTTCCACCTATAAAGGGCAACTTCTTTTCACAGTTGGCACTTAATGTATATCGTTATGTGGGGAAACATCACATATGGGCATTATTCTTCATGATACTGGGCAGCAGCATCACACAGAAAGATAAAAACACCCAAATGAGATGTGAAGAGGACCCCTGTTTCATATTTACTTTCTGTGTTGGACATTCTTCATAAATACACCCATGATCAGCCAGAATCACAAGGTAGGCTGGCCAAGGAGATAACTGTCCTCATTATGTTGGTTTAGACACTCTGAATTCACCCTCTTCATCTACAGTATATAAAACTTTGATTTTCAGCCACTGACACTGTCATTAAAAGCAGCAGTTGCTAATTTGAAGGTAAGTGCCCTCACCAGCGTTAAACATTTAAGTCGTCTTTCTCCGCTATTTGGAATGATCCATGTGTGACTTTGTCCTGTGTAAGCCATTTCCACAGGTGTCACCCCTTTTTATTTTTTCTGGCCATGATATAATTGTAAAAGAGATAAATATAATTGGCCCTCCAGGCCCACAGTGAAGTCGAATGTCTCTATTAGTGTCCTATGGGGAAAGGAGTGTGTTTATGTATAGGGGGGTGTTCCCCCCCTGCAGATTATTCACATTCCTCTCACCACATTTCTCCCCTCGACACACCATTGTAGTCCCTCCAGCAAAGACCGTTTTATTGTTTGTGTGAGTGTAAAGTGCGATATTGGTCATTAATATTTCATGGTCTCCGTCTGGGTTGTTCTCTACATGTGCCCAGACTGCTTTGCGTATGTTTGTGTGAAGGGGCCGTGCCCATGGTGTGAAACTGATGTCTTGGTTGGTTGTCACACCATTTGAGTTTCAACCTGACCTTTCATGTCCCCATTGGATGAAGCCCTCCAGGGATTAACCAATCAGGGAACCCCCGCTGAGCAGAGATTAAATCAGCCTCCATGAGCTGCCGAGTGATCAGAGAGGATCCATCTCGCAAGCAAACACACACATTTTGATCAAGCTGTTGAAACTATTGTGTGTCTGTGTAAGAAAAAAGACAAAAGAGCCTCCCGCAGTTCCTACTGTCAAACTTTCCATGTGAATTTTGTGGCCTTTTCTTTAATCCCCTCTCTGTTTATACTGTGGATGTTTGCTCTTTCTCTGTCCTTCTAAAACTGCAGAGTCATATTAGACCCAGACACTTCTTGGGCTCAGTGTAAAGTCACCGGCCAAAATGTCACAGAAGCATCTAAAACTGAAATTCCAATTTTGCCTCCAATGCTTAAATAGATTCGTAGGTTTGTGTAATTATTCTTTGATAATTTAATTCTTGATATAAATCAAGAAACTTTTGAAACTTTAGACTACATTTACATTGAGTCTTCATTCAACACTGGTGTATTGAGCAAAGTCATAGTTAGGTATAGAGTTATACTCATTATACGCATTAAAAAAACTCAAATAGCACACAAAATATCTGTATTATATTAGATAATATATGTTATAGCCCTGCTGTGCTACAAGTAAACTGAGGATGTTTACAAAAATAATGCCATGAATAGTTTTTACTTATCAATTAACTTCATACAAAGTGCAGAAAATCGAATTAATATATGGTGTGTGAGCGCCCTTTTGCTTTTACAACAGCAGTGTATGCAGTGGTCGTTTTATCGAAAAGAGTGAGAAAAAAATGTGTAATTAATGCAGGAAGTTCACAGTTTGAAAAAATTTTAATTATTGACTTAACTATCTATAATCAAATCAGCAGTTTCACTTTACATTAGAGTCATACCAGGCAAATTTATAATTAAAAACGTTTACTGTTTCTGTACTGTATTAACCACAAAGATTGTTTTTAATCAAACATATGACATATGATGTTTACAGTAATAATGTGAATCACTAAGCTACATAATGCTGGCATGCATATATTAAACCACGAAACAGTGTAACAAACACACAATAAATTGCAACATTGACAATGAAAAGGAAATAAACTGCATTTCGTTTATTCCCCCTCCCATACACTAGCAGTGGAATTGAAATAATCATCTCTGGATATGTTCAGTAGTTTGCAATTATGTTGCAATTATGTTGCAAACCAGGGTTAAACTAAAGAAACATGCTTGAAAACACGTGTTGCATTGATTCAGTGGTCTAGGGTTAATAATAAGCGCTGAAGTGGCTACATTCTGTAAACTGAGTGTCATTTTTTCCAATTTGTATGTAAGGAGGGTAGATAAACTGTTGTGAAAACTGAGCCAAAACAATTTTAAAGTACTTTTAAAAGGGGGAAAAAAGTGTCAAACATATTTTTCCCAAAACTTAGGTAGTGAAAAAAAGAATAGTTTTGATATTGTTAAACGGAAATCAGGTATATCTTAGTGGCACCGCTGCCCCTGAACAAGTCAGGAGTCAACTTAACAACAAATGAGAACAAAATGTCCACTGAGCAGCTACATTTATTTGTATGCCTACTGGTACATGATGATGAAGTCAACAGAGGCACACTGTTCCAGGAAATAACAGTACAGTGATGGTCTTCAAAAAGAAAATTTGCAACAGTACATTTTTTGCATTTGCTGTTAAAAGGTACACAAGATAAAACTGAGCCGCAGGCAGCCTCCTATTGCCTGACTCATTTCATTGCTTTCCCTCTTTCTCTTCTTCTCCCGTCCTCCCAGTTCTAATCCCTGTTATCTATTTGATTGACCAAACCCTTTAATCACATAGCTATCTGGAGGATGGAAATGGCAGTGGCTAGATAATTAGCTGCTAGATAATGGATGCCTTTTTTTTCTCCAACAGCCACCCTCTCTCCTCCCTCGTTCACTGGTCATTCCTGGAACAAGTTTATAGTTAATTGACTATTCATCACAAGCCATCTGATGCTTGCCGAGAGTTGTTTTCGCCAACATTCTCCACTTTAACCGCGCTGCATACAGATACACAATCACACAAAGGTGGGAGTGAGCGAGCACGCTCACGGTCAGCATTAAACACACAAATACATGTCCGAGTGCACCAGCACAAGCAGAGAAACTGACGTGCACGTGCTTTTGCATAAGCAGTCCCCCACTGACCAGCTCATTTACATTCAAACTGAAGGTAGCTACTAATTTAGAGCTTGATTATGTGGTAAACAATGTGAAATGAATCAAAAACAAGGCATCACTATACGCCAGGCGAAAAGGTGTATGACCTTTCACAAAGTTACGAAGCACAGATTGTGTGACCTTTAGGAAAAGAGAAAAAGTAAGCTTATAAAACATACAGATGTTAAAGCCAATGTGTAGGTTTGTGTGCTCGCCTACGCAAATTAAAAATTTACAGTTTTAGCTGTAAACTGCATTTTTTTTTCTGCCTGTAGGAAAAACAGCTCCCAGTCTTTTAAGGAAGCAGCTCTTGTGTGATCCTTCCCAAAGTCTGTCCAGTTTTATTCTCCCGTTGAAGGGTTATTTAGAGTTTCTCCTGGCTCACATGAAGGGGCTGTCCATTTTATCATGTTTGGTTTTGTGTTGTTAAGAGTTGGTTTATTTGTGTTGGTATGCTTTGCGCTTGGATGGTTGGTTTTGGGGTAGCTTTTTGTTGATATGGTTAGTTTTGGGTTGATTCTGTGTTAGTGTGGTTTTGTGTCACTACTGTGGTGATATAGTTAGTTGTAAGTTGGTTTTCTGTTGGTTGGTGTTGTGTTCTTTTGATTGGTTATAAGTTAGTTTTGTGCTGGTATGTGATGGTTGGTTTTATGTTCATTTCATGTTGGTGTAGTTGGTATTATGTTGGTTTGGGGATGATTTATATAGGTATTTTTGGCTGCGTGTTGGGATTATTGGTTCGGCATTGCCATGGTTGGATTTGTGTGCGTTTTTTGGTTGGCATTGTTGATGTTGCATTGGTACAGTTAATTTTGGGTTGCTTTTGTGTTGACATTTGGTTGTTTGGTCATTTGCTTGAATGGATGACTACTGGAATTTCCCATCCCTGACATACAAATAAAACTGGCAAGATCAATAAGACAATAAAGAATCACCACCATGTGAAGCAGAGTCTTGATTTATCCACACACACTGAATAAAACCAGGTACTCTTCCTACAATCCTGGAGGGAAAAAGGTCTCAGATTCTGCAGTAACCGTTGATACTTAGCACATGCATTTGTCACATTTGTGGAGTGATTCTTGAGTCTATATCATGGTCTTGCATTATAAATCAGTCTAGAAAGAGGAAATAAATTATTTAGGGACGTACTGTACACTTTAGTAGTAAAGGCCCCTAAAATAGATCTGGCGATGCCACTGGGTTGCATGGGAGGGTTTTTTTCTCATCATGGGGCAAAAGTCTTAGCAAGACGAACTTCATCAAGAGCCTGTGGTTTCTGCCATAAGGCAAAACAGAATGACACTCACATTTCTTCCCCAATTAAACTGCAAGACTCGGTGGAAAGCTACGGGATAAATTGCCTCCTAATCGGGCAGGTGGGCTGCGAGGACTCTGGGCGTCAGAAGGCTTTAGATCATTCCATTTATTACCAAGTTGATTTAATCAGCACTGCCCGCTGATTTGATGAATTGCTCTAATAAGCCGCTTGGTGAATTGTTAATCTTTGGGGCAAGACACAGTGTTCAAAAAGTCTTTTAATACTGCCAGCCCAGATAAATAATCGTGGATATCAAATGTAAAAGCAACATATGGACATACAAAGCAGAGAAACAAGTGTGATTATGAAAGGTGTGAATATGTAAAAGCGTGAAATGGGGAGGAGGAAAATGTGAGAAGTGGACCTCCTGGCAAACCATTCAGTCTGCAGTTTATGTTGAAGAGAAAGTGGAAACTTGAGTTACAGTAATTGCCACGTACCATTTGAACATGGAAGTAATGAATACATTGCTTCATCACTTTATTTCAAAGCTTCGCATGTGTTCGGATCATGTTTGTTTTAAAAGTTGTTTGGAAAGCAAGAAAAAATTGCATTTCAGATCAAACAGAAAACACAAACACAACATAGGTGCACTGCTGACATTTAAACGTCACTGAGGTATGTGTGACCAAAAACCAGGAGGGCAACTTCACTCCATCATCCATTTTATTACCAAAGAACACAGCAAAGGACAGTATGTCCAAGGTTTCATGCTCCAAATCCTCTTTTTTTCATGCCTAATTTACACATACAGATGATTAATGAAACAGTAGTTGTTGTCACATGAGCCCCTTTGTGTGTGTGTGTGTGTGTGTGTGTGTGTGTGTGTGATGCTCTGGCACTAATACAACCCACAGACTGTGGTGAGAAGTCATGCAGAGAGAAAGTAGTGTGGGGTGGTGGAGGTCTGTCCCATCTGTCTCCCTCAAGAGCACTACACGTGCACACCGACACGCACGCATGCGCACACATACACACACACACACACAGACACACACACACACACACACACACACACACACAAATAGTTGGTCAATTACTTGATGGGAAGCTTTGTTTCCAAGTTAGCACCTGTATTTATCTATTATCCAACTTTTCTTTTAGGCTCAAATGTGACAAGTTGTCAAAATTTATTTTCTATTTGATCTATGTTTGTAGCAAATATAATTGGAGTCACAGCCTTTATTTACTGTAATTAATTATGCATGGGTTTTTTCTCTTTGAAACAATGCATTCTGTCTATGTTTGTTCACATGGGAGCTGTTTAGATTTGCTGTTTATCCTAGTTAATCAGACTGATGTAAGTCTTTGCAGGATCATTGTTATTTTGAACTGAACCGACATTGTGTGTGCATGTGAGCTGCTCTGTTTATTATCAAGAACCTGTCACATTTGGGAAAAACCAGTGCTTCGTCTTGTCCAATCATAATCGAGTAGGTATTACACGACTTTTAAAACTTGACTTTTGTAAGCCTCTAAAATAATTTGATAATCTGTTACATGCTGTTTGATTTTGGGGCCTTTAATGTTGTGACAATACTGCAGCCATTGGAAGTTATTGGATACTCTTTGGTCAGTATGTAAATACTCAGAATTCCACTCTCAATCTCCTATAAAGATGACACTAATCTTGAGTTGGTGTAATTAGTTAATTAAAACAATGTACGACTTCAAAAGAGAAAAAGCAATAATGATATATAGATTTAGAGAAAAGTATATTGAACATGACATTACAGCAAAATAAACCACTTTTTAAAAATTATTTATGTACTTTAATCCATTGAATGCGAATCTTAAAATATTGCTCACCTCTATTTTCTTCATTACACTGATAATTCATTAGAGGGCAGTTTACATGTGCATGATACAAAAGGTTTTTCAGGTAATGGCTTGTTGAGGTCTCAGAAACTCATGTATCAAATGTGATACAATAGATGCTTTGTAGGGCTAAAGATTTTTATCTTATATAGTCATAAAAGTTGAATCAACAAAATTCTTTTGTCACCAAGTTTTCAGGGGCTTTTTCGTGTACTCAAACATGTCAGTTTGCACACTTCATGTGTTCTGAGTATGTTGTTGATGAACACTATTGAAATGCACAATGAAATTGGCCGGATCTGAGAAACCAAAAAAATAACATAATCATTTAAATGTGATGCTCAGAAACAAAAATGCATTTTCCATATTAATTCACAGTGGGATTACAAAATTAATTTGATTGTTATCTACACTTGTATATGAACTGCAAAAACATACGCTATATTATTGTGTTACTTGCATTCAAGGAAGATCCATTTCTTATTGGAATTGGCCTTCAACAGTGCAGCCTTGCCCGTAAATGCTGGAAAACAAACAGCAGTATCACACAGTATTTCACTCATTCTATTCCCTGCTGCTGTGGTTTTCTTTGCATCTTTAGACTGCATAATTGTGTCACTGTGGTTCAAAAGTGACTTTGTTTTAAACTGCCATGTAAAGATAACGGGTGTAAACATTATGGTATATCCATATTCTTTAAGTGACAAGATGACAAACACGAGAGAACTGAACACTTCTAATGACTTGGATGACTGGGTGAATGCACACGCTCCACCAACGCATGCTGCAGATAATACGCTCTGTGTAACTGATTCTGCCTTTGTTCTTCAATAGAGGGAGCACAATCAAGAAAAAAAAAAAAATTACATTCATTATCATCGAGCCTCATTAATAACGAACATCACACGGATTTAAAAACAGAGAAATCATCTCACACGGACGCTGCCGCCCTGATACCATCTTCACACGACTGAAACTGTGTTCATGCAAGGCTTTTTTGTTTGAGCCAGGATTGCCTGGGAGGGGGGGGGACTGAGAGAAACTGTACACCGCATAAATGCTATGAAACAATATAAAAACAATATGACAACTGATAGACATATCATGTTATACTCCAAATGAGAATTTTAGGTAGTAATAAACTCATATGGATAAAAAAACAGGTACATAACTACGATATGTAAATTGGCATTATATTTAGTGGTAACTACTTCTAGCTAGCTAGCAAATGCTACACAAAGAAACAAAACAAGCTGCTGTTCAGTTCTGAATGTACAAATCCCAACTAGGGACCCTTCTTAAAAACCCTTTAACCCTGATGCTAACTGAGGGATTCTATTGTTATTGCTATTATTTGCTATCAGCTAGCGTTAGCTGTTGTTCAGCACATGACTGATATCTAGCTACAACCCACTGGGCTAGAATATGATGCTAGCGATACCAGTTCGTCTGAACTCCACGTGTAATGGGCTTATTGATCAACAGAATCATCACTGTTGCTTTTTTTTGACCAAAAAGAAATATTTCTCACTAAACAGGACAGGTTGGAGCTTTTCCTCTCAACATAAATAAATATAAAAGTGAAAAATCGAAAATTGAGAAGCCTGCTAACAGCTTTGATTCTGTTATTGACTTTAAGGGGGTCAGTCAGGTTCAAGTTAAGGATATTTTATGTTTTTGTGAAGTGCACAGATAAGTCAAAAGTCTATAAAAATACATGGCTGTAATACCGACGGTGACATGACCCTGTGGAATAAATAAGCATCCTTTAAATGTAAATGTGGGTGTACGACCTTGTCTCCTAAACATAAGAAAATTACTGTTTGAAGTGCATGGACCCAATGCACTGAAATGATGATGTCACAGATGTTGCTGACCTTTCTTGCTGTCCCAAACATCCTCACTCTCACATGTCCACAGGCACATGTGGACGCATGAAATCACACCCCTCACGTGTACATGTAAACAAATTCACATGCAGGCCCCCGATCCTGCTGCTCCATTGTCTCTCCCTTCCTCTGTTCAATACATTACCGGGCCTGATGTCACCTGAACTCTCCGTAGCCTCTGAGTGACACTGCACACAGGCAGACACACACCTTCAGGTACATGAACACACTCCCACAGTGTGAAGTGACCTGAGTCACACAGGGAAGGCAGCACTGACATCAGAGGGTTGTGATGGGGGGGTTCTTGTCAGAGGGCCTGTTTTCACATCTGTCTGTTTTGACCTCTCTCTATGCTCTGAACTTTCAGAGGCCATGCACGCACACACCCCCCTCCCACACACACACACACACACACACACACACAAGCCATGCAGCTAGCTGGCAAATGAACCCATTAGAAATGACTGGACATATCAGGACCAGCTCGGCCGCAGTCATGAAATACAACGCGGCCAACGGACGCTGCCACACATGCACCTACATATACAATCTGTCTCCTTTGAATGATTTCAAGAGCAATTAGTCCGTCTATGCCACCAGGGTTAGGCAGCATATCCGAGTGTGGCTCAGAACCAGAGGAGAAACACTGCGAGCTAATGATGTGGAGCTGGAGGAAGGGTCGCCCATGACTTTGGTCAAGACTTGCTTAACACGCTTTTCTCTCTCTTTTTATTTAAATGTGGACTGAAGGTTTGTATTCACGCCTAATTGACTCGGTTCTTCCCGGTGGCTATGACCTGTCCACTGTCATATTATGTGTAATGTACATTAGGAAAAGTCAAGCCTTTTGTTTCACCAGTGACTTGCCACCCAATTCCGCTCATTATACTGAAAACAAGCAGCTGTAAGATACATTCTTAGAAAAGTTAAGACATAATGCTAATGCTCAAAAACATCTTATATAAACCAATGAATAAAAGAACGGACAGAAAATGCACCCTCAGAGAATCAGACAGATTCCACAATGTTAGTAGCAGGTTTGGCTTATTAACTTTGTAACTGGTGGTCACTGGCGACATCACTGACAACAGGAATAGACAAAGTTCAGGTACATCATTATAATATCAGAGACATACTGTGCGACAGCAACACTGGAAATTAAACTTAAAGGGGAAAAAAAACTGCCACTACATCTTTGGACCTTAATTAAGCTGATGCCATGTACTGTAGGTCTGAGTAAGAGATGTAACCATTACACCTGATACACCTACTGCATGTCAAGGAACTGACCATTTATAACAATTTGTTATAGAGTTACATTGGGTGGAAAAGACTCGGCAGCAACAAGAATTCTGCTGGGAATAAACAAATAAATTAAGTTTTTAGTTAGTTTAGTTTAATCAATGGTAAGGTTCAAAGTTCAAAGTATCTTTATTGTCCCATACAGGGAAATGGATCAATTGGCTTGCAGCCAGGCTATACAGAAACACACACACACAAAGACAGACATAGCACCTTATACACACTTATGGACATCAACACACAGTATGGCATGATGGTGAGAGTAAGAGTTTATTCATGAAGGTCAAAAGTGCAAAAGTCAAGTAAGCAGACTGTGCAAATAACGCGATTTCCAGACAACAATAAAATACTCTGCCATTTAACAACTGAAAAGCAGCGGGAATAAAGGAAAACTCGTATCTCTTGGTCCTCATAACGGGCACCCTAAACCGACAACCTGAGGGTAACAGTTCAAACTCTCTCCGAGGGGGGTGGTCTCGGCTCTCCAGAAAGGAAGTAGCCTTTCTTACTACATGGATGTTATAAAGGTCTGTAAGCTGGGCTCGCTCCTTGAAATTTTACTGGCCACTTTGATGAGGCTACAAAGCCTGTTTTTGTTGAACAGAGTCAAATTACCATACCACGCAACAATGCAGAACATTAAAACGGATTCAGTAAAACGTCTATAAAAGAGAGTCATCATCTCGAAGGAGACATTCAAAGAGCGCATCTTCCTCAGGAATAAAAGTCTCTTTTTAACATGAGGTTCAAAACACAATTTGTTGTCAAGTACAACACCCAAGTATTTAATTCAGTGTCAGTACCTTTGATGCTGGTTAGTAAAGGACTAGTGGGAGTCTTTCTAAAGCTGATTATCATAGACACATTTAATTGGAGAAAAGACTCATCACACCAAGATACAAAATCATCAACCACAGGACAGTGATGTTGCTCTTCCCCCTCAAGAAGACTTAGACACATCATCAAATTCGCAGATGATTCTGCGTTTCTGTCAGTGTGGTTACTATGACAGTCATTGGTGCACCAGACGTAGAGAAGTGGAGAGAGACAGCAGCCTTGAGGTTGAGGAGAACCAGTGGAAGAGTGCGGCTGAACGGACCCTCACACACCGAGACCTATCGTCGCGCGAGGGTAAATGGCGGCAGGTTATACCGGCCATACTGCAGTGTGTACACATGTATTCATGTTATCAGATGTTACTAGTCAGCTTGCTGCGAAACAGCTGTTAATGAGCCAATGATTGTGAAGGATGAATGAAGGAGCTGACGCCGATCAGCGTATTCAAGTGCAGCTGCAATGTTCTGCCTGAACGTTATGCTCCGAACACAGTTCAATAGCAGGTGTTAATTAAGTCTTGAAATAACTGTTTATGACCTTCAACTGAACAGACTTGTTTGTGCTCTGAAAAACAGCCCAGGCAGCAAAAAATAGGGAAATCAGCTTTAAAAAAAAAAAAAACTATACCTATACCTGTTGTCGTGATTATTACTGTCAGCTGTCATCTGTGATACATGTCTCACAGGCGCTCACACATCCACAAAATGCACACACACTTGTAAATCTCATGTCAAATACGACAAACATGTTAGCTTGAGGGTTGACGTGAATATGAATTTTGACATCTAGTTTCCACTTTCCTGTTACTACCAGTTCAGAACAGGAATATTTTACAAGAGTGAAACACTGACCAATGTAGAATTAGTCTAGTCAGCAGCTGAGCATGGAAATAATTACTTAAGCTCAGCTGTTTTCTTGGTCAACACTGTAAAAAATAGTTTAAAAAAAAAAACAACAAAAAAAAAACAGCATTGTAAATTGCCCATAAGGGCTAATTGCTACTTTCTTTGTGATGTTTTAATCAACTTGCACCATCTGTAGTGAGCTAGTTAATGTTAAGTGCCCACTGAGGTTCAATTTAGATTTTTTGAGTCAATTAAGATGAGCAAGTTTGCTGGTGTCATTACTCTGCTATGGCCAATTATGTTTGCTAATGTTTAGCATAGTGCTGCAACGATTATCTAATTAGTCAATGAGCCAATCAACAAAAAATGAATTGGCAACTGTTTTGATAGTCGATTAATTGTCAATCAAGCAAAAAGGGTGAACATTAGCTGTTTCATCATCTTGCATGTTGCTTTTCTCTCTAAAATCTGATAGTAAATTAAACATTTTAAAGGGCATTTTTTTGCTATTTCCTGACATTTTTTCAAACAATAAAGCATTAATTAATTAATCAATTGATCTCCTGACTTTTAATCTAGCGCTCACTCTCTGTTTATCCAATGCTTTGATTTCCCATCAGCCTCAGCTTTTTCTCTTTGTTCGGTGCCTCTTAGCAAATGTTAGCATGCTAACAGGCTAAACTAAGATGCTGAACATGGCAAACATTAAACCTGCTAAAAATCAGCTAGCATGCCGTTTGCATTGTCATTCTAAGCATGTTAGCATGCTGATGTTAGCATTTAGCTCAGAACTCACAGCCTCACAGAGCTGATAGCATGGCTACAAAGTCTTAGTCTGGTTTATCAGACATTATTTAAAAAAGTTAAATTCTATTTTCAACTTTGCTTCACTATGACAAGGAAGAGGGGGTGCTGGGAGGACTGCATTACCCCTCAGCAACTGTCATTCCACACCATCGCACATAAGGTATTAAAAAATAAATGGTTTAAAAATCATTCATAATCATTAATTAATAATCTAATAATTATCTAAAATATTAAACAAAACATCAGTACATCCATTATGAATCTGATGAGGTTATCCGACACAATTACGTTCTAATATGATTGATGCACCAATGGAGACCAGCCACGACGTGATCCACATGAGGGTCCCACAGCTCAGTACTTTCAATTACTTTATGTTTTATAGACTTTCTGCAACCAACCATGTGTTTATTTGCAGTCTGCCAAAGGAAACCATTGCTTATTTGGCACCACCTGAGAAATCCCACCAAGCTAAAAAACATTTTATTAAAAATTTACATACTAATTGAAGCAGCATAAAAGGGTTGACAGACACCTTAGCCCTTAGTGGGGGACCGGAGATTAAGACCACAGGAAGCGAGCCGTGGAAAGTCTGTTCTCTTTCTCCCCGATGTGCATGCGGCATCCTTCAAGACCAACAGCGCAAGTGCTCGGCGCTTGTTGTGTCACATACCTCACACACACCAGCTACACATGACAAAAACCTTGGCACACAAAGAGCAACATGGCTGTTGTCTGTAAAACAGTCCGACGAGGACAGAAGAAGAAGAGGGAGGAGGAAGAAGAAAGAGGCACTCCGCTCAACACGTGGCAAGCTGAAAAATGAACGAGTGAGCGGCACAGCAGCATGACCCCAGTGGAAGTTATGGGAGTGGCAGGCAGATCAGTGGCTTTCCCCCCGTGGCAGATTACACAGAATACACACAATGAGAGACAGGAATATGGCAGCGGCTCACTTTTTCTCCCCTAATTATCAGACGCCATATTGGCTCTCTTCAGGAAGAGAGGAGGTAATTTTGTTTCTGAGTCCTTTTGGGAAATTAATTCATTTTACTAAAGTGACTTGGTAATTACAGTGACATCAAGGTTAATTGCCAAATCTGTATTGCTTTGGTGCCGTCAACGTCAAAGAAATCTGTTCTCTAAACACTCACCAGTAGACAACAGACCACACAAGCACACAGACACGAGCACACGCGCGCATGACCCATTTGGGCAGTGTGTGAACAAAAGCCCGCACTCGTGCACAAGCGAACACACACATACACAAAAACACTGCATCATAAAGGCTTTAAAGAGAACAGTAAACAAAGCAAAAGGTCAAAATGAATACCATGGAAGATGAGACAAAAAAAAAAACAAATGTGGAAAATACAACCTAATACTCATTTTGAGATTTCAGTACACATGTGACGGGTCACGTGTACGACGACTTTAAGGAAGCATTTATTTTAGTAATGAGGTCCATTATCAGCTGATGACTATCCGCTCTCTGATGATGAGCTTTGTCCACAGCTCACTGTTTGCTGAGGTTGGCCATAAATTCACAGGGAAAAGTTTATTCACACAACAAGGCAAAGTCATCAGGGTGAAACCTTGGCAATCGTTATTACGAAACAGAATTCATTTCTTCTCCGGGGACCAAATCAACAATAAAAGACGTCGTCCTCATTAACGGACCAGAATAAGGTGCCAACTGCAGTTGTTATGAAATATGTTTATTGAAAGTTGTGTGGAAAGCCCAAGTACAGCATGATCCACAAATATAAGTGCTGATTTGCAATCTTCCTTCTTACCCTTTTATCCTTGAATAATTTGAATTAAATTATTTTGCCTAATGTTGGTGCCCCTGCGCTGCTGCACCCTAATCAACGTACACTTTGATGTCTTCTTTAATGCGTGTGGGTTTTTTGGTTTGTTTCTAGTTTCTTGCCGAGCTGGTCGGACTGTTTCCTCTAGACAATATTGCCGGTTCTGACATCAGTGCATAAATCAGGGAGGCAACAAAAAGTAAAAACAAAAAGATTATCTTATCCACAAGTCCATTTCTTTCTCTTGAAACACTGCAGCATTCGTGGCACTCCTATTACTTTCATGTCTGAAAGAGTATCTCCATACTGAGAAATGCCAAAAGCATCAAGTACAATTAAAGGTAATTTAACAATCCCTGACAACTTGTCTAACTAATGTTCCCATGCTTTTTTTTTTAGAGTTTTTAAGGAGTCTTCAAAGAACAGAGCATGAGCAGAGCACAGGGAGGGTGCCAAGAAATAGCTTAAATGTGCTGAATTTAATGGAGGCCCAGTGCATCCAAGTGTTAGATCCCACAGCCAACCTCCGTCCCATGTTGCTGCGGCTCGTGTTCGTGCATATGCCTTCTCCATCCTGACAACAGGTGCTGCACCAGGCAGACAGGATGTTCCTGGATGTTGCGGGAATCCCTTAGGCCTCGGTCTCCCACCGCCCGGTGCAGCTGCCAACAAGCAAACGTACAAAAGCGTGTATTGGCCAGACAGCGACATACACACAAGATTGCACCGTGCGTGTTTGTTTGCAGAAAAAGTCAGAGGCGCCATGTTATGCAGGAGAATGGGTAGTTCTGACACTGCCATTTTCACAGTTGTCTGTTTGCAGACACGGATCGAGCTTCAGGGTTTAGTGAACAAAATTGAGGATTTACACCGGAAATACATCTTAAATAAATACCATCTGTGATGCGTTAAATCAAACTCACTCACATGCTAAAAAAGCTTTGTAGAGTTATAGCAGGAAGGGACTGTACTAGTTTCCAACTGCATTCAACTTCAACTATTTGAAACACACACACACACACACACACACTTTCTTAAATTTAATCTGAATTCACAAGTGGCCACCTTTCACACCGTGCTCTGCTAATACCACATGTGTAGGCATCAACATTTGTCCAATATGTCAAAGTTGTTTAATCTAATCCTTTATCCAACAGAGGCAAAATAGCAACAGTT
Organism: Seriola aureovittata; assembly: GCF_021018895.1. Classification (NCBI taxonomy): domain Eukaryota; kingdom Metazoa; phylum Chordata; class Actinopteri; order Carangiformes; family Carangidae; genus Seriola; species Seriola aureovittata. The sequence continues at coordinate 8,278,521 of NC_079385.1, forward strand.
AAAGGACTGTACTCAAATATGAACTCTCTGTTCTTAATGATGCAAATCCAACCCACTCTAACCTAGTTTGAAGAACCCATACTTTCTCAAGTGGCTCCATCCCAAACAGTCAGATAACACATGCATTGACATAGAACAGGCTTTTTCCAAAGTCTGGCAGACAAAACTGGAATAACTGTAACCCCCCTGTATTTGTTTATATATTGGCAAATTGGCATTAAAAGTAGGCTGAATTAGCTATTAGCAGCTCCTGTTTGCAATGTTACTATCACTGGATTAGACCACAGCGATATCTTCAGTATACATCACACTAAAAGTACTAAATGTGTGTCATGCCTGTGTGTTCACATTTGAATTGTAACAGAGAAGAAAAAGTGTGATTTTTGACAGCAATTGAGCAACATTAATAATCTCTATGAGCCACTGCTGCAGTTGTTATCTGTATTTGTAACTGGGCCAAATCAGCAAAAAAAAAAAAAAAAAAAACATTCCTATTCAGATTTCCCTCTTGAATGAAAAAAAGTCATCCAACATCTCCAACGCATCTTTGGGAATAACACCGTAGCTTAATTCCCTGTCTTAATCCAGAAGTACAGCACTAGGAATAAACATCTGCAACCCAGCATCTAATTTAGATTGATTTATTTTATTTAATATTTCTTGCAGTTCCCTGCACATTGCATATTTGCCGTTTTTACAAATGTGCACCTTTCACTCGCATTTTTATCATTTGATATCTTTTTCCTAATCTTTAGGTTTCGCTGTCTTTAAGGACAACCTTAGGAGCGCCATGTAAGCTACTACTTGCATATATGATAAATGAACCTTTGAATCCTTGAATTGAAGGACCTTGTGAAGCAACAGAATACTGATACTGATAATGCATCAAATTACAACACAAAATGTCATTTTGTGCTTATATTAGCTTAGGTAAAGGACATCAAATTTATCAGATTTTTTTCACGATTGAGTTCTATTTCTTTTTATACAAAGCAGTCGTTGTGTGCACCCTCAGATTAATCTTACAAAATGGAAAAATGGATGTTATAAATTAATCAGTAAAGATAATGTAACGTTATTGAGTAAATCTTCCTTTTTATTATTACAAATCCACCATGTGAGCAGTTTCATGTGAGCCTTCTAAATAATTAATTAGTTGTGTGTACCACACTTAACCCAGCAGTTCAGTGTTTGTGCAGCTCTTAACCAATCAGAAAACAGCTCAAGGCCAGTTGATCTTTGATCAATGATCGGTCTTGATTTGCTCATTAGGCCCAGATGTGAAGTCTAATTAGGCTCACCAGTCTCAATTGGTGTTGTATCAAAACACACAAGCACAGATACACACCCCCCCAACAAACCCCAACCGCCCATCCGGCCACCCCCAGACAACCCGAGCTTCCTGAGTGATCAATGTCTCTGTCATCCAGGGCTGTGTCCGGGGCGCCAGGCAGGGCCGGTGAGTCGCTGGGGCCAGGCTCGAGGCTGACATTAGCGGACACAGGGTGAGTGATGTCAGCCTGCTACTCCCGGGGGGCAGCAGAGGCAGGGGATCTGGCTCGGCCCAAAGCAGTGGGCTCGGAGAAAGGTCACTGCTCAGCCTGGTGTGATTAATAAGACAAGAAGCTGAGTGTCCCCAATGCCATTATCAATATCCGTGGCCACCAGCCGCCCTAACTGCATATGCAGTAGGAGTCGCACACACGCACACAGACGGAAGTTTAAAAAAAAAAAAAAAAAACCACCGAAGCGACGACTCGGATGCACACACAAACATAGTTAAACCTTACTGGCGTGTGGTGGTTTTGGTCCCATTTGCTCATTAATGCGAGAGGTCAGCTATCAATTAGATCATATTTATTCACAACAACAGCTCTGACTCAACCTGATTCTGGTAATGACTCACAGCGCACAAATCCGAGAGGTGAAAGTCTGGGACTAAAATGTCAGCACAGCCTCGGCGACAAACATGACATTTAAACAGACATCTGTTTCGCTGTTCTGTTTCCCCATCAACCAAAAATATTTACCCTAACCACAGTTATCCCATGTAAATCAGGGAAAGAAAAAAAAAATGATTCCACTCGTATCAGAAAAGACTGCAAGCCAATAAAAGAGCTCTGAATCTTTATTTCCATGCACTGAACTGCGTCTCCCTGAGCTCGGGCAAAGTCGAAACAAACTGATTTGGACATCAAAGAATGTGAAAGAAATGCAAAGTTTACAGAGACAGCAGTAACTCTCCTCTGCAGCTTGAGCAGTTCATTTCACTCCCATCCACCCTTTTCTGCTCTCCATCCTCCTATATTAGCTTTTAGTTAAACCCATCAGCACCAACAAGCAAATCTTGCTTCCTTAAATCAATTAGCCTCTGCATGTTGAGTGTAACTAATAGCCCTGCTGAATCCTAGATTAAATATGCTAGATACAAGCCGACTATGAAGCGGGATAGTTAAGATAATTAAGAGTGATAAATCTTTGAGAGGGGGAGGCGGGGGTGTCTAAAAGTGGCAAGTGTTAGCGAGAACAGGACAGACAGCTTGAGAAAGACACAGAAGGTCAAGATGGGACAGTTTAGTGGGATGAAAGGCCGAAAGAGCAAAAAAAAAAAAAAAAGAGAGAGAAAAATAAAAACGAAGTGTGAACGTGAGCTGGAGAGCCAGTGATGGAGCGGGAGTTGTTTTCAGCCTCGCCTCGAGCTGCCCAGATGGCAAGGGCTCGTCTTCGTCTCGCCCTCGGTGCATTTGGCAGCAGCTACTCTTCACTGCTGGCTACTGTACATCTCTCTCTGTCTCTTCTCTTCTCTTGCTGGAGAGCAGCATTAGCACAGGCCGTGAAAGATTACCCCACATTTTCACACTCCAAAAACTCTTCCATTTTAACACCCTGACCTCTGTCTCACATTTCTTTTGCATCCGGATGTACAGTACGGCGGGCTGCACTGATGTCTTCTACAGTGCTTTGCATTCCATGGTAATGCAAATCAACCTTTGTATTTATAGATATAGTGCATGCACTTGTAGTCACAGAAAGCACTTTTCAAACAACACAGTTGAAGCTCTGAGACAACAATGTGCTGAATGTTTAACATACTCATAGAAGTGTTGTCAGTTCTTACAGTTTGAATTTTTAAAGAGCGTGACATAAAAAATACATTTCCGAACTCTTCTCCTGTGTTAAATGTTCTGCTTCCTCTTATTATGTCAAATATATCCCGAAAAAGATTTATATATCAAAATCTCTCTTTTTCCTGGGAAAAGATATTTCTGATGACACATCTGCACTCTTCTTTCTCTCCCCTAATGTTCCTGTCTCTCTCTTTCTCTCCACTTCACTATCATCATATAGGTGGAAGTACACAAAAAATAAAAATGTATTTTTTATATAAAAAAATTTATTTACATGAGTTGAGTTGAAGCAGTTCTTTCAAGCATGTATCAATGGAAATCAACTCTGCTTTTCCCTTCAATTACGATTTGAAGCAAATTATTAGGGAAAAAAACCATAGTAACAAGAATAACAATAACAACAATAACATCAAGTGTTGCTGTCTATCCACTCAAATAAGCTTTGGGGCAACCAGCTAACCCCTAACTACCTCTGACCATTAGCTTGTGGGTCAAAGTTAGAAAAGCGCCATCATTTAGGTGTATTTAGATATCAGTAGGCAAACAATTGGTTTAAATTTCAAAAAGTGCACAGTTGTGGTCCAATTTATTAATTGTCACTCGTCCTCCACCACCTGATGTAACAATGTCAGTGGGGGAAGCGTTGGTGGAAGCTAACAGTTCTAGCAATTTGGTAGCTAGCTTGAAATGTCTGTGGTTCTTCAGAGACTCCATACTAGCAAGGGTATGTAGTGGAATCAAATCACCTGAATGGTTTCAGATGCCTTTTAGAGTATAAACTGCCTGTATATTCTGTCGTTCATAAACAGTCACATTGTGGTATGTAAAAATGCACCAACTACCATTTTACTGGGACTTAAAAGGAGCTATTTGTAAGTTTTGGTATTTGTACATAGCCAGCGTTAGCATTAACAGCTGTTTACTTACCAGTCTAGAAGAAATGGTGCAAATTCTGCATCAAACTTCATTCCTTTAACCCCCAAGCAATTTCTCCCATGGGGGAAAGCAACATCAATGTTAACTCTTTACTCTGTCACGTCCTTTCTTACAATGAAGTTAGCGCACTAACCAGCTAGCCCCGGCCCATCTTGTCACTTTCCAATAGCGACTCACTGTAGCCTACAGTCTGCCTTAAAGGTGTAATGCAGCAAAAGGCATATTATAACCACTTGTCCTGCAATGATATTCAAAGCTCTTGTCACGCGACAATCACCACCATCCGCTCCTGAAACCACATTAAGCAGCAGAAAAAACTTACAAATAGCCCCTTTAAGTTGAAAGTACATTACAACCTTTATTTTAAATGAGTGTGTATCAAACATACATATCAGTGTATTAAATCATCACTTACTGAAATTTTAATCAGTGGTAATAATTATTCGTCTGAAGCAGTTAATTGGCTTAAAAATAAAGTGCCAGAAACAGATTGAGTTACAGTTTCATGCACAGTTGGATTCATACACCAGAACCTGATGAGGGCTGTCTTTTCCGCCGAGCTAATAAAAGCCTCGGGAGCTCTCCATCACTGTGAGAGATCCTTTATATTTTCCTCTGTCATCTCTGACAGAAGCAGCCCTCTGATTTAGAGCAGGCTGCACAACAATGACTTTTATTAGGGAGGTAAATATTAGTGTTGGGAGAGCGAGATTCACAGCTGGGGCTAAGACTCGCTGTGTTGACTGTGTAGACAGTTGTGAGATCATCTGAGGGATGTTGAATTTCAGTCTTTTGTCACTTCCCAGAGTCCAATCAATTGTTCTCATCAATAGCTTTGTTCTGTCGGACTGTGTCCTTATTTTAATGAGATAACAGGAAATACAGGCACTTTCTGACTTTTAGAACTTTAAAAACTTTGTAAGTGAAGTTTTTAAAAAACACCCACACAGAACCCATGAGATTAATCTGCAGAAATGTTAAGCAATGCATATCGTTACTGTGCAGGGGTGGACATGCACACATGTTGATTGCTCATTATTCCCACCGTGGCAGTACAATGAAGCAACAATGTAAATGTATGCAAGCTCAGTGAACATTTCACATAGAGGTTGTGCAATATGCTGGATCCACTCGAAACAGCTCAGTGGTGCTTCTGAAGCAGCGCAGCTGGATATGAGAGTGACTCTGCGGTTAAGCAGTGCATCATATTTTATAAGACATCTACTCTCCTCCCATGGGTCTCCCTGGCTCATGCCATAGCCATCAGTTGTCAGCCAGGGAGTCTGACAGCAAGACCACAACGAGACGAGTAAAGCTGGAAAGAGCTACAGTAAACTGAAAATGACGAAAATGGTTTGAGGCCTTTTCAAGTGGAATCTAACATGACATGTACGTAAGGTGCCTCAGTTCTTTACAGCAAACTGAACAGTGGGAAGAGATTAACGTTAATATCTAGTATCTACACCATATTCATCGCACCTTGTCACCAGCAACCACCCACCATCTGTGCCTCAACGACTCCTCGTCGTGAAGGTGAGGGGTTTTCCAAATGACATCCTTAGGAGTGCCTTCCCACTCATTCCCCAGTCCCTCCTCCACAGCCGCATCAAATGAAGCATCATTTCCCTTTGTAATGGTTGGCGTGACGGCTTTGAGATTAGCTTAGATAAATATAAAGACAGGCAGTTTTACTACATGGCTCATTGGCATGGCAGATGACAGTTATTACATGCAGTGGGTTAAGGGGAGAAACCCATAGAAGAGAGCAGGGAGAGATGGCAAAGGCAGATGGATGATAATGGCAGAGCAGATGTTTTTCCCTTTCTTTTTTTTGTTTTTTTTTTTAAGGGTGAATAATAAACATTTGCTTAATGATTTTTGAGCAGATTTTTGAATAAGAGTCCAATAAGGAGGAAAGGTGAGAGAAGGTACAATTTCTGTCATCTCCCTTGTTAAGAAATTAAAATATTTCTAGGAGCGGTTTATATTTTCTTTCATTTAATTATATAAATCTGCAAAGATATTTCACATAAGTGAAGCATTATGAAATAAGAGATGAGGCAGTGCTTCTCCGTGTAAAAATGAATAATAATTTGCTGCGACAGTACATTTACATTTGAAAACCTCTGTTTGAAATAGATGCTTTGCCTTTACCTGCTGTGAACCGGAGAAGATACAAACACACAGCCTGAGGGCCTTGTAAAATAACTCTGATTGGGTGACTCACAGGATACATTTATGTCAGTCAGGGTTAAGAGAGTGTAAAGCCGGGCTGTGGGCTGAGAGGGGGATACAGACTGGCTCCAGGGGTTGCTGTTGGGTACTGGAGCTGTCTAGGTTTTGTAATGACCCATCCTGCAGCCTATACTTTCTCAGTCACTCACCCTTAATGTGCTCACCACAATGTGTATGTCTTTATGTGCGACATTTCTAACATCTGGAGTTATATGAGCAGGCTAGGTTGAGTCTATTGAAATAAAAGGAAAACTTCACTGTTCATGCTCTGTCAACCACAAGTTCTTTCTGGTTTGTTCTCTTGAAAAACATATTGACAAGAAAGCAACTACAGAGTTGGTATTCTTGGATTTTATAACTAACTCTCTTTCATGGAGAAAAAAACTATAAAGAAAATATAAATAAAAATATAAAGAATATAATGATAATTTGTGAAAGACACATTCACGACATATCAGAGTTACTGTAATTACCAGTTTTCAACTTTTTGAGGAGCATCTTTCCATCTGGAGCAAACGAGACATGACACATCTAAGAGTCCTTTAGGTGCTTTTTTTTTGCAAAATTGCTTCAGTTATGGGAGGCTTCTGTCTGGACACTCTCTTAGCTTAGTTTTGCATAAAGATTCAAATGAGCTAGCCTGGATCTGTTTAAAGATAATAAATAAATAAATAAACAAATGAATTTGAATTAGTGAGCTTTGGAAGTTGTGGTAGGCTAAAGTTTTTACCTTTGGCGATAACAAGGCTAGCCGTTTCTAGCCAGAGCTAAGCTAACTGTCTCTAATTGTAGCATCATATTCAGCATACATCCAGCAACCAATTAGCTAAGTTTGCTTTAACCTTGCAGGAAGTGAAAATAGCTATTCTGGCTGTCCATAGATAAATATATACTCTATACTGTAAAACTTAAATGATAACAATATATAAAATGTTTAATGAGCTTATTTTACAGGCTTGCTATTTCTCACAGCTTCCAGTCGTTGAGTTTAATTAAGCTAACTGTCTCCTGGTTCTAGCTTCATGTTTAGCGTAGCCTACAGACACGAGAGTACTAAGCATATTTCCCAAAATGTCTGTTTTTTTTTTTTATTAGGTCTGAACTAATGTAAAATTATTAACAACATGAATAATATAATTTAATACTGTTGTGTAAACATCGTCTATGCAGGTAAATTGTTAAAGCTGCACTAAGAATGAACAGTAAAAGACAGAAATGGCCTGGACCAAGAACATGAAGCAAGCAGTAGCATGTACAGTAGCCTATCTAAAAAATGTGGGTTACAATCTGACAGTATAGAGACAGTCAGTCAGTCAGTATAAATTAATTAAAGCACTATTTCAGGGCAGACATGGGCCTTTTGAGTCCTTTGTAAATCATTTTTATTGCCAGTGAATAAAAAGAGTTTGCGTCCAATGCGCACCGCAGGGCAGCTTCTCAGCTTCCAGGGAGGAGGTGGATACGACAAGATGTTCAGCTTGATGTTAGTGCAGGTCTACTGCGAGTTTCATGTCCAGTCCACAGGCAGTCTGTTCAAATTCACCCTGAAAACAGGAGGCTTGTGTCGACACAGATGATCTTTTCTAGCAGTATGGACAAGAGATATATGTTGCTGCTGGCACCAGCTGCTGGATTTCTAGACCAGTCAGTGATCCCTTCATGGGATATGATCGTTTTGACATACGTTTTTGTTTCACCCAAAACAATCCGAGACAACGCGAGATGTAACAGCTCAGGTGCATTTGAGAGAAAAGATTTTCTTCTTACTATACTCACCAATTCTGTATGAGGCTCCCTGCTCTCTGGCTGTTCTGCCGATTAAAACTGTCTTAAATTTTTGAACTGTGTTCAACTGGAATTCACCTCATTTGCACTTAAGTTTTACAAAACAAATAATAAAAATGTATTGAAAAAAAATATCTGATATTGATTTACTAGGCCACGAAAGAAGAGAAGAACAATCAAAAAAATAAAAAATGAATTCCTCTATTGAAAGATTGAGCAATTGTGTTAAATAAATTTCGTTTATTTACAAAGCAAGCACAGTTCATTGTCTTGACCTCGAGATATGAGCAGATCCCTAAAAAAAAACCCTCTCATGTGTATTAATCAAGATAAAAAAGTATTTTTTCAGCACCTCTGTGAAGGTTTCCTGAAAGCAGTTTTAACAAACCACCATGTCAGGTTTTCTCTGTATTTCCCAGCTTATTCTGAAATGTAATTGAGGATAATGAGCTGTAATACATTTAAAGCCTGAGCACACATGTAGCACACTACTTGCGTCGTCCCCTGACGGGTATTGTACGGGCCTGCCCTGTACCTTTCCGTCTGTATAACAGAGAGATTTTAGGTGCCAAAAAAAATACAGTGTGACAAGCCGCCTCTGTGGACGATGCTTGGATTGAAAATGACAACAGAGTTTTTTATTTTGTTACCAAACATAGCCTTAGCAGGTTGTCATGCTACAGCTCAAAATCACTCACACACTGTATATTGACACATTCGCCTGGCGAATCTCCCATCAACCCCTGCAAAGCGTTGCAAAACTGCAAGTCTGTTCACTCAATGCAACAATCAGAAATGACCTTAATGTTGACAACAAGGACACCAGCAATGGATTACTTGTCAATTTGACTGCATAACAGAATCATGGAGTTGGAAGATGAATTACCCTGCAAACCAAGCAAGACAAGTGGTGTGTGTGTTCATTTAAACCTGATTTATGTATTTAACGGCTTACGACGGGTTGTACGTGACAGAGTGCCACCAGGCGCTTAATTCAGATGTATTACAGCTAACGCAGAGCACTTCTGACTGACAGGCAAAACATAACACTTGGAAACAATTATTCATGAGCACTGCAGAATTTTGTGTTGGGCGACCACTCAGTTTAATGATAAATGCTTCATTTTTAGCTCAAATTGCTTTTCTCCATCAGCATCCATGAACATCTACTGTATGTGCGAACGTGTGCAGTGGTGGTAAGCTGTGCCGGTCCTTTCCTTAGATAAGCGCCCTCAGTGTTATCATGATTGTCGTCAACAATGCCGCCACCATTGCTGATTTAATCACAGGCTGTCAATGTGTCCGCAACGCTGGTAGCTTTGTGTTCCATGTTGATCATTAAGTGTTGCAGAACGTCGGCACAAAAGGAAGGCCACTCTTGATCAATATGTCAGCAGCGATGACAGGCTTGTCCCTGAGAAGCGTCCATAGTGTTTGGCCACATTTATGCATGAGAGACATTCTCCTTTACACATTTCTTACCGCCACGAGTGTGTATACTGTATATGCCTGTTTTTACGTCACATGAAAATTACCAGTAAGTGACAAAACAACTACAAGGGGATGGAACATTTCTACAAAGGAACTTACAGCAACCTTAACGAGATGAAAAATTACTGCAAAGAAACAAAAAAAAAAGACTACAAAGAGGTAGATGCAAGACAACCACAAAGAGATGAAAAAGACATACAAAATGACCACAAAGACACAAAACAATCAGAGATAAAGATGAAAAACAACCACAAAGAGAACAAAATGTACCACAAGAGACACAAAATAACCATAAAGACATGAAAAACAACCAGCAAGAGATGTAAAACAACTACAAGGAAGCGCAAAATGACCACAAACAGATTAAATGACCACAAAGGACTGGTTGTCTCGCTCCTGTGTAGAAGGGGTCCATGGCTGTAGGCTTTTTGAAGTTGCAAATAGTGGCTATTTATTGATATTATTTTATTTAAAACATTTGAAGGTCATTTATTACACTGAATACATAATATAACTATTGCTAATGTATAGTTTATTAATTACAAGAACCAGAGCTTTAAATGTGAACCCCTTTCTAAACCTGCCACTAGTCATATGTATATAGATGAGCCTTCAGGTGATCACACAGATCTGGATGCTGTCATGTTTGTGTGTCTGTATGGCTCTCACTATGTTCCACATGGCCACTTATCAGTTTAATATGCTCCACTCACCTCTTGATTCTGTCCCTGTGGTCCACCACGGCCTGTCACTTCATTCGCCGCAGTTTGCAGCGCGGCGCATGTGACACCACGCATCGCGCCGCGCCGTGCCTCCACGCAGCCTTGTTATCTGATATCTTTCTCCCTCTTTGCGCCTGATCTTCTGGAACCTTCATCAAGCGGAGGGAAAGAAATGCACAAACAAAAACAACATCATTAAACTCAGAAATTCTTTCTTATTCATTTGAGCATTCAGGCTCCACTCATCACATCTATTTAGAGAAGGCAAATTGATTCAATTTGCTGTGTTTGCATCACGCTTAATTCAGCGGCCTCTTGGTGAGCTGTAAAACATGCGTTGTCAGGGAGATGTTTCTTTTTTCTTTTTCTTTTTTTGACTTTGACTGTGACAATGATGTGTCTTCCTATGAAATCTCATTTATTAACGTAACTGAGCACATGAATTCAGAGGAAAAAAGGCATTAAATAAAGTCTTGTGATGAAAAGACATTAGACTACAGAACTGAATTATCTGATTTTATACTTGTTTACGCTAAATATCGCTCAGAAAATTAACAACACTCTTCATAAACCACTAGTAAATAAGTATAATAAAGGCATAATATTTAAAGTAATTTAGCAGTTACAACAACACAATTAAACACACAGCCACACTTAGACCCAGTGCAAAAACATGTTTTTAATCATTTCAAAATGCAACATGCATTGAATCATGAAAGTAGCACAATGAAATGTATCTGCTTTAGAAGTTTGTTGATGTAGCGACTACCTGCTGGACTAGTCGTAATGCTAGCCAGACAGGAACATGTTAGCATCACAATAGCTGTCCGACTTTCTATTTTCTCTGTACTGTGATGTTTCCTTGCCCTGGCATTTTATTCTGATGATGTGACATATTTCATTCAATATACAGTTTTATCAAAGAAGGGAAAAACGTTTTTTGAAAGACTATCCAACAGTTAGCAAGCTTGTTAGCAAGGGCAGTATGGGAAAAGTAAGTTTACTTACAGTTAATTCAGTAAAAATACAGTATTTGTACCATTATCTCTTGTGTCATAACTCTGGAAACCATTCCTCTTTTCTGGAAATACAGTCGGCTGGTGTAAAACAGCTAATAGAGCTAGAAGGTTTCCTGTATTTTGGACTCTTCATTCCCTCAAAGGTTAGCAAAACAACAGCGCAAATTTAAGTGTCCAACTACAAAGTTCAACTTTGTGCAGAATTATGCCACCCTTACACCAAACACACAAATTTCCAATGGCGGAAAAGGTGATTATCCGAGCTGTCTTAAGTCAGTCTTTTTTCATCTCACTGTTCCAATAAAATCAAACATGTTTACTATTATCGGAAGTTTTCAGTCTTGGCTCATGCAAATAGTGAGGTTCAATGACATTTCTCCAGAACCAAACAGGAAGCAGCACACCAAGCTGATGGTGAGCATGGAAGCAACCCCAGGGAAGGCACAAGAATGTGAGATGTTAAATACATAAGGGAGGCAAGGGTAACTGCGTACAAGGGAAATAATTTGAAAATAAAACAGGAAATCATACATACAAAGTCCGAAAAGTCATTTTAGGGGCAGAACATAACAATTATAGTGTTGAACTGCTAACTTTATATAATAATAATAAATATAATAATAATAACAATAATAAAAATAATGTAAAAGAACTAAAAAGTCTAATAAAACAATTTTTCTTACTGTACATGTCCATCAGGAGCATGATGGGAAATAATCTAAAAGGAATCTGGTAGTAGTCTTGCCAATAGTGACCTTGCAAGATCCCCAGTCTTGACACATTGTCTTTAGATGTGAGAGGGTGTCAGACTTTAGTCTTTCAAAATTCTTCTCAAAGTCGTCTAGTGTATGACATTACTTCACCGCAGCTGAATTAATTTTGCTGTAAAATGTTGCCTTTTTTAAAGGCGGTGCGACCAAGCCTTCACTCAAATGTCAAACAGTAGATTCAATGTGGAATATAGAACGAAAGGCAACAGCACATCAGTCAATACTCGAGTATCAGTTTCTATACTTGATGCCAGTCTGGGCGTAAACACACTTTAACTTTGATTTCCTAGGATATCAGAACCTCTGCTCGCCCCGACGTTCACTTTCCCCATAGAGTCGGCCGCAGCACCTAAAGCAAGGCTAAATCAATAGCATGTACAGGTTAATAGCAGTCGTGTTTTTGTAAGCCGGCACACCAACTATTAATTAGCTGGTGATTAGAGTCAGCTGGCAAGAATGATTCACAGCCTGAGGAGGCTATCGTCCTTGTGCTCAAGCAGGATGAATCAGCCATCTCTCATCTCATCTCTCTCAATGTGCGTCTGTGTGTCCTTTATGGAAATACAATTGCACAACAATAGAACAAAATAAGAAAGAATTACCATTTATAGACAAACAGAGGCATGTGTGTCTGATCTGACTGAATTGTGTGTTCGAGGCTATGAACACTCGATCTCTGCGCTCTCATTCTGAAGGGGGTTTTGCTCTTTCCGAGACATGTTTTACACAAGGACACAAACGTGGACTTGGCATTGATTTTCACATCATCCGAGTAGATGGAGGCGGGAACAAATACGGGAGAATAGGGAAAAACAGAGGGTCGAAGTAATGACAGAGGCCGCTTTTGATAAATGAACTGGAAATGCAATTACAAACGAGGAAAGGAGATGTTTGCTAAATTTCAGAGTCTAATTCGTGTGTAGATGTCAGTAACCTGGCCACTAAACACCCACCAGGATGCAGCAGTAATGTTTGATTGGTTCCTTTCTGTCCTCTGCTCAGCAATCTATCCCCTGCAGCTAAGAGACTTTGCAAACAACAAGTTCTTTTTGATTTTTTTTTTTTTTTTTCTTTTTTCAGGATATTGTTTTCACTCTTGGGCATTCATGTTTCAACAAAGGATAATTGGAATGCACAACTCCATATTCAAGATCCAAAGTGGAGAAAAACAGAGAGGATATTGGATTGCAATTCAAGTGTTTATAGTGTCTGCTTCTGTGTGGTTCAGTGTTTGGTATGATTACAAAAGGTTTGCGCAAGGGAGGGAGTGACTCTGCGAGGGTCCCGTAACGTAACTTTTACTATTCTTTTTGAGGTGAAATTTTTTTGGTAGTTCATCTTCATTGACATAATTTTTCATTTCATAAATCTTTGAAATTTTCTGAGAAAAAAAAAAGTATTAGAAATGTATTTGTCGAAGTGTATAGATCAAGCATGAAAGCTCCAGATGAAAAATAAAAAATAATGCTGTCTTTTAAATCAACCCACCCCCCCACCCCCCTCCCTGAGGGTCTAAAACTCAAAAGCAACGTCTACCCCAAATAAACATCATCACAAAGACTGCTCAGACATAAAAGAAGATGAAAAGAGGACATGTGTCAAATACAAATCATGTTTCCAGCTTTGCAACGCAGTGTGCAGTCTAAATGGATCGGGGACCCCTCAAAAGCAATTACTGCTATGATTCCCACAGTGGAAAACAGGTGTCAAAAGATCCAAACCTCAGAGGTCAGATTTCATATTCTATCTGTTGTTTGAGGCGGCGATGAACCCAGTCTCAAATAGATAAATGCTCATGATGAGGGAGATGTTTTTCTGTTTGGTTTTGCAGAAACAGTGAAGTGACTTTAAAATTTAAACAATTTGCCTCTGAGTGGAGATACGGCGCTGAGTTTCGACACTCTGACATGCTGTCGTTATATCCCAAAAATGAACATGTGCACCATTGTGCTGCTGCAATGAGTGAAGTATTACCTCACAGTTAACCACAATGCCTGTTTTTTATTGTGCACGAGTTGAAAACTAATAATGTATGTTTTTTACTATATCGCAGAATTGCAATAAAAGTAATGATATGAGGGTGGATGTGATGCAAATATTATTAAATTACAAATTATTCCTTTTTTTGAACATATCAAATATAAAATACAATATAGTTTTGGCTTAATATGTTATGACATGATGAATATGATAAAGAAGAAGTCATGGAAACTAGGGTCTTTATTTGATTCAATTTCAAACATCGAAGTTAATGCACGTTTCTAAGAAAAGTTGCTGGGAGTTTCATCTCCCAAGACCCGACGCACAAGAACTTTCCCAAGTGTAAAATTTCCTCCAGTGCATTGTGTTTTGTGTTTCCACAGCAGAGCTGGGAAGATTAGTTTTTAGTTTATAGATTAGTAATTAGATAAGTCTGATGATATATCATAAGTGTTTACCCAAAGTTCCTGGGTAAAACCATCTCCTCTTTAGAACTTTACTTTAGATATCTGTTCGACGTTATTTGCGGATCAAATTTTCCATTTCGGACGTGTTTTCTTTTGTTATATTCCTCTAGAAGTTTCGCCTTTTCCTCCTCTAGTTTTCTTGCCTTCTTTTCTACTGCCAGGCCAACTTTATGAGACGATAACAAGTGAGATGATAAGCGGTTTCAAAAGCACTAATGTCAGCGAACAAATGGTCTCCAAGGAAACTGTAGAATTTTAGCGCTGTCAAATCTCTTTCACTGCTGTAAATACTGAACGTTTTTCCTTAACAAAGGAAATCTTTTAAGAGATTCTGTGCAAGTAACTCCCCTCAGCTAAGGAGAATTTATCTAGATAAGAAAGAAGGAGAAAAGGATGTGTAACACTGCTGTCCAGGGAAAACCATGTATCTAAATATAATAAAAACTAAAAGGTCTTCAGAGAAAAAAATTTAAATTCATAGTGAATGATCTGGATCTGCCCCAGAATTTACTGGTGTCTTCCCTGGGCGATGCCCCATCCCTCCACCAAGAATAGTCCAAATCAGTTCCGTACTTTTGGTAGAATCCTGCTGACAAACAAACACACTGGTAAAACATAACCTCCTTGGTGGAGGTAATAAGGGGAATTTTCTTTACAAAATAATAAAATAACACTGTTTCAAGCTTTGTGAAGCTTTTAGATAATTCAATAGATTTTCAGAGCAGGAGATTTGTCTAAACCCCTAAAGGAGCATTTAATCCCTCCGTTTATCTGAAAACTTAAAAATCCCCAAGTAAGGAGATACATGGTTGTGACTAGACAGAAACGAATGAAACTGAAATGATAAGGGTTTTAAGGCAGCTCCTGAATTTTTACCTAATCACGATGCCCTATCTTTAGAGGGGCTCTGGGTCAACATGTTTTGACGCCAGTTTATAGCACACTTACACAGGGCATATATTTTGTATATCTTTTGTAAGGTAACTGACACACAGAAAACATGGCGTCTGTGGCTAAACGCAAGGTATAATAAAGCTGCCTCAGGTGGTCTGCAATGTTTGGAAATCAAAAGGGGCCCACGGCTCATTTTTGCTTCTGGACACTGTAGCAGGTTAATCCAGTCCTGTCTTTAGGAGGTCTCTTTAACTGCTCATATTGAGCCTCCATCATGTACGGTCTTTCCTCTCCTCCCAGAAAGAAATTCACGAGTGTTGTAAGTATGCACCCTTAAACAAATCCATTTGCAGGTATATTACATACACCTGATGCATCAGAATAAATCTAACGCCCCTACATGACGGTTTTTTCATTAGACAGATGAGATGGTTTTACACCTCTGATGGATGCGAGATCTGTGGCTTGGTTATAGGGCAGCCATAATGACCGACAGTCAGCGCGCACTGTTCCAGGCCACAGCTTTTGATTCCCTGTGCGATCCCATGGCGACATTACACCCCACCCCACTCCCCACCCCCCACCCCCCCAGAAGTAGTATCAAGGTTGTTTCAAATCACCTCCGCCCTCCATCAAAGCGACGAGTTCCAACCTGATGCATCCCTGTGCTGAAGATGATGACATAAATAAGCTTGGCTGACGAGTGAATATAAAGCTTCTGAGTGGGTGGGGGGGTGGGGTGTGTGTGTGTGTGGGGGGGGGGGGGGTTGGGTAGGGAAAAGAAAATATTTTTTCACCCCTTAATGGAGCCGTCAACAATCACTGTTCAGCAGAGAGATGGAGTCACAAGGCGGATGGCGGTTTTGTGGTCTAAGGCAGAGGGGAAGCATCATTACCATAGAAAACATTACAGCGAACGACGGACATCCAGGCCATCAAAGATGATCATCTCATAAATTCCATCCACTGTATAATAGGCCTGTCATTCTTGAAGGCTGGAGGGAAAATAATGCCCGCGGCTGATTTTATCTTCCACTGTGCTTCTGCTGATTACTCCTAAATAGGCCTCAGCTTGTTTGGCTAATAGACACTGCGGTTGCAAAACCACAATGTGTTGAGCAGCTTTTGATGGCCACTGTCCGAATCCATATGTCCCTTTCAATCTCCCATGTCTTATCATTAAGCCAATAATTTGATGAGCAATTAAAGCAAGGCCGCTGTAAACAACCACTCAGCCAGCTTGATGTGTGGCATGTCCAAGTGGGTGAGACTGTGGCCCTGTAACCGCTGCTTAAATGCCAGTGGTAAGGTAATCAGCCGTCAGCAGAGACCCTGGATGGGCAGTCGTGACGGTCGATGACATGCAGGCGCACCCGCTGATACACACTCTCGATGTTTACGGTTTCACAAATCCACACACTGTCACGTATGCATGCACACATAACACACTCATGCACCGAATATCAATAAGACATTAATTTAGAACAGGGCCCAGCTAAATAAAAGACTAATGCCTGAGGAAGCCAACCCTTTCCTTGTCTTAAAGGTCACAAATGATGTCTTTGTCTCTGAAAACATGGAGTCTAGACAATGTTTTGGAGGGAATATTTCTAGCGAGAGGGCAGCATTAGACAGACAGCTTCCCCCTTCTCATTAATTACATGATTAAGCTCTGCTAAGGTTAAAGACCCATTCAAAGCCCTGCATTGCTAATTGGGACACAAGCGATGCTGCTGTCCAGACTTCATCTACTCCTTGTATTCCCCTCACACACACACATACACCAACAAATTTAATAGGTTATATCATTGTGAAGGCAGAAGTCGTTTAACATTTTAATTTTGTGAGCCTGGAAACACCCTGTTGTGGCACCGCGTTTAACACAAATACGCATTTAGCTAATACACTTACCCGGCAGTGGAATTATTTCCACAGTAACCCCCACTTCTAAGTTCTAACAAGCAAAATGTCCTTTTCATATTTTATGAAGGGGGGGGGGGGGGGGGGGGGGGCAGTGCACAGTGCATTCAGAAAGTATTCAGACCCCTTCACTTTTTCACATTTTCACATGTTGAGAAAATGTGCCACAAACCCATATGTCATGGGTAGTTTTTTTGCCTTTAGCCTTATGCTAAAATTGTTTAAATTCATATCCTTAATATGATTTCATATTCATTAATAAAACCATGTGTCAGGACCTCAGACTGGGCTGAAGGACTCCGACCCTAAGCACACAGCCAAGACAACATGTGGTCTAGGGACAAATCTATGTGCGTCCTTGAGTGGCCCAGCCAGAGCCCTGACTTAAACCCAATCGAAATGTCTCTCCACCAACCGTCACCATCCAACCCGACAGAGCTTGGGAGGATCTGCGGAGAAGAATGGCAGAAAATCCCCAAGGATGTGCAAAGCTTGCTGCGTCACACCCAAGAAGAGTCGTGGCTGTAATCACTGCCAAAGATGCTTCAACTAAATACTGAATAAACAGTCTGAATACTTATGTTAATGAGACATTTCAGTTCTTTCTTTGTAATAAATTTGCTAAAATTTCTAAAATGTGCTTTTGCTTCAACACTATTGGGTATTGAGTGTAGACTGATGAAAAAATTGATTTAAACTATAGACTATATACCATATATACAGTGGGGTCCAAAAGTCTGAGGCCACTTCACATTCACTTGAATGTGAAGTGGCCGGTTTATGAAGTAAGCAAGAAACCGAGTTTTCATGGGGGTGGCATAGCTGTTAGTTGATGCTGGTTCATCTTAGAATATGGAACGTAAACCTCAGGAACATGCTTCGTTTTGAAAGAAACTCTGAAAGAGCGATTGCATTGCGTTACAGAAGCTAGTGACACGGACGGCTAGCCCTTTTTATTTGTTCCTATTAGGAGACGAGCTTCAAAAACACTGGGTCCTACGATTGCCACAACAACTCCAATAATAGCGTCTTTCATTAGACCTTCTCTGCTAAACAACCTCATCTTTCAAACTCAACACCAGCTGTTTATAATGAAGGTTTTTTTTTTTGTTTGCCAAAAATGTGAAGTCTAACCCTGATGACATGATCATGGTTATTTTCTCAGACTCCACAAGTTCAGCTGTTCTCCTCATGATGAGGAAACTGACCTTTAGGTGTAAAATTGGTGTGAGTTCACGTTTCAACTTATTTCTGTGCCAGGTAATAATTGACAGCAACTTATGTGAACTGATGATAAATGACCTCCGTAGTGAAAGCAGTGAAAGACTGAAGAAGGGCATGTCGGAGCACCTGGTGTGTATATACAGCACATCTTAAGAGGTTTTCACACGTATAAAAGATTTTCCTCCTGTACATGTTCAGTGAATATTCTTGACCTCTGTGCAGATTTTTCAGATATGAAACCTGCACTAATTCAAATGGCCATTTCCACCTTTACATGTGTCCTATGTGTGTTTTTTCCTTCTTTTATGGTGTCTTCAAAGTTTTTTAACATCCGTCAACTCTCTGTGACACTTTGGTACAAAAGGTCTCTGCTCATACCGTAGAGCTCTGCAAAAATCTCAAATATAGATGAATGGCTTGTGGGAGTGGGCGTACAACTGAGACCTTGCTGGCTACGCACGGTCTCTCAGGACTGAACTGTAATGGGCACCATGAAAGACCCATGTGGCTGGCAGAGCTAGGCGTGCAGCGTAGAGACCCTCTGCAGCGTGCTGCAACTTAAGTTCCTCATTAAAACCAGAGTAATGAAAATCACAAGCGTTGTCAGTTAATGAGTAACAAATGAACCCCCC
The DNA here is from genome assembly GCF_021018895.1 of Seriola aureovittata. Classification (NCBI taxonomy): domain Eukaryota; kingdom Metazoa; phylum Chordata; class Actinopteri; order Carangiformes; family Carangidae; genus Seriola; species Seriola aureovittata. The sequence goes on from NC_079385.1 coordinate 8,297,724, forward strand.
CACCCCCCGTCTACCTTTAAGTCCCATTCTGTTTCTGCTGCTTCACTTGAGTCCTAGACAGAGACAAATAAACTTAGCTTGTGTAAATGGAGCAGAAAGCACTGAGAGGGGGAAGACGAATAGGGCACACACTCGCACAGTTTGGGAATCCACTTCTATCCCTCACTATATAGAAATAGCCCCCCCACCTCCCAACCCCCCCTTTCCTTTCTATCCCTCTTGTTTTCCCTCTCTCAGGCGAACTGAGAGATGGTGATCTTTTCAAAGGTCATTTGAACCATTTGTCTTATCTCAGAGTTTCTTCACTGAGATGGCGAGCACAACAGAGAAACTTTGCCTCGGGCTTTGTACATTTCATAACCAGCCAGCAAGAGCGCGACAACAAAATTCCTCTTAGCGATGACGTCTTACTTCCCCCTTTACTAAATTATGATGCGCTAAATATGTCATTGTTGGCTTTTTTTTCCCCACCCTCAATGAGCAATCAACAAAAGGGAAGTCGTAAACAATACTGTAAAATATCCTATAAATAATTAATGCAGACCCCTGATGGTCGACTATGCTAATGTACCCGCCTGTGTACTTCGACCCGAGTTTAAATCTGTTTTTGCAATGCTGCCATGGCTTGCCCTTTTCATTTCTGCTGTATTTCTGCTGCTGTGTCTGTAGACACTAACAAGCTGCAGAGAACAACCACAATGCCTGGTCACTCAATAAAAATATGTGAAAAATGATTGAGGACCGCTGCCGCTGCCAGTGTCCTGCTGCGAGGTCTACTGCGTCCGTGCTTGAGTATTTACCTGCTATTATGACAAACGAGTGCTGATTATTACCCAGGGTGCACTGGGGACAGCATTACAGCAACTTCCTGTTTTTTTGCCGCAGTTAGCCGCCCGTCCTCTGTGTTACTCACAAAACACCTGTGCTGGACGCCTCGGGCTTTGGCAGAGAAAGATAAGAAAATTAATATTTATAAAGAGGAGCAGCTTCAGCCTAATCACCAGAACAGAATGAGCTGCATGTTGGAACAATATGGAGGACACAAAAACATAGTCACAAAGGTAACAGAGTACAAAAAAAAAAAAAAAAGTGTACGTGTTTTCAATATTCTGTCTGTTACATTATCATATTTGATTTCCCAAAGCTGATATCTTCAAAAATATTGGCGACATTAAGCAAATTGTCGTCAGGCTTCACAGTGACAGAATGAAAAGTGGAATGAAATACAAATAATTACAATATCATTTCTACTGACAGCTGTATGGATTTATCATGCTCTCACTCTCAACAACTGTCATTAGCCATTTCCTAAATGGATAACAGGCCCAAACACACTGACTGCAGAGGAAACACAATTGCCCTTTGAGTAATTTGTTTAGAATCCAAATGTTTCCTGCATCCTGAGATTAAGAGTTTAGAGACGTTTAAGACCTGCTGTTTCAGATGGTAAGATACTGTCTACATTTAGAGATATTCTCAGTAAATGTTGTACATGATGAAGTTCTGAAGAGAAAAAGGTATCATTTAGAATCTATTTGCAAAATGAAGGAGATTCTGCTGAATCTAAGATTTCACATTCTTGATTATCCATTATTTTTTCAAATGTCAGAAAATGTCAGGGAATTATTAGAGAAAAACCTCCTAGATAGATTTTTGTTCAATTAACAGTCTAAAATCCAAAGATTTTCCATTTACAATGACATAAAGTTCCCCTGCACACGTGTTCTAAGACATAAAAAAATACTCTGCTTTGGACAATAACTTGTGTTTGATATGCTATTTCAACAAAATGATCTATCTTATCTTAAAATTAGTTTGTAAGAGGCATGCTGCTTAATCCTGCGTCTTAAAGTCTGATTTAAAAGAAACTTTCCCCCCTTCAGCAGATGAATATTAAAAACAAACTGCACAAACACCACAGTGTGAACGAACTGAAGGTCAAACATCCAAATTAAGTAAAAAATAAGCAAAACACAATTTCGGTTGCAGCGGGATTTTAAATGATTAATTGACTGGTTTAATGAATCGACTAATTGATTCAGGTCTGGTCTGAAGAGGCAGAGAAAATATATTTATGTAAAAGTGCAACTGCTTCTTTCGCTTTGTATTTCACTGTAAACCACCTTCAGGATAATAATGAATGCATATGCCCTGATTGTTACTGAACAGCACAGCAGGAAGGTGAGAATACATGCAAAATTTGTGCATTAGTGTGGGAGGGTATGTGACTGTTAAGAGGCGGGGGCGCTGCTGTATCCAATCAGATTACCGGATAGCCCCCCCCCCCCTCCTTCCTCCTTCCCCAGAACTATCTCAGTGAAGCAGGCAAAGATGACAAGACGCCTTCAATTAACCTGCCGCACTTTGGCCAATGGCATTTAGGCTCAAGTGCGACCTGAATCACAAACGAGCTTTCCCCTCTGGCCTCACAAGTGTTTCACTTCTAACTGCCACCGTTGCCAGTAACAGCAGCCTGGGAGTGAAAGAAGCACTGGCACGCAGAGGACGTTTTATCAGAAGCACAGGATGCATTTACTGCATGTGTATATGTGCATTGTTTTTTTTCCCTGCACTATGGGCCCCTCTCCTATCCTCTCTTCCCCACCTCACATGAAGTTACCCACAGTGTTTCTGGCAGAACCTTACTGCTCTCACAGCCTCCCCAAAACTGAAACATTCATCTTTAATAAAGATGTTTACAGCACATGATTTATTTTGATAGTCCTATGCCTGCTGTTGAGAATATTCATGGCTGATGTTATGTTATGGAAACAGAATATTCCTACAGCTCTATCCATTACACCCAGACACATTCCCTTCTGTTTTCTCTCATTGATTTTGGCTGCTAGTGCCACCAAGTGGTTGAATTGTCTGTGTTTACAGAGGAGAGCACCACTGCAGTCTCCTTTCTCTCCTTTTCATCTCGGCTCGGTCTATATGCTGGACTGACTCACCACAAAGGGAGTCGATAGGCCCTTCTAAATGTTCAAGGCAGCACAGTGGCTGTCATCTGCTATTCATCTATATCACAGGCCAGGGATACACGTGTATGTGTGTCAGTCGGTTCAAAATTACTTTTAGGGCTGGTGATAGATGTGTTGCTGATTGTTGAGTAGCTGCTAGATTGAAGAGCAGTCCACCCACATCACCCGCACTCGTCCTCTCACTCTCTCAGGCCTCCGTCTCCCGGGATGGAGAGGTGGGCAAGAGCAGTGAGTGATATACGAGCCAGCCTGAGAAAGATGAGAAGGACCTGCCATTCCCTGTCAAGAGGGGACGACGCAAGGCGAGAGGTTACGCACATTGAAATGCCATTTCCTGCAGTTCACTACTTCACTCTCGCCGCTAACTCAGAGACCAGGGATGAGAAATGAAAAATGGCTCCCATTACGGGCTTGACCCCAGCTGATCTTTGCCGTTGACCCCCACATCTTATAAATGTGACCCCGTTGCAATGGCTCAACCTTTTCACTCTGCACACATACGCACACATGTACACGCACGCTCGCATGCAGAAACACTCACACCCATCCACTCGTTTTCCCTCCCGTGGGTGCCTTTAGATTAGTAATGACCATCTAGCTCGCTGCCAATAGGACCGCGGTGAGTATCTACTGCTAGCCCTTTTCTAAATCAGTGTAAATGGATCTGCTTCACACCAAAGGACAAGAAATTAATCTTGCACTAATCACTAGCATGGACTACTTACTAGGTACGGGAGATCAGCTGGAAGTGGATCTATGCTGAGGAATTAATGAAATATTAAGGATGGTTCTGCATGTTTACTTGTGCTAGGGAAGGTTACTGTAAAAAAGTAATTAGTAAAAATAATTTACTTTGCTTCACTGATTCATTTTGCATAAGTTAAAAGTATCTAATGAGATACTTACTGTGAGAGTATGGCTTGTAGCCCCAAGAGTGCTGTTATTGTGGTAAAAATCCCGCTCAGGGCTGTTGTGGACGCCAGTTTTAATTCATATTAAACACATATGAATGGGTCTTTTTTTAGAATGAAGTACATCATGTCTGTCCCAGGTGCCATTTTAACTTCATTAATTTTTAGTTTTTCTAAATTCGCAAAAGACTGAAACACGTTTTTTGTTTATCTCAACTTAAACCCGTACCTGTTTTATAGTAATATTGGATTCTGGTCCTATTTTTCCTGTACATATATGTGCTTTTTTTTTCTGTCAAATGCAATATAGTTTCTTAAAATATAGGTTTGTTGTGAACATTTATACTATGCAAGAGTGTTTTTGTCTATCCTGTAACCTTGATTGTTCTGTTTGTCTTGCTTTTCTCTTTATTCTATTGTTCATTGTCCCTGTTGTCTAGATTGGCAGGAAACTTGCTGGAAAATAGTCAAATGCAATAATATAAAATTAAAAATATTTAAATATATAGGTCTATTAAAATATATATACAGTATATTTCAGGAAGTGGTCGGGAATGGATTACAAGTGTTCCTTTTCGTAGTTATAATAATGTGATTTTCCTGCTCCTAACACTAACTTTGACAAATCAATTTTAATACTAATTAATAATTTACTAATATGATTGAAACAAGAGCATGTACCTACATCACTTCACAGAGAATATTAACACTCATGCCTGTAATCATTTACCAAATTTACTGTTTACTGCCTTTAGTAATCTGGAGTCTCAGCACAAGATATAAGAAAGTAAAAGCAAGAATTTGTATTCCATTTTATAAAGTCTCTGTTTGTGGGAAACTTGCAGGATACAATCTAAATAAATGGGTTTTTGCAATAACAGAGCCACTAAATTCAGTTCAATTATTTGTATTTTGATTCTGTTTTGCCTATCAACATGTTTACAAGCGGGTTTAAATGTTTTCAAGTCAACAGTATTTCAAGAAAACATTTCACTGCTAATTAAGTGGACAAGAATGTCTCCATAATTATCAGTGAGATATCTCCCATCTTGTCCTGACCTTGTGTTATTCTCCTGCTACAAGAGCCTGTATCACAGGGCCTGCCTGCAGTATACACTGAGCGTGGGATTTTTAACTTGCAGCACTGAGACCAGTCCAGCTTGGATCTGGCATAAGCTCTTTATATTGTCCGCCTACTGAATACAAAGCCATTTTCCTGCTCACTCAAATTACAGAAACACAGTAACAACTGCCTCTGCCAGTAAAATATACAAGATATACAAACACAAAAATGCTTTGTTTGTGTGACAGGGGTCAGGCAAGAAAATAAACATCCCTATATTATAGCTCTGGCATCCTGCTTACTGATAACACCCACCCTAGCCACAACTGATTGTTTGCCATGGTTTCTGTTCTCGCACGGCACATATGCAATTTACAGTGATAACAGTGGCAGATTTACCTCTCTAAACCCTTAGTATTTCTACAACAATGTGTCCTCACTTTCAGACAGCGGTAAAAGTAAACAACCTTCTCTTTCAAGGCGCCAACTGTCAATTATACCCACTAAAATGAAAATGTGTTTTTATCAGTTGTAGCTAGAAAGCTAATTCAGCTAGCATTAGCTGCATGAGCTGGTTTAACAACACACACTCCAGTTGGCTTTTTACTGTTTCCAGCATACTGGTTTTAACATAAGAATTATAGTAGGGTTTTAAATATGGCTTTGATGGCAACATACATGAATATTGTGCTAAACCTGCATGTGTCAGACAAAAAGTCTGTATCCTCACCAGATGATAATCCATGTAGAAGATATGAAAATAACAGTATCTTGCTAGCTTAGCTCACGTATATATTTGTTTATTTAAAAAAGTATGTTTTTATTTGTAACATTACGAAAGAGAAAGGCTTTAAAAATGAGGACTAACTGTGTACCACTATCTCAAGTGTCACTGGCCATGGTTGCTGGAGTGTAAACTACTCCAAATACAATGAGCTAACAAGACATAGCATAGTTAATAACATGCTACTGATGTTTGAAGCTACACTCACTTTCTACTGTAGGAAGTAATCTAGTGAGCCAGACATGCCAACAATTGCAGCTTAAGTTAGAGCAGATAAACCCACTGTTTCATCCACCCCCTTCACTTCTGCTCATATTTTTAGATTTGTGAAGGCTAAAAACAAACAATGCCACACTCCATACTTTTCAAATGGCAACTATTGCTCTAACTAGAGCCCATTCCTTGACATTTTGACATGTGGTGGAATCCAAATAGATTGATGGACCTGCTGTGCCTATCTATGCTGCTGCTATTGGACAGATGCTGTTCAGGAAAGGGGTTTAGCAACCTTAACCACAGCAAATAAAAAATGTGGACTTTGTAGTCAATTCTAGATGTTCTTTGGATGTCAATTTATCTTTGAGGAAGGTTTTCCTTTATGACATACAGGATATACATTTAAAAAAAATCAAATCAAAATCCACATCCTAAAAAAGTGAATATACAGACCTGTATTGGATGTACAGTATATGGATTATCATATGCCAACACTGCTACAACACAACCAATTACTCATAAGTATGTTCTTGCCTCTTCCATCACTCTAAAAATAAGTGCATGCCTCCTGCTAATAATCAAGTCCTCAACAGACTTCGATGTATATGAATAGATTTTACCCAAATGTGTTTGCCAGCTGACTTCAAATCATTGTGTTAATCGATGCCATTTAGCACATTATTATCACATATGATGTGGAATGAAGACAAGATCTGCAGAGACAGTCTGTAAATAGGAACAGAGGAACTGTTTTACATATTTAACATATTAGTGATTGTTTATAAGAGACACAACATTATTAGTGGAGACGGAGACGGCGCTCATACTGAGAAATCAAGGATGCAGCAATGTTGTTTCACATTTATGCAAAACAAATGTGATCAGAAGTAACCTCCAGGCAATGATACAAAAGAAAATGTGTTGTGGGAAGAAGGCAAGCAAATATTTGATCAAAGTTAAGAAGAATGTCTGCGCGTTATGCTTTTCATCTGGATCCAACTTTGCAGCCTGGCAACAACATCCACCAATCAAATATATTCAGATTTTTATGAACAGTAGCACATCCTGTTCTGCCAGAAATAGATGCTAGATGTCATCATCGCTGTGTAACATTGCTGAGGAAGCACAGGAAATGTTTGAACAATTTAATTACAGTTGGACTGATGGACACTCTGGTGCTTATAAAACAAAATCATCTATTTGCTCAGCATTTTATTAGCAAATATGAAAACCCATTAAACAGTGGGAGGCTGTTAAAATGTGTTTTTGCTGAAAGATTGCAGCCAGAACAGTGATGAAAGAGGGAGACAGTGGAAAAACATAGGTGGATAGAGTAACTACTACAATCCATAATCTCAAATTTAATCCTACATTTTGCCACCATTAAAAGCCTTGTATTCACCATTTCTTGCTATTTTCAGTGAGCATGGCAGAATAATCCAACCCAACTTGGCATCTCTGATAGTTCAAACTCATTAGATTTTCCAATGGAATAGTTATGAAAATTACCTTTTGCAATTCAAATCCACAATCTAGAACCCTAGAGAGATAATTTTATCATCTCCATATTCATCCACAGCAGTGTCAACAACAGTATTCTCCCCCATGGATGTTATTAAATACATTAGTTTCCCATGCCAATCCAACTAGTAGTGCTGAGGCAGAAACCCTACAACTCAAAGGCTTTAGGGTTATAATGAGTGGATGTTCTCATATTTCTCAGTATTATATCACTTGCGGGAAGAGTACATTTATTTTGCACCAAGCTTTTGTATTAAAATAATCAGAAGTGGTCAGGGTGACCCAGGGTAGCAAATTAGATAAATTTCAAAATTAACCATTTGACCTAAATTCTCAAAGGACTATGATAAAACCAGTAATGATGGTGAATTATGCACTTGTTCATGTTCAAAAGTGTTTTGTAATCATGTCCTTTTTTTATTCCATGAAATCATTTAATTCAATTTGTATCTAATTTTACCAGGCAAGGTACATTTTTATAAGACAGGATTATGTGTTTCAAGCAACAGTAAAGGTCATCAATTTAGAGATTGAGGCGGGACGAATCATTGACTTAATTGCTGGTGATTGTTTTGTTTTTTTACAGAAAGTCAGTGCAGCAAGCAGCAACATCACGGTCGTGTGATGAGGAAGAGCTGGATAGAAAGTGTTCACATGCAGGACAGGATTTTTTTTTTTTCTCATTACCAAACTTAATATTTCCAGTTTGAAATTATTTTATGTATTGTCTTTACAATCTTGAGAGCATCTGTCTTTAGTCTCATCCCTCAAAATCAACAAGCAAGATCTTCGTTTTGTGTTCGCTTGCTGTTAGCTAGCTAGCTGCTCTGCAACATTAGCCAATGATAGGCTCACATTCTGGAATTGCTTTTTTTGTTTATTTATTTTGTTTTGATGTTATATTATTGTTTTGTTTTTAAATTTAGTTAGAAAGACGTCTGATATGCTACATAGGTCACTGGGGCTAAGCTAACGTTAGCTAGCTTAACATTACCATGACTAATGTTTAGCTAGCTATTGATGAGCAGCGCATACCTCCAAAACGTAGGCTGGCTGCTTGTTTACTCACAATGTTTTTACTTCCTATATGTGTTAAATAGAAAATATGTGACATGCAGGGTATAGACTCTTTGGAGTTTTAATTATTTTTGCTGTTGAGTAATTAGCGGGGCAATGTAATTACTTTTTCTATGAGAAAGAGTTGAACTAATGTGCTCAGTGCTGCTCGTTTCAACAGGAGGATATTCACCATACAGGAGAAAGAAAATCCATCTCTCAATCAACTGGAGGCTCACTAGAACTCAATGAATGCACCAAACAACATAAAATGGTGATATCGCGTAGCAGTATCAAAGGCTGGATTTCTTTTTTTTCCCTTCACACACATTGATTAAAATGCCCCCCCCCCCCTTTATTCCCCATGCAGCCTCCAGGCGACTCGACCTGCCACTAACACCCTTCTTGTCTCTTGCTGCTCTCTCGTTATCACAGCCAGCTTGCTTGTCCCAAATGCCCTTCCTCCATTTCATGTGTTTTTTTTTTTTTTTAATACGCCACCTGCCTTCAAATGCCCACCTTGCATCTCATTACAACTTTAGTAAACACTTCACCTCCAGCTGCCTCTACGGGCTTACTCTCTTATTTAGGGGATTTAGCCGATTCTCTTATCCAGACTGACTTAGTGACTGTAACATGAGAATAAGCAGCTTAGATCATTGAAATAACAAGCAATCAATGGTAACACCCGTGTGGGTTGGGACCTGCAATATTTCCGTTACCACAGACTAGTAATATGAGAGGGGTGTATTGGGGAAAATAAGTGGATGAACACAGGGGACAGATAAAGAAACATTTTGTTTGGAGTGTAATTAGATCTGGATCTACTTTGCCAAATGTCTGTTCCTGACAACCAAGACAAGTCTATTCAAGAGTAATGGGGATCATTTTAACTGTGGCTGACAGAGTTTTTAAAATACAGCATCTGTAGTATCAATGCAGTATTACAAGTAGTACAATTTTTGCTTTGGCAGCTGCTCTGGTGATGAGCCACCAGTGGTGCTATGGAGCATCGTATGTTTTCATGCTACTTTTTTCATTGCTTTCAAAGCTTCTCAGAAATTTCTCCAAAATATGAGATCACATTCCTCATTATTTAATTCCTCCTGTGTTTTCTACCAGTAAAAACTTGAGCTTATCCTACTGAGCAGTAATTGAGTTGATATTCTTTCATTTTCACTTTCACATTAAAAGCACACAGCCTCCTCTTCTGATTTCAGTGAATATTTTAATGTTATCACTTGCCACTGTGTCACCCTCTTTTTCAATTACCATTTCAAAAATGCCGTTAAATCTCAAGCTGATATTTCTTTTAACTCTCCATTTACATGAGAACTAATTTAGTCCGTTTTTTTCTGCTTTGGGGCTTCAATCATTATTTCACTATTGATTACTGTGCCAACTATTTTCTCGATTAATCATTTAATTGTTTTCTCTATAAAATTTCCCAGAGCTCAGAAAATTGACAAACCGATTAATCCACTTACTGTTTTGGATCTAGACTGCTTTAAATACATTATGTAATACAAAACAGAAAGCAGCTTTAATGTGTGATTATTCAAAATAATATTTTGAATAACAAAAAATGTAAGTGTTGGACAACAAACTGCTGCTACGCTTTTTTTTTTTAATATCAAGTTTCACCTGAGATGTGAAGAAACTATTTCTGCATTGAGATAAAGGAACTTTCGAGATAGTTTTTCTCTTATTCTAGGTCATTCTCAACAGGTGGTCAAGAGAGACATGAAGTCCCTCTCCTCCTACATCATCCATCGCTGGCCTTGAGGTACATTACGCTGTTCATCTTCCTCCTCCACTACCACACATTTTTCTTCATTCCAGTTACAGGCGTTCACCTGTGCGCGGTGCAAACATGCAGTTTGGGGTCAATGCAAGGATGGAGAAATATTTTCATTAAGCTTTTAATAAGGGTGTTGAATTTACTGAGGAATCTTTACTGTTGTTTACTTCATTTTCTATTTCTTCTATATATATTATATATATATATTTTTTATTTATTTATTTATATTTCTTTTTTGCACTCCTCTGCTCTGTGATGCTGAATGGAAATCTGATTTTAAACCCAAACAAACATGAACTGCTTAAGAGTGGGCCTTTTTGAATATCATTTCCTAGACCTCCCATTGTCTGAGTGGGATGAGACACTGACAACACTCCTGACGAATAAATCCAGTATGTGGGGGGAGGCCTGTAAATCTTTAGTCTAATTTTGGAGATATTTCAGGCTTGTTTTTCCAAGTAATTCCTGTTTTTAAAAAAAAAAAAAAAAAATCTTTCTGACTCCTTCCTAATAATCTTCTCTTCTTCTTCTGCACTCATTACCGATTCTCCCACAAACGAATGTCTCCTCTCTGGCAGATTTGCGACTCTGATCCGGGGCGTAATCTCTAAACGGCTTTGTCAACATCACTGTCTGCCTATTCTGTTTATCGCTACATTCCAGGAAGACAGAGAGCGCAGAAGAAGAAGTGGGAATAGAGACGGAGGTGAGAGGGAAGGACAGACAGAGCGGTGAATGAAAGGAGAGAGAGAGAGAGACAAGAGAAGCCTCCAAGAGGAAGAAGAGAGAAGTGGGGAAGAGCGACGGGGAGAGGAGGGAATCACTCAATCGTTTTCTGCGGAGGGAAAGAGGTATGAATATTCCAATTTTACCCTGCTCATTAGAGATGGCTGCCTCTTCCTTTGGGGGAAAGCACTGCTTGTGTTTGTTTCCAGGCTGATTATTTGCATGATGTATTCCACAGTTTTATATTCAGTGATGGAAGAAAGATGACGTTCTGGCATGCTGACAATGAGGCCTAAGGGGCGCCGGGGCAGGCACAGTCAGCTCTATTCAATGCAAAGATCAAAGGCCACGCTTCTTTACCCCAAATTAGTCACCATTTCACAGTCGCTACAGCCCCCCTTCCGACATCTCTACTTACTTACACAGCTCCTAAACAAAGCTGTTTTTCTGGGAGCTTCGGCACACCGGGTCGAGATCACTGTTTTGGCCTTTAACTAATCGCGAGTCTATACTGCCAAGAAACACAGAAGCGGGTTCCTGTAATTCACCACTTAGCAGCTGCCAATCATGAACTGATCAAATCATCATCACTGCTACAAGTAAGTTTCAAATGGGCAAGCAGGCAAGCTGTAATCGAGTCAGGCTTTTATCATCTAATATGCATACACCAGCAGACATAGTTCTTCCCCATGTTACTATGTTGTCACTACGAGTAACTGCAAGTTAATGAACCTACGTCTTCTTTAGGCGGGAATATACAAACACCGGTGGTTCACGTCCTCAGTAACAGAGCCACATAATGCTCAGTATCTGCGCTGGCTGTGATGATAATGAAGACTACAGTGATGGTGGTTGTATTGCAGCTATGCCATACGAATGAAAAAATTGGTGCAGCTCTTCATAAATCCATTGGAAAGTCTGCAGTTACTTCTCGCTACTTTCAAACAAGTGAGTTACTAAATTTGGTTGCACCATTAAATCTTAAGAAATGTCCTCAATCGTAAAGACTTCAGTAATGTGTAAATTGGTTACTAGGAAGCAGGAAGTTATTGTAGCACCACAAACTCATCATAACTCCCCAAAATTACAGTTTTAGAGGCTCAACAGATACAACTTTCATGAATGTAGGTATTAGTTTGTCTTATTTTTGTCTGCATACACGGATAAATCTGTGTGTTACAGCTTAGATGAACTGGACAATCCTATGACATTTAGAGTTGAAACAATTAATCGATCAATCAATTTGTTGACTGATAGAAAAATAACCGGCAACTATTTTGATAATCAATAAATCATTGATGTCGTATTTCAACCATTCTCAGGTTCTAGGTTCTCCAGCTTCAGCTCCCCTTTTATATCATCATCAATTGATTATATTTGAGTTTGGGACTGTTGGTCAAACATCTGAAGACATCACCTTCAACTGTCAGGTGAGATTTTATGGACCCAAGAAATTATTCGACCAGTCATGAAAAAACCCATCTGAATAATAATTGATGACAATAATCATAACTTTCAGCCTTGAACTTCATGATGTTCAAATGATTTTCAATATCGCCACCACGCTTCCGTTGTATTCTCATCTTCTCCGAAACACGCTGTCCATTCCTAAACGATTACTGTATCTATTAAAATGTTTGTCCTGTGTCTTTTTGTTGTGCAGACTTCTGTGTTCTGTCATATGACTGCTTTTTACTTATAGTTTGTGCTGGCACCACGCTGACACCCAAAAACACCTTTTCTGATAGCGATAGAGATAGAGATAGAGATACGGGGGGGGGGGGATCTCCCTCCCTCCCTCCCTCTGCGACAGTTGCTGCTGATGTTTGTGATTCCTTGTGCACACATTCAAAGAACACGTGACGCAAAACATTTCTAGGAGCCATCGCTACAGCTTCTAGCACCATTTCATCAACTCCATTGGAAGCCTTTAATGTAGTGCATAATGAAATGCAGCAATGAGCCTGCAACAGCTTTAATTTTAGATAAATACAAAATACACAGTCACACCGCACATTGCATCATAGTGAAGCAGATTGTGCCTGATTAGGCTTCACACATGAGTGTGATACCTTCTCAGCACGACATCCACCTTCCCTCGCCTTCTCGACACACCACTCTTTTTTTTTCTTTTTTTTGCCTTTTCTCTCTCCACTCGACTCCCCTCTCCCCGCCTCCCTCACTTTGCAGGAGAGCCCGCAGTCACATTAGCTCAGAGCAGTGGCTTGCAACTGAGACACCTCCCGCGGTGCATCAGCTATCTATAGATTTTAGCAGATACGCAAGCTATCTGTTTGTCTCCGTCTCTGAGAGGGAGGCAGGTATGTATTTCTGCACATATCGCCAAACACACTCTTGGCATGTATATAACAGCAATCAGAGATATAGTGGTGTGGCTTCATTTAGAAGTGACAGGCTATGAATCGGGGGAGACCAAGAGAGAGAGCAAGGCGTAAAGAAGTAAAGGTTGAGAGTATGAACCTATGCATTATATGAAACCAAATGTTTCATATGTGTAAAACAAACCTGAAATTCTGTGAATTTTTGAGTACAGCTTGCTTCTAAGACCACAGAGGGTAGAAGAGACTCCTGCTTCTTAGACCAGTAAGGCACATGCTGGAGGCCGACTGGTCTAAGATGCATACCATGTAACAGTAACAGTTTTTAATAATTCATTTCTTGGCTGAAAGTCAAAAAGCAATGAAAAATAATACATTTTTGCACAAGAGGAACTTGATGATAACCTCTATTTTTTCCAGGGCGCCAAATATATAACAGTGATTTGCAAGAATGTAGCAGGGGTGTACAGCAGCGGCACTGCGGTGTAGTTACAGCGCCCTGCGAGTGTTCACGAACGTGTTCGTGAACATCTAATTGTAAACGTGATATATCACACAGCTGCTGTCATAAACCTGTATTTACGTTGTCTTTGTCAGATTGTGTAGCAGTCATAAAATAGACTTCATCAGCAACCAGCTTGCAATTACTTCTTCTAACAACAGCATTCTGAGACCAAAATCTATTGCTCTGCATTAACCTACGACATTCCAGACAGAAAAACGTGTACAGTGGCTTTAGAAAGTATTCAGAACCCTTCACTTTTTGCACATTTTATTGTGTTTAATATTAAATTTGGATAAAAATTGCCATTTTCATTCATCAGTCTACACTCAAAAACCGGAAAAATTAAAACATGTTTTTAGATCCTATTTCTATTTTTTTTATTTCTTTTTGCAAATTCATTATAAATTAAACACTTGAGATCTTATCTACAAAAGTATTCAGACCTTTTGCTGTGACTCCTGTTTCCTTTAATTAGCCCTGAGATGTGTCAACTGTGGAAAATTGAATTAACTGGACATAGTTTATAAAGACACACACCTGTGTATAAACATTCCACAATTCTCGGTGCATTTCAGGACAAAACCAAAGCAAAGGAGCTCTTTGTAAATCTCCATGATGAAGTTGTGGCGAGGCATAGTCTCAAAAAAAAGTGGCCTCAGTTGTGAAATATAATAAGTCTGGAATCACCAGGACTCTTCCTAGAGGTGTCCGTCCAGTCAAACTGAGTGACTGGGCAAGAGGGGCTTTGGTCAGGGAGGTGACCAAGAAACCAACAGAGCTTCAGAAGTCCTCTGCAGAGATGGGAGAATCTGCAGAAAGGACACCATCATTAAAGTGAAGCATGATGGTGGCAGCATCATGGGCTTCTCAGTGGCAGGGACAGGGACTCTGGTCAGAATTGAGGGATGGACAAATACAGAGAAGTCCTTGAGGAAAACTTTCTCTGAGAGTGCAGGTGACCCGAGACTTGGGTGATGGTTCACCTTTCAGGACAACAATGACCCGAAGCAAAAAGGCCAAGACAGGAAAGACCTGAAGGTGGCAGTTCATACACACTTCCCATCCAACCTGCTGGAGCTTGAGAGGATCTGAAATCAGTTTATCTTTAAATTCTTTGTCACTTTTAATAGAATTCGGCAGGTATGACGACACACTTAGTTAACAACCACAACTACAGAGCTATTAGAATTTCTTACCATTTAAATTCACGTCTCTTACTGGCTTCTTCTCGGTAGCAACCATGCCCGAGGTTCATGGGTATTGTAGTTTTTGAACCTGTCCACTACACCAAAATGACGGACACAGGATGATTTCTCAAAAACAAAGCTGAAATAATTCAAACTGGTGGCCATAACATAAACCTATAGAGTCATTACATTGCCCAACAGAGTCCTGGGCTTTTATGTTCTGTGATATTGAGGGTGGCATACACTTTGCAACTGGATGGATTGTCATAAAATCCATTGTTTCCAGATGATGTACACTAACAAATATGGTGATCCCCTGACTTTTCATCTAGTTCCACCTGCAGGTCAAAATTTTGATATGTCCAATCTACTTTCTGTAATAGAGAAATGATCAGGTAACTTATGCGGGCTACTAAAGGGAAAAAGATCCTGTGGTTTTCAGCACAGTACCAGGTTCTACATGTAGGCCAGTTTAGAAGAATGCTCCTGAAAGTAGCCAACTGGTGCCTTCAGCTGCTTGTCCATCACTATACCATTACCTTGCAGGTCAACAGACTCCAAAGACTTGAAAGTAGCACTGCATGCAAAGCCCCGCCAAAAGTTGTGAACAACTTAATTCCTCAAGTCTGTGTTCATGAGTGTGTGTGTGTGTGGTTGGGCTACAACCATTCTCTTCAATGATGTACATTAAGCATATCTGACATGCAGCTGTCAGCCTGACTCTCCATTATCCCAGAGTGAACACACGCACACGCACACACACACACACACACACACACACACACAAACAGAGCGGCCTGGTGAACTCACCTGATCAAAGTCACTCATTCGTGTCTCTCCCTCAGTCTCTCTCTCCGACCCTCTGTCACTTACACTCTTGGGAATCGGGATGGGACGCACACCTGCGGCTGTAGATGGCCTCACTAAACAGGCTATTAGGATGCATTCAGGGACGAGTGGGACGGCTTGTAATGCCTGTGTAATCACGCGGGCCGTGCTTAGATCGACAGATTGCTTGGGATGACTGCAGTTGCACCGCAATCAAATCCAAATCCAAAATTACTGCTGTGACTTCTGATTAAAAAAAATTGAGGAATATTTGTTGATTTGAGAAATGTAATCTCCATTTACTGATAACCCACCTGGGGCCATTTTTTCCCCCGTCACTGTCAGCTCGAATCATGTTCAACTCTAACTAAAATTGAGAGTCACCTTAATTTCGACTGAGCACACCCTTTTGGCATTTCATTGTGGGGTGAAAAAAAAAGAAACAGCTATCAGCTCAGTGAGAAGCTGCATTAGCTGAGAATGACATGTACAAGACAGCAACGTCTCGATCTAGGGGGCTTCTGTAGAGTTTAACCGAGCAAGGCGGACGACATGCCTAAAGACTCTGAAGAGTTACAGCCATGAAACCACACAGCCCTCACAGTATCAAATCCAAAATTGAATTTTCTGCTCTGTCGCATGTTGCTCGTTGAGATGGAGACAGGGCGGACGGGGAAGGGAAGGAGGGTGGGGGTGGGGGTGGGGGGGGGCGTTCTTTGAATCTCTTAACCTTTACGGCTTGTTGCAGTATCAAGCCCTGCGGACAAGATCGGACGCTGACACGTTTGTCGAGGGATGACAAATTAGCTGTCCTTCCAGATGCCTGATTGCTTGACCTTTATTCACTAAGTGGTGGTGGTGGTGGTGTCGGGGAAGGGGGAAGGGGGGGGGGGGTTGGGTGACAGCGGTAAATGGTGCCCGTGTCAATGAGGGGGCCCGCACAGGAAATGCACATTTCACCCTGTCTATTAGCGATTCACAATGAGCATGATGGACGTACGATCAAGAGCTGAGCGCCTTACCTCACATTTCCTCTACTTTTTGACCCTGTGTTCAATAACATTCAAATCATATTTAGACCAGCTGTTGTAAGAACAACTGTGTGATGATTACCATCAGTCTGCGCTGCATTATAAGTTTCACATAAAACCGCTTGTAAATGGGAAGCGGCAATTTCCCTCATCTCCTCACATAAAACAAAATGTTCTTTCTGCTGATCTACTTCATGGACATTCAAGAATCCAGTGCTGCAAAAGCACCAGAGGATGACATGAAAGCAGAAATCATTGTGTCAGGAAAACAAGACACTGAAAGAACTGGGGCTTCAGATACATTTTGCTGAAATTTGAATAAGAGAGTGTGTAAGCAGACCTCACAGAAACACAACAGTGCTAATTTGTCTTTGAGCAACAATGTTGTACAATATCTGCAATTATTTTTATCTTAACAGCTGAAGCTTTACAGATATGAAAAGTAAAATCCAGAGTTTGTATTGCTCAACATTTTGAGTTGTTGATCTCAGTTTGGTGGAGCCATCCCCACGGGGCACTTCACTTTTCATAATCAGAAATTTGCTCCTGGCATGTGGCATGTTTAGTTTTAGCATTAGAGGTTTCAAAGTCCTGTTAAAACCTGATTGTTGAATGCGTTTTTGAGAGTTTACCAAACAGAATGATGTAAATGAATAACCAAAATTCAAATTAATGTGCGATACTATTTTAAAAGCATGCTCTACAAAGTAGCTAAAATGGCCATTAATGGTTAAGGCGGTGTTGCTAATATTTTTCTTTTTAAGCAAAACTAAATATTAGTGATTAGTACCTGCTGTCAAAATGATAATTGTAAGTGTTATTTCATGGTATGTATATAAAAATAATTACATTAGTATGATGTTCTGGACAGGTTTTACATGTTTTTGTTAAAAATAAAGTGATTAATTTGGTAAATTAATGTTGATACTGCTAATACTGGTCAATTTCACAAGAAGAGGATCTACTGTGATTATCCTCCATACATATACTTTTGTGACTATTGGTCATTAGTCACAAAAATACAAAAACCATTAGTGACCTTTAGTTGTTTTTTTTCCATTATGTTTCATTATAATGTTAAATGTGAAATGTTTTATTCCTTGGGTTTTATACTTCGTTCTTGACCATCACATATAATGTAATAAAAATACCATTTATTTACCAGTGCACTTTTGCTGTTAATGAACATCTCAACAGTTTGTCAGAGGTGCATAATTAAAAAAGTGTGGTCAGTAAAGAAAAAAGAAATATGAAGAATTCATTATATATATATATATATATATATATATATATATATATATTTCCATTCATTGCTTTCTTTCATGTATTTAAAGTAAATTTTTCCATTAGAGAGAGTAAAATGGAAAATACCAAAAAAGTTAAACTGAAATACCTGAACCATAAAGATATTAGATGTTTGTTAACCAGTGCAATGGCAAGATCACCCAATACCCACACACCCACCCACACACCCGCCCACCCACATACACACACAGTGTACACCACCTTTCATCTCGATCACGCTGAGCATGCTCACTCATCCAGCATGTTGATGTCATCTCTCCGTCTGATGGCCATGACTGACATGAATGCTCTCCAGGTGCAGCTGAGCGTAACGTCAGCTACCAAAACATCTGCTCGCACACGCAGACACACACGCTCAGATCTACACTCACAAACACGCCTTCCTGCAGGTTCGGAATCATTTATCCGGAGTGTCACAGTTAAATTGTAATTTCTCTGAATGTCTAGGAGACGGTTTGAGATGAGAAACATTTTCATAAAATCAGATTTTTATGCTGATTTTAAAACAAATTTTCTTTTTAGAATTGGAAAGATGAAAACTGAACATTTTGTCATCAGATCTATTGGTGATTTATCAATCTATTTATCTGAATTATAGTGTGAGCTGAAAAAATATCTATCGGTGCAGGAGAATGTTGTAAAATGTTCCCGTGATCAAAGTCAGTTGAATGGCTGACTGCTGGTCTTGGCATCAAGACATATTCAGTTACCAGTGAAGAAACTTAAAATTCTAAATGTAATTTCAGTATTCACTGGGCATGAATACCTTGTAAAGTTTTCAGGTTGGCGTACAATTCAATCTGCCATGTAGCACGTGTTTCAATTAAAATATCTCATCGAGGCCAAATACTTGTTTGAGAAGACATTTTTGCAAGCGCCTACTCTATTCTGGAGAATTATGAAAACAAATAAAATCAGTTCATAGCAAATGAGTTAAAAATTCACAGTTCTTAATGGACTGAAGGGATGGAGAAAAAAAACAAGAATGTATCTGGAAGTTAAAACATGAGAGAGTATGAGGTCATGTTGGCCTGTGAACAAGAACACATTAAGCTGTCATATTCTCTCATCGCAACCCAAGGTGGAACAGATAGGGGCGATCCTTAACCTTGACTTTTCTCTGTCCTTTTCCTTGAATAAGTCTAAAGGTTTCACTACGTGTGCTTACGCTGCATGTTAAGCAGTTCCATCCAGTGTAAAGTTTACCCAAGTGCATTTTCTCCTACCTAATTGAGTTAGAGGATGCCATCTCCTTTGAGAACAGGACATTAAGCTTCCCTCGCAGGGAATGGCAGGGAAAGTAAATCACTTTTAATTAGAATAAACCTTAAGATTAGATCTGGCCTTTCCCTCCCAGTCATTTGCATAGCTCCTCTCAATACGATCCAGGCGTTGGTGGCTGATAAGTGGGATTTGGTGATGAGAGAAGAGGGAGGGGTGCTGGGGTTAAAGCCAAATGTGCTCAACAGGTGAAAATTATGGAAACCCATTTCTGCCAATGTGATAAAAAAAAAAATAAATAAATAAATAAACATCCTGGAAGTCATTAAAATGAGACACTTTCTCGTAATAATGACTTAGTATCTCAAAATAATGAGAAACTTTCTTGAAATAAGTTAATATGAGTTAGAAATGGGCATCCACAGAAAATGCCTGATGGCGATTTAATTTATTTTATTTTATTTCATTTTATTCATTTGTTTATTTATTTTTATTTGTTGGCGCTGATAGACTATTGGGTAAATGAAATTTTACACAAATAGAGCACACTCATATCTAGAGGTAAATGACCCGGAGGGAGTTAGTCGCAGATTTGTGTGGAGATACTAAAAGAGTCTCATAAAGGTGAGGTAAGGGTTTATTTATGGAATAAGGTGTCAGATTATTAAGGAAACGTCACTTGATATATCAATTTGCTTTTGTTCCATTTAGGGGTTTTCATGTGGAGATAGAATAAAGTGGAGACAGATCATCCAAATAAATTCAAATCACAATGATATAAAAGAGAAACGTACAGAGAATCCTCACATTTCAGAATCTGTATGCATCAAATATTTAGTATTTTTGCTTGAAAAATGACTTAAATGGTTAATCCTGAATCAAAATACTTGCAGATTAAATTTCAGTGAATTAATGAATAGACAAATCGTTTAAACTGGATTTTTATTATATATAATTTTTAAAGATCCCCTACAGGAATTTCTAAAAACATATAAAAAATACTCTCTTCGAATAATAAATTGTGTGATATGGTTTAGCCTCAATAAAATAAGATCAATGTTTTTTTGTTTTTTTTTTCTTAAAAGCACTCCTCTTATATCATCACATACTGAACCATGACCATGTGACACACCACCTGTGACACACATTTTCTCACACTGAACACTGCATTATAAACGCCGTCATCATGAACTACTGCACCCTTTGAACCTTTCCCACTCTCTCTGCCTTTCAAGTGACAGACAGAGGACTCCAGCACAAATGAACGCCGCCTCCTTCGTTTTCTTAATTAAATGAAGAAAAGCCAGTCAAGTTATTTTTAGGAGAAAATGTTCCCTGTGTGACTTTATGTATTTGATCTTCAGGAACATCTCTGCTTAGAGGTTTGGTGTCTGTAAATGACAGTTGGCAGCTGTGGAGCTTTAACCTGCCACCTTACTGTTATGGGATGGGAGTCTCTAACTATGAGTCTGGAGGGAGGAGAGAGAAAAAGGAGGAATGAGTATGCAGCAAAGGTAGAGACAAAACGAGAGAAAGGCAGGGTAGAGGAGGCGACACGCAAAGAGCCGAACAGAACACAGTTACTGACTGAGCCCCTGCTGATGGAGATGTGAGGGGACGTGTCCCAATCTCCTCTCATTCAGAGGTGACAGTCCATCTGTCACCACCGTGGAAGTCCGCAGGGGGATCAATGTCTGCTGAGGTGGCCAAACCAAAAGCTATCTGCATCCCCATTAGTATTCCTCCGCTGTGGGGCCCGGGCCGTCTACCGCATCGGCCTCCTAGCGCAACCGGCAGCGCAGGTGCCACGTCGATAGATTGATAAGACAAGCCAGACATAGCCCTGGAAAGCCCACGACTGTACAAGTGATTTAACCCCCTCTGGGATAAACTTTTAAGATCTCACACAGGCAGCAGGCAAGCACTTCCATACATGCATAACACATACACACACACACAAACACACACACAGGAGTAGGCACACACATATGCGCCCACACTGAGAGCAGATATGGACATCTTACAAGGATGAATGGCCAGCCTGCGAAGGACGGCAGGACAGCATAATAAAAGCCAGACGAGGCATTAATCCTCCTTGTGGGGTTCGCTGATGTTTGCAGCATTATGGCAGGCCACTAACATTCTTCAAATCTCCGCTGTGTGAGAGGAGCCTGGAATTAAAGGGCCACCGCTAAGTGAAATGCTAAATCACAACTATGTGCTTGGCATGTTGTGTCATCGTTATAATAAAGTAGCTCCAGCGGGTAGGTAGTGGTTGTTTTTGTTTGAGTACAACACAGGTGATTATTTTTAAGTCACATGCAGCCCATTTGTTTAAAGACATAATCAGCATCTCTCTTATATCTGTTGATTGAATATTAAGCTACAGCCAGGAGGCGGTTAGCTTAGCTTAGCATGAAGACTCAAAACAGGGGGAAACAATTAACCTGACTTTGTCCAAAGATAAAATAATCTTATAGCTCATCAACATTATATCTCGCTTGTTTAATCTGTAGGGTCCAAATTTCTTGGACTCTCTCCTGGTTGCCTGGCAACTGTTCTGAGCCAAAAATACTTAGCATATGATATAAAACATAAAATGGTGAACTGCCACACTTCTGTTTTCACAGATGAAACTAATGAGATATAATGTGTTAAATAGTGAGCCTTAGAGGTGCTAGTAGGGGGATTTTTATTTCAGTTGGACAGAACCAGGCTAGCCATTTCCCCCTGCTTCCCGTCTCTATGCTAAGCTAAGCTAACCGTGGACTGGCTGTAGCTTTACATTTAGTGTGCAGACATGTTAGTGGTATCCAATAGAAAGCAAACAGGTGTATTTCTCAAAATGTTGAAATATTCCTTTGAGTATTTTCACTTATAGAGTGTATTTCTGCCCAGAAAGTTGTTACTAACCTTTTTTACAGTTTTAAAAACAAACAAACATCCAATGTTGGTGATTATTAAAGCAACAAGAGACAAGGAGAGTAAGTAAAAACTAACCTTTGTGACTTTTTTTTTTTCATTTTTAAACAGGGCCATGGGCAAAAGTACCTCCATACAATTTTTTATTTGATTTTCTGGGCCAAGTCTGTCAGCCTGGTTAATAAAAAAACAAGTGAGCACTCCATTTTATGAGTGGAGATGACCTTTACAGAGCTCAGGCTACACTGAGGGGATTTCAAGCCACCAATTAGCACTCTCATTTCTGCTCTAGTGCGATCTCAGGTCTCAGAGAGAGACACACATCCCATCAACAACATCAGCATGTAAAGCAGGATGCAGGGCACACATGCATACGACTCGGTCAACAACAAATGGATACAAAAGGGGGTCTTTAGGTATAGGTCACATTGCGTTACACTGTGTGGCAATTAGTGGTTTTGCATGAAATTGGTTTTGAACTAGATAAACTAGATAAAGTATTTTTGTGTTTTTGTTTTAATATTAAAGTAAAATAACAATAATAATTGTAGTTAAAAAAAAATGCTAATAAAAGGACTGTACAAATTCAGAAGTAGGTCTCCACACATCTATGAAAAATGACAACATCAATGAATGCACACATGCACTTTGAGGATTATGCCCCAGTAAGCACACTAACAATGTGGTCAAGGGCAAGCATAATAATGAATTGATTGTCCTCTGAGAGTGTCATAATGAATGTGAATCAGACTATGCAGCGTGCTTTTAACAATCAATATGGCTATGAATTACCACCACCATCCAAGTGATTGATTATATTCATTTCTATTTAAGAATAATGCAGGGTTAGATCAATTACAAATATCTTTTACGGTTCCATAAATAAAACAGACATCAATGGTGAAACCAAAACCTTAAACGTTGACTTTTCTTGTTTTTGGAAACGAAGGAAAGTGACAAAAAAAAAAACAAAAAAAAAAAACAATTTAGAAACGAATGTCCAAATAGTTGTCAATATTCCTGAAGTGTGGCACATGCAGCGTCTAGCTATGGTGCTGCATTAAGCTTTCATGAAAGTGAAAGTTAATTAGATATGATGACTGAACTCCCGGGATCGTAATTAGCCGAACTGCGTGACTGCTCTCCTGTAATTAAATGTCATTTTCTCTCAGTTCACTGAGCCTGAAAAAAAAGAAGAAGAAGAAGAAGAAGAAAAAGGAGAAGAGAAGGAAGAAGAAGAAGAAGAACACTACTGCAGAAAATGTCAGGTACAACAAATTCACCTGTGCCCTGTGGCCTGATCCTGGACGTTTCTGGAACATGGACAAGCTAGGCTGACAAAAAGCGGGTTTAAGCTGGTTGTCAGTAGTTCACACTAAACTAATAAAAATGAGTCTCTGCTTGGTGGACTCACACTGGTCTAATTCCATAGCTCTCCCTGACATTTGGATTGTGTTTTGCGTGTGGACATCCAGAGGTCACAAATGAATGGAAACACTCAAGGTTAAAGTTTGAAGGTGAGAGAGGAGAAGAGGTCGTATCTGCAGGTGAGAATGAAATCCGTGCCGCCGCCCTGGCAGGTGTCATATGTGCATAACCCCGGGGATGGGAGAAAAGAGTGAGGAGAGAGGAGGGAGAGAGGAGGAGAAGGGAGTCGGTCCAACAGAGTACACGGCAGGTCTCTTGTCATGTGTTAGAGGAGAAGAGTCAAACCTGCAGGTACCAAACTATTGACTGACACCAGAGGACACGCTGTAAGGACAATCACAACAACAACAGCGACCACAACCTCTGCTGGAGAGCGCACCGCTATCGCATACAAGTGCAACACTGCATCCTTTCTTACAAATCTATTTTTGTACACCTGTTTAAGAGAAATGTAATTTTAAAGAAGACGTTTTTTTGTCTCTATCTTGTTGATATTTTATCCCTCTAAAAATACGTATTGATCGAGCATTATTGAGAGCAAGGAAATGCATTGTTATTCACAGAAGATCCACTACTTTGCCAATTCTTTGACAATGGTGGTTTGAGCTTTCAAAATTATATGACGCTTGACAGAGCTTGTCACAACATCATGGGGAAGGCTTTTGATTTTCAGAAACATTTTTAAAATATTTTGAAGAAGAAACAAAAGAAGTCCTGATATTTATACATTCGTCAGACCCTGAACATTGTAGTTAATGTTTGGATGCTTCAATATAGAATTCCCTTTATAAGCTGACAAAATGATGGGAAAGCATTTGTCATGTAGTAGTTGAAAATGTAACAGTACAATTATGTACCCAAACAGTCTGACATGTACCAATAAAACATAATGTAGTTATAAGGCAGTTGAAAAAATCAGTCTAGTACTTTCTTTTTTTGCCTTTCTTATTTTTTCTTTTGCACCGTCTCAATTTAGAGTGGCCAGTCCCACCAGCTGTCACTGTTGCCACCACCTCCTATTCTTGGCCTGGGAGGGTGTCGACACAAAGAGTGTTGCCAGATCAACTGGAAGGGAGTAACAGCCGACAGTATTGCAAAAAGTCTATGATCCCTCACTGGCTTCCCACCCATTAATATTTCCAATAGAATGGAATGGAAGTGTGAGTAAGTGTATTTTTTTTCCTTGCACAAACTTGGCACTCCATTCAAAGTGCTACTCAAACTGACTTCTGCTCAGACTAAGACTTTGTACCTTAAATGATGTTGTATTTTTAGGTCTTCACCTCCTACTTTCCCGTATAATAATATCATTCTCCTGTCTGTCTATTTCTGAGCGTGTTGGATGCATGAACGCATGGATGGTGGATGTCATTGATAGGAACACCCACAGGCTATGTTCTCTATAATAATCTCTCTGTCTCTATATAGTGCACTCTCTCCGATGAGATATCATTGACGCTGGAAGAGACGGTGTGAGTAGAGAACCTAATTACCTCTGCTCAATGGACAGAAAATGATCACTGTGAATGTAATAAGGCTTTAACATGTTTGCCTGAGAAAACGACTTGGGGCTCCCCGCCGTGTTTTGAATTAGAAAAGCGACAGGTTAAAAACCCACCTGTGTCGCTGACTCAATCACTAATGTGAAGTCACTCCACCCCTCATCTCTGCCCTGCTCCTATGTGAAAAATGATCTGCATCAGTCACGGGCCTGGTTCCTTCTCATTGTCAGAAACTCCCCAGAACACTGACATCCCTTTGATAAAGTTTCATCCCATAAAACAACTTCTTTGCGGTCTGTTGGTGTAACTTCAGATAGGGTAACAGTTGGAACACTGAGACCTCTAATCAGAAAGTGTCTCTACAACATCTCTGCACTTACTACTAGTGAAAGTTCCATTAAGTACTGTAAATACAATATCTGACCACTGGAAAACCCTCAACAACTCCTGAGAGCCCAGAAACCTAATTTTGAACCAGTTTCAAAGTAGGTATAATCTCATTCAGTGCATCAGCACAGGATTTTCTCCATACAGTTGGCCGCAGTGAAGTCAGGTGAAAGCCATTTTGTCTTATTATGATACACACGTCTAAAAAAAGTTTCTTAAGACTGCTTTCTGTGTACTCTCATAACGGCGTGTTGGAGCTGTATTAAGATACTGTTAATCCAAATAGAACCTTTCCTACTGCTGGTAGGTAATTAAAACATTCAACTGGTGAATCACAGGGTGGCTGTTATTGTGAAGAAGTCACAGGTAACACAATGTATTTGTCACTGTGGTTAGCAAATGTCTTTTTGATCATGGATCAGTTTTAAATATTACAGGGAGTAACTGAACAAGAAGGAGAAGTCACAGTGAAATTACAGGCAACAGGCTGAACAGCAAAGGTAACCAACTCCACTGGTTCCTGCTGTTGTGTGGAAAAAAGTTTTTTTTGGCCGCATTATAAACAAACACACCAGTTGCTCCTCTGTTCTGACAAATTAATTACTGAACGAGTGTTCAACAACTCAACCAGACCTGAAATCTTAACCTTAATGTCCAGTTAGATATGTTTTGTTATTTTCATTTAAGAGTAGAATTACACGAATAGAAAAGAGTGAAATACAAAAAAATCCAAAATCCCAGCAAAAGAGAACAGCCATGGAGCTATAGAGCAAGTATTAAAGATCCATCATCTGAATATTATTCCTGGGGGAGTCTTTTATGGATGCCTTAAATTGGGTGATTTTATGACTGCAGCAGTCTATGTAATATAATCACATTAAACTCCCTATAAGAGCCTCCTAAATTCTCCTTATGTTCACCTGATCCCTTATCATCATAGACCTCAAGTGGAAAACACACTGCTGTGATTTTTCTGAACAAATCACTTCCCTGTCATCCTGAAAGCATGCCAAACCAAAACAACTCAATATAGTCTACATCCACTCCTACTGAACAACAGTTGTCTGTTTTGACCTTTCCTTTTCACCACAGCTTTCTATGGCATCGTCTGTCCTCTAGCTATACTGTAGCTTTACATCCTGCCTGCCTATCTGGCTGCCCCAGGGCACTTAAGGTGTCTACCGCTAATTCCACCTGAGCCCTTAATTACCTCATTAATTTAGGCTGACAGGGTAGGTTAAAACCCCTCAGTGATCCCCAGGCTCTATACACGGACATTAGCCACTGAATGGGAGGCCATAACCTGGTCCCCTTTTTTTGAGACCCTTAAGCGTCTAACAAGGTTTATACCTAATCCACAACTTTATCTTTATGGATCTTGGCCATTTTTCTTCAGAAGCAGCTTAATTGTTGATTGGCTTATACTTGAACCAACATCATCTTAGCCCTTAGCTACTATGGAAACTCTTGTCTGAAAGATGGTTTTAGGGACATTACACCCAATGTGGCAGCTAAGCTAGGGTAGCACCTCTTATGAAACCATCAGTTGAGGATTTCCACTGTGGCTTTAGCTAAGCCATCTCCCATCCGGATCTATTCTGTAAAGACGGCCACTGAAGGACAGAGAGCGAGAGGAATACAATGGCTTGAAGCCTCCTGGAGATCCTATCTAGACAGAGGAGTAATAAGGAGAGGGCTGAGAGGGAGGGTTATACTGGTCTGGGTGTATGGCATGGAGGAGAAAGAAGGGCCATCACACATGTCCAAGCCTTGACTGAAGACGGGATTAGAACGAGAAGGGGGGGGGGGACAGACAGACAGTGATAGAGAACAGACACAGAGGAAGCGATAGCGAAGGAGAGCAGGAGAGGGTGAATGAAGGAATGGCAGAGAGGAAGATTGATGGCTGACTCATCCTCGCTAGATGATTTTTTTTTTTTCTTCCATCTCTCTAGACGAAGCCGGCATCCAGGAGCCTCCGCTTCTGCCACGGTGAGGAGAAACGGGCAGATGGTGATGGAGGAGAAGAGCACGATAAAATCACAGAAATATTGAGCAGATAGAGAAAGGAATAGGGAGATGGTTTGCGATAGTGGTGATGATTGTGAGAGAGGTTGGGAATGGTTGAATACAGTCACGGGAAAAGGGATTTTGATTAGGTAAAAGAAATGAGAGAAAATTTGAAGGTTTAATGTAATGTGAGTGTTGAAACCACTCAGTTTGTCTTGTCACTGCTCCTGTTTGTCTAAACCCTTACACAGAGACACTGCAATGCACTGTAACACAAACGTTGGTTAAATACTGTCAGCAATGTGAGACATCTTTCACTTAATCAACATTTGGGACAACCCAAACTAACCCAAATTGCTACTAAGTCTGGAATTTCTTCACCAAAATGGAATTGGAATGGAAGTAAGCAAGCTAGGCTAACTAGCTTTTTTTTGGGCAAGTGAACAATAGTTAGCCTAGTTTGCGAATGTTAGCACTGGGGAAATGTTTTTCTTTCTCCCGTGCTTGTGTAAAAACCATTTTATGTGCTAGCAGCTACATACAGTACATGTGAGAACAGTGATGAGCAGGGGAAATGTCTGTCTAGCTAGCTCTATATGAGGAGTTTCAAAATTTAGGAAAATATACTTTAACATAGTAAAAGTATCATCCTTATAACAATTACTGGCATTTATTGAACAAAAACTATATTAGCTAGCGGCTAGCTCGCATTAATTTGTTCTTCTAATTATTCATTCTTAACCTTTTTTTTCCAGAATTAACTAACACTATTGTATTAGCAACCACTAAAGTATTAATTTACTTAAATGTCATTGACACTGGTAATGATAAAATAACTTAAATTTACAACGTCTTTTTTAGGGAATCCTACCGAATTAATATGTAATTTTAATATCTCTGTGAGGGAATCTGTCAGTTGTCTTTGGGACTGACAGCTTTGGGGGGTCATGGTTGCCTTCATGCATCATAAAGCCTGTCTCTTGGAGGAAGAAAAGAGTTGGTGTATGTTGAATAACTACTTTCTTTCTTGGATCTTCCAAATGTTTATTTCACAGATGTGTATTTCTTTGTGTATTCCTATGAAATGAGTGTGTTTGCCCTTACGTTGCTGTGCGATACTCAATGTGAAATTGCAAGACTGTTTTCCTTTCGGCAAATGAAAACACTGAATCCATGATCAGTTTTGCTTGCTTCATTGTTCACATCTACCTGGTGCTTTCTGTTACTATTGCTGCGCCATAATTATCAGTTAAGTGCAAAGTTTGTCATTTATATGCTTTACTCACAGGTGTGTGAATTGACCTGGATATGAATCATCTAGCACAAAATACATGAAAAAGAATTATATAAAAAATTACAGCATCGGCGGTTTTATTTCAGCAGTGTTGTTACGCCACTAACAGGTGCATATAGGGGAAAGACTACTCTCTTCAATGATTCAGATCAGTGTGAGCAAAAAACAACAGTCAACTTCCTGTGTGGCCATGGGAAATGAAGTGATTTTGTGAACCACTTTTATGCCTGTCTACACATATATTGGATCAATCAAACTACAGTTATCATCTGTCATAACCAAAACATAGAACACTACGGTAGGGGCTTCTTTCACAACACAAAAATAATCAAAACTTAAAATTCTTATTTTTGTTAATTACAATTTCAACCAAATAAGAACAGAAGTCAGAAAACACAACGATAATACAATAGACTAAAAGTTTAGTTTGTTCGACTTTAAAGATTAGCTTCGATTACACGTGCGGCTTTCAATATAATATGGAAATACATGGGCTCCTGCATACAAATACTGTGTATTCAGTGTAAATATACATACAGTGTATGCCAACAAACAAAAACATGCAAACACTCTTCCTGACTACATACTAATGTAATTGCTTCTTCACTGAAAGATCTGAATGCTGCATAATGCCACATTAAGGTGGGAAAAGTTCAAATATGCAAGTAACTAAGAGTGTTACACAGCAAATGCAGTGTTTGTGATCACACATTTCCATAACCCGGGGCTAATGAAGCTGCAGCGTGGTGACTGCAAAGTCAATGCACCATAAACCATGTATGATGTATGATGCGAGCCCGTTATTTTGTTCAGCTCCGGTGTACTTTTGTATAAAATGAGTGCTGAGTCAAGCACAAAGAACCGGTTATGGATTTCATTCTAACGAATCATGTCAGATCGACTGACTTTGGCGGAGTGTTCATTGATTTGCAAGAATATTGATTTGCCACTTCAGTGATTCTGTCATTTCATTTTTTTGGTTCATAGTTCAGAAAAAAAAATCCAATGAAAAAGATAACACACAACATGTTTTCTCATAAACATGTTTAGGGCATATTGGCACCATGTCTTGGAACTATTAAAATACTTATTATTTCAGCACTGTATTGTAAAATGCCGTCATGGAATTAAGCAATTCTGTAAATGGTAAAGAGACTGCACTTATATAGCGCTTTTCTAGCCTTATCAACCGCTCAAAGTGCTTTACAATGGAAGTTACATTCATGCATACACATCATAAATAGCTTTTTCCACCACATATGGCGCTTTTCTACCATACACACTGGGGGGAACCAGGAATTGAACCGCCAACCTTCAGATTAGTGTACAAACCAATCTACCTCCTGAGCCACACGGCTAAATGCACTTGTCAAATTAAAAAATGGCAGATACCAAACTTTTTAAAACACTTAGTGAAACTCTTCAGACAATGCATCAGCATATTGTTATCAAATACGAGATAAGCTAAAATTCACATGAGCTTAAAACTTTGTTTTAGAATCATTCTCATCACGAAAACACCTAAAGACTACAAGAAATGCAATAAAGGGAAAAAAAAGATAAGAGATACTGTATGAAAACTTTTCTCATACCAACTTTGCAACTTCAGTAAACTAGGCCAAAACTAACACCAAGCAATAAATCATACCAATTCTCAACAAATAACTTGATAATAGTCAAGGATACTTTACGAAAGTAGAGATGAAGCCCTGCATGTCCCTCCCATTCCTCCAGGACTCACTTCCCATCCTTTAAAAACATTGAATAAACTATACTGGCAATTTACAGGTCCATTAAATCAACTGGGATAGTGGCAGAGATAGGAGGGGAGAGGTATTACATTTGTGTTATTGGTCAAATATCGCTGGCCTGTGAAATAAAAAAAAGGTGATATCTAGCACAGGCCGGGCAAATGGAGAAAGGGAAAGAGAGGGAGGGATGGGGGATATGTCACAGCTATGTCCTTTCTGATAAGTGAGTTTTCACTTGCCTTCAACCCCCTCCCCACTGTAATAAGAGTTGACACCTATTTGTGACATATGACTGTATCTCTGATTGCCTGGGGCGTGATAGCATCCCGACGCCCCGCTCAGCTGGCGATGGAGGGATAGCGAGAGTGAGCAATAGAGAAATAGAAGGGTTTGTGGCTCAAATGCGGCGGTCACTGCGATACTCTATCTGTGGGAGATATGGAGGCTGCGTGCGTGTGTGTGTGTGTGTGTGTGTGTGTGTGTGTGTGTGTGTAGTGAGGGGGGTGGGGGTAGAAAAATTGGAATGTGCGCAGCTTGTGTGTTGCTTGCTTTTAGATGTGCTGGATGACATGGAGGAGTAGATGGAAAAATGGCTAGGTACCTCAGGGAATCCATTTATACACATCTCCATTTGCTAGCCGCTGGTACTGTTCAGTGTCGCAGCGCAGAGCAGATATGGTTCTGTGGGGCAACTTCCACCAACTCTGGGAATCCCAGTGTTTCCAAGTCAGATCTGAGCTATACTATAACCCCCCCCCCCCCGGCACATTTTTGTCCAACCCTGGGGTTTCACCACTGGTGGCAACGCCCATTACACCTCCAGGAGATGCAGTAGTGGATTTCTTAACCACCTCAGTTGGGTTCTGTCGACAGCTCTACAGCTCTACAATACTCTTGGATTACTTAACTCTATTTTAGCCGATTAGTTTACATCCTTGCTTGGCCCATGGACTTACATATTTACCTATTTCAGGTGCCCCTAGTTCCGGAAGTCCTATTCATTTTCCCACAGACGATTTTATACAATCATCAGTCCAAATGATTAACAACTGCATTATAAAATATGAAGTTCTTTCACAAAACCTGAAGGTAGGAAGCTTGTGTAGAAAAAAATGTAATGGGAGAAGTTAATAATTACTCCCAATGTGCATTATTCAAGAAACATCCAATCACAGGGCTTAAAATTCTGTTTTATAAGCTGCAAACGGCAGGTGGGAGCTAAAGATTACAGTGGTGAGAAAGCTGAGCACACAATCTGCAGCTTGAATCTGTTCACTTTTAAATCTGTGTCCGTTTTGACAGAACTTAGTGGCCATTGCACCATCTAAACTTTGCCTTACCAGGTGTTCAAGAACCAAAAAAAAAATGCAGGGTGATGTATAAGCATGGGTGGACCGATTCATATACTGGTGAGAAGATGAAATACAATCTTTTTGAGTGTCATCAAAGAGGTGTATATTACTATGAGGAAGGATTTTATATTCAGAGCAGCAAACATTCTATCCTTGATCATGATTATTACAAGGTAATCAGTAAAAATACACCATTCCGATTAGAAAGTGCTGTGTAAGGAAAATGCTTGTACTTATTTGGGCAATGTAGCAAAGTTGCTGAATGATGACGTAAAGACGTGTTCTTCATATCCAAATCATGTCCATGAAAATCAGAAACAGGACAAGCCACAAGGCGCAACCCTGTCAACAAACTGACCTTGAGTAAACAGACAAACAGGCCCTACGACTTGCCACATCATCTCATACCATGATAAATGACCACTGCCTTGGTTTTCAATAGGTATGTACCCAGGTATGTATAGTCACCCAAAGGTCCTTTTGTGCACAGTACAGTGTGCAGGTAGGTGGTGAAAAGTTACATTTTTTAAAAGCAGTATTTAAACCTAGAGGATCAAAAAGTTTTCCACTTGCGTGCACTCTTGCGGTCAACACACACTGTTCAGAGAGTAGAGCAGAGGTTTGACACTGTGGTAGATCAATGGCCTCTCCTCTGCAGTGTCTCTGGCATGATAAAACACTCTTCACTCTGTATTCTCACTGAGCATGGGCTACATCTAATGGTCCTTGC
Source organism: Seriola aureovittata (assembly GCF_021018895.1). Lineage (NCBI taxonomy): Eukaryota > Metazoa > Chordata > Actinopteri > Carangiformes > Carangidae > Seriola > Seriola aureovittata. The sequence goes on from NC_079385.1 coordinate 8,330,578, forward strand.
TAAAAAGGTCACTAAGGTTAGATAAAAACGGATGTACAGATGTGTTTTTATTGTTCAATTCTGTAGTACTGATCGTTAGAAATGTAAAAGTTATATAAAAGATAAGAACATATTGTAGGAATTTGTGCAATGGAAGCTCTAAATGTGTGCAAAAACACTAATCATGAAAAAAGAAAACAACCTATGTATTATCTCATGGGACTCTACACAGTGCACTACCTAAATCAAATAAGTACATCCTCCTGCTTTTAAAGAATGGCCATACTTTAGTGCTGTGGTTGTTTGGTACCCCCACCCTGTCCGATGAACGCAAATACTTAATTGACAACATCCATCATGTTCCAAATGTTCATTTAAATTTACTTTAAATTGGATGTTGTTTAATGCTATTAATCACAAAAAAATGATATTGAATTTTTTTCATACAACTGGATTGTTAGTTTTCATTGGGCAAGTTGCATTTTTACTTCTACCATTTGGAGAGGGGGTAGCCATATGTCCACTGGTTTTCCACTATTGTACCTTTTATCCACGGCTTTCAACTAACTATTTTATCTTTTATCATTATTATCATTATTATATTGTGATTGGTTGTTTCCAAAAACAGACTGCATTTTCAGGTCTATTCAACTTCTATGGTTTCTAAGAATAAATCAAATGGACAAGATAATAGCACTAATCAAACTACTCTGCATTAGAGCACGCAGAACCACATATTTGTTGGTTGAACCTTTATGTGTTTGTAGATCTTTAAGGATTCTTCCCAGAATATCTTGAGCCACAGAGCCATCAAAGAACCCATTTCGTTTAATAACTTTGCCATTCCTTTCCAGTAACCTCAAACTCCGATAAAGCTCCAAAACTTTGAACTAATAATCTTTGCAGCTAATGGTCTAAGACTGAATAATGTGAAGTCATCAGGCTTAGAAGTCTGCCTCCTGACCTTACAACCTGTAATGAAATGCATCTTCAGCCTAATATGAAAAGGATTTCTACGATTAAATATGAGTCTTTTATTTCCATTAAAGTATGGTGGTAGTTCAGCTGCAGAATATTCTTCTCCATAGCAGAACAGTGAAAAACTCCTGATCCTGCTTGGTCACAAATTGTTTCTAAGGTGTCAGATGCCAACAGCTCTCGGCCACATTTAGGACTCCTTTAACAGTACTGACCTTTATTCATGATGAGACAGTGTACAGTATATTTCCATTGTGTTGTTAGTCCCCCTAAGGGTTTAAAACGTTGTGTGTGTCATCCTAGCCCTGAAAAGGGTTTCAATATCCCCTTGAAAGATGAACACCACCATTACATTGAAGTTTTCAGACGAAAAATACGCTTTTTTTTTTTTTTTTTTTTTTTTTTTTAGATTGGGGAAGTGCGCTTCAGTCCACCTTGAGTCACCGTTAATAGCGAGTTAATGACTGTTTGCAGAGCAGTAAGAAACCTCTATGGCAGCTGTTCAAAATCACAGGTTACTGTAATACGTCTCCAGACTGTTGAAACTGTCATGGTTCTGTTCGGGATTCATCAAAGGCTTCTCAATTAGGAGACATCTCCGTTGACACTGGAGAGCCTTTCCATCTAATGAAGTACCTCACATTATTGCCCTGCTGGTAAATTATTCAATTAAACTCCTGACGGGGGGGTGGCTGGGAAGACAGACAGAGAAAAAATAAAATAAATATGAAAGAAGTCTCCTCATCATTTTCAATTCATCACCTTTCTTCCATACTGCCCTCCAGATCACAGAGAATATTCACCTAATCAGATTTATGATTTATCCCATTTAAATTCAGTCTACTTTCTCAAACGCTGAGAGACGGTGGGTGGAGAAAGAGAGACTGAGAGACCGACAGAGAGAAGCAATTTATAATCTACAGAAGAAAGACACCTAGTGTGGGTGACCTCTATTTGAATGAATAAAGATTGGCTTTTTATATGTTCCACTATTGTGCCATTTCTAATGACCATTCATTATTACCAGTTAGTGTCTCAAACTCAAAAATCATGGAGAAGCATCTCCTGATGTGTCTTATTACAGTCCGAATATGGAGATTTCTAAATCAGTAATGATAGTACCAGAGGCAGAACCTGTCAAAAACCTATGTTACAATGCTGTATTTGACCACTTCTGAGCATTTTTATCATAGGCTATATTCGTATCATCTTATGTCGTATGGACTGTGCTGGAGGGCAAAGTCAAATAAGCTCATTTTAGATTTTTCTTACTTCCTCAATTATTATGAATATACTTGCAGTCGTCTCTATGCATGGCTGTGTACCTCTAGGACAAAATGAAAATGAATGTTTGTGATTTGGGTGAAATTATCCAAATTCAAGGAAGAAAAGTTGAATGAGCAACAGTATGTGCTCTATTTCAACAACACTGCGTCAAACTCAGTTACGTTTATTAGAAGATCTCAAAATTAGTCATGAATCAATTATGAATTTAAGTTATTTTATGTCCATAACAGCACTTACGTCGTCTCTGACAGTTCTGTTCTTCTCACTGATAATTTCTTAATATCTATGCAATTTAATTCGCATCTGCACGACAATCAATTAAAATGTGTTCATTCATTTTTAAATATCTAATCGTGACATAATTAGTTAAACCTGATTGCACTGATTTATTTGGTTCAATTGCCCTAATATTTTGTTGAATAAAACTACATTTATTAACTTTTATAATTTATTACAAACACATAACTTAATCATGTTTAACCGCAGCTAAGAAAGAATGAGTTATTAAAGCACAGCTTGCTGACATAATCTTACATAAGGCAATCTGCACGTGCATCCTCATCCACATACGCAAGATACAACAAGGACTCGTTTATAAACACATTGAACCATAGGACTGGTGGTCAAACACTCCGCAGGGAGACTTTAAAGGGGCACTCTAGCAACTTTACGTATAACGGTCAGTTTACTTGACATGCAGACTCCTACTCAGTCTGTGAAAGCAGTTGTATAACGTGTTCTGTGGCTCCAGAGGGACGCATTGGAGGTTGGATGAGTAACCTCAGAGAATGGAGTTTGAAAGATGGGGTTATTTAACAGGCTGCTAATTAAGTTAAGATGCTGATGTAAAGAATTCATGTACTTTTTATCCAGATAAAATCAAGATACTACTATGAATTCAGTTTTCTAAAGCTTTTTTTTTTTTTCTAAGCCTAAGCGAACTGCACCATAGCCTCAGCCTATAAGGGGTAGGTACTGAACTCTACAGTATCTGCATTCTGGGCTGAATGATGTGGATGATACTGAGGAATAACCCAGATGGGATCACATCTTCACTGATAAAGCAACAATGTATTATAATCAAATTGCACACAGTCAAGTGTAAAAGAGGAGACAGAAAGGAGGATCAATGAAATGAAGCAGCAAGATGCAAGGGAGACTTGGGCTATGAGACTGAACAGAGACCAGTTCATGCAATGACAGTACCCTTCATTTTGGCAAAAAAGCACAATTGCCAGGCCTCAATCAACAGAAACAGTGGAGGGTAAAGCCAGGTGGGCAGCGCAGAATAAGCAGACAAGACACCTGTGGTTTCCAACGAGATGTCACCCCTTCAAAAATAATGCAACCATGAATGAGTGGCTGAAGCTAAGCTAATACCGTAGGACACGCAGCTGAGGGTTGACGTCTCCGCAGCTGCTTGCACAACATCAAAATCCACTCCTCATTTTCTGTCCCGCCTTGCTCGCAGACATCTCCCAGGGTTTCGAGATACATGAGTTTGCTTCACTCCAGATCACAAGCTTATTTCTCCAACTCCAAGACTTTTCACTGGCCCAAAAAAAAAAAAAAAGCATCCTATGAGCCTTATAGAGCATTCTTTCCCCTCCTCTCTTAAACCAGCAACTAGTGAGCAATAACTGGAGACCACAGTTTACCCACTTTTCCATTTACAAGGTCAATCACACATTAAACGCACAACATATTGCAAATATAAGAATAAAGCCAAATTCAAAACTTAAATCAGTTATTTGAACTGTTTTCTGGCATGAATACATTAGCAAGAATAATAATTTCCATTGTGTATTTCTGCAGCATGTCAGTGAGAACATGCCAGACAAATTACTCCATGTGGAAAATGATGTTTATAGTAGGGTTGGGTGGTCGGTGACCTTAAGACTCCACTGTATGCTTACATTACTTCATTTATACAGATAAGACGCACACGTACATGTACACTGATGCACCCGTGCTATAGCAAAGCAGCACTCGCATGTATCTCAACTGTCATCGATGGAGCCGCTATATGGATCCACTGCTCTCTGATGAAATGGGCAGGTGGTTAAAAGGATGTATCCATGTAACCGTGACATTTTACCCTTGCCTCATGTGTTAACTTAACACACACAAGCACTTTAAAAGATCTTGACAGCACAACAAGCTGTTATGTGCTGATGGTTTGACCCTTGCAGGTTATTTGTATGAGTCTCTCAATGATTCAAAGTACCCTGTGACCCCTCTAACCCTTTTATCAAATTGCTCAGAATGTCTGTCAATCTTTACTCCTCACCTTAAGCAATGAAATCACAACACATACACTTAATAAAGGATATGTGCCACTTTTGTTATAAATAATATCGGGTCTGTAGCTTTCAAAGCAAGACAAAAAACTTTTTCAAACAATGTAGCTTTTTTTCTAGAAAACATACACAGGGTACATCATTCCTACCGATTAGTAATGAAACATACTACATTTTCAGAGCCACACGGCATGACAGAAATCTGTTTTCCCAGGTCTAAATTGGATTAGTGAAACGTTCTCCCACTGAGCGCAGAGAGAGGAGCAGGCGTGTGGAAAATGTTCTTCACTAAGAGGAATCTTCTGGGCGACAAATCACGCTGAGAGGCGTAGCTGCTTTTATTGTTGGCCACCGTGCCGGGGTGACAAGCCTAAACACAGACACAAATTCACACGTACACGTACACACACACGTACACACACACACACACACACACACACACACACGTACACACACACACACACACACACACACACACACACACACACACACACACACACACACACACACACACACACACACACACACAAAAACGCACACAGGGACATATGGGCTTGAACATGCAGAGGAAAGACAAACACAGACTCAGTCGCAGTCACACAAAAACAACTAAATATCAAACTGGAATGTACACGCGCACGGCTGGGATGCCTCACAATGAAAAAGGGTGTGAAATGAGTCCAAGGCGTGTTGCGCTGTGGGGAAGGTTTTAACACATGCCTGGACGCCGGCGAGCGGTCACGGCCCCTTACTGTGAGCTGGTCAATGCATCTCATGAGGCTGGTTGAAAACAATTAGCTGCATCATCTCTCACTCAGAACTGAGTCTCAGCGGAGCTTCAGCTCTGCTGGCACAATCTCTGAGGTTGACAGGGAGCTAAACCTTGGCTATTTAAGTCCTTCATGTTCAGCTGTTCCTAGATTTGTCACCTACCTGGACTGAATATTTCATCTCGCACAGGATGCTCCGACACTGGGAGCGAATGTTAGGAGTCGGCTCATTGAGGTAAACAGTTGGTGGCGCTAATTCTCCAGATAGGCGCCATTAAACCATTTCAGGTGAAGTGGGTTCAATCAGATGACGTAGTTAAAAGAGCTTCAGTCAAATGTCACACAGTGGAAAACTATATAGAAAACATAATGGGAATGTGTAATTTATGTTTGATTCATGTATTAATTTGAGAACCATTTTAATCTCATGTTTTGGTCTGCCGTCATTTCAAGTTTCTTGAATAGAGCAGAGTCCCATACCTCATGTTTGCCATGATTCACTCGCTTTTTCAATTACTCTTTGTCACACTTTGTTCTAAATAATACATCAACTTTTTGTCAAGAGTTGAGAGGGAGGGGGTTGCAAATCTCAACTTAAATTTTTCTTTTCTTTTTTTTTGTTGGGGGGGTGGGGGGGGTTGCAGCTCAAAAAGGTCGAGAACCACTGCTTTGAGCCTACTAGATGCATTTATATCAGCATTTGCTCATTTGCTGCAGCTCTCTGCTTTTTTTTTTTTTTGGGCTGGTGGTGGAATTCTCTGAACTTCGTTACTGGATACGTGCCTGTGGATTTATATGCAAGGGCAGATAAAAAAAAAACTGCAACATACAGTCTGTGTGGAGACTGGAAAACCAAAGAACAGAGCTACAAAGAGATAAAAAACCAGCAATTATAGCAATAACATTGCTTTAAAAAGATTTTATATGTTTATGTCATTTTGTATTAGTTAGCTTGTCTAAGATACATATTGTTTGTTTGATCTTGTTCATCATTATATGTATCATTTGCTTGTATCAACTGTATATTATTTGTATGTTATTTCTTTGATAAATCAAATTTGCATCCATTCAGTTTGTCTGATATATGATTATATTCATGATATATACACTGGTTTGTTCATTGCCATACCATTCAATATGCTCTATATATCATCATATGTTTAATTTGTTTTGTTCTTCATTACCTATGTACGACTTCAAATATCTTCCAATACATTGTTCTATAGTAAATACATTGTTTATTCAATATATCATTTGTTTTGTTATCTACTGTTTGTTTATACAGTACATGATTGACATAGTATAATTCTTATTTATCAATGAATTCTATTTTTTAAGGTACTAACTGATGATGCTGTAATACCAGTGATTTTGAGAGGTAAAAAGCGTAATAAGACCTTTAACTGCATTATCTTTGGTGACAACTAGTTCAACAGCATCCAAGATGTGTGCATGATGTCCATGTGAATATCACGTAATTGTTGTACAGCTTCACTTTGTCTAATCTGTGTAATTTGGCAAATGCCACTATGAAGCTATGACAGTTTTCACCCCCCACCACCCCCTCCAGGCAAAGTTTTATTAAAATCCAGTCCACTGGCATCCAAGAAATTGTGTGTGACATTTGAATGGACAGACCAAGGTCGATCCACAGTCTCTCTCCTGATTTCATTGTGGAGGACAATTATAAAGTTGCTTTAATCTCATTTCATGTCCTGGCTTATTGCACGATTGCTAGGATTAATAACTGCTAGATGTCCTTGAGGAATGTTTTTAGCTTTTACCTTTGGAATTCTCTTGAACATAAAGTGGTCGTATCAACAAATAAAGTGTAAATGTACATTGGGTTACACACTGCATGAAAATACCTGACTCATGTGCGAAACCCAACTGTCAGCACACATCTTTGAAGTTTAGACAATTCAGAATCACCTTTGTTGTTTGAAGGTTATCTACTCATCTTGGAGTGGAACTCTTTTGGCAGGAAAGAAACTCTCTATCCAATTATTCATTAAGAAGAAGTGTTGGCTTGTAGCTATTGTACTTCTACAAAGAACCTGACTCAAGGTTCAGATGAAACCAGCAAAGGTGAACCTTGAAAAGTAAAGCGCATAAATATTTCATACCATGAAAGCCATCAAACAATTTCCTTCTCCCAGTTTACCTGTAAGGTTTGAGAGAGTTCAGGTTAGGAGTAATTATGTTTTATAAACATTTATTGTTGGCACATTAATAATACACCATTTCATTTAATGTGGAGGTGGATTTGTTTCAATATTATTTGTGTGACTGGATCAACAATCTGTGTGTTGATGTGTGATTTAGAATAGAACACCTTCCACAAATTCACAAAAAGACCTTATAAATATAAAATTGATCTGCAAATACACAACAAATGCTAAAAACATATCCTTGAATACACTGAATGAATTGATTATAATTCAATAAAATCACAGACTTTAACCATGGTCCGCTCACTTGTCATATCTAACAACTGTTAACAGTAGTGCGCGTTACTTGTTGCCGATTATTTGGGGGGAAAAGAGGAGCTCATACAAGACGGCGTGCTACATAAAATCCGAAATGGCATCGTCAGCAGGCGACCACATGCTTTCTGAAAGTGGCCGAGCGACTTAGGTGGATTTTCATTCAGACAGGTGGAAAGTTTGCAAATCCACAAGCGTGGACATGAGATCCACAAATACTTTTTCGATTCACAAATAGAAAATTGAATCACAAAAGTCAGTTCAAAAGTTGTACATGTTGGCAAGGTATTCACTAATGCTGTAAATTAATTGAATGTATACACAGATATGTTTTTTATTCGTGGATTTTTTTTTGTGTATCTGATGTTTTATATTCACAAGATAGTTTTGTGAGTTTACAAATATGTTTTGTGTATTTGTGGAAGGTATTTTATATTTACACATTTACACAAGGATTGTCACTGTGTTCACACAAATAATATTGAGACAAATCTACCTCCAGAATTTAATACAATGACTTATATGATAGTCATGGTGACTGAAATTTTGAAGCACAAATTGTCAGTTATAATAATAATCATGTGGTTTAATGCTTAGAACTGTATTGCTGTTGGTACACCACTTAATGTTTTAGCACGTCACACATGACATTTTAATGGTTTTATGAAAGTAAAACAAGAAGAGAACAAACTGCTTCTTACTATGAGATGCATTTGTTGTTTTCTGTTTTCTGCCTATGAGCCCTGATATATTGCAAAGTGGAAGCAGACAATGAACAACCACCCACGCTGTTCATACCACACTGGGTGTCAGCATATGAAAACATTATGGTGCTGTCAGTCCAAGGTGGGGACAAGAGCAACAGACCAAAATTGTATCTAGAAAAAACAGCGGCTGCGGTTGTAACTAGATTAAGTTCGACATTTTGGGAAATACACTAACTGACTAAAAACAAATGAATCCCAAGTCTTGAGCTGATAAACCAATTCTAATTCACTGCCGCTAAAGAGCCTCAAAGTTGGAATAAAACACACGTCTTCTTTTTCCAAAAAAAATGATGTCTGTGCTAAAAATGTAAAATCTGAAGATCACTGATTGCTATTTCCAGCCCTGCGCCAAAAGTTTAATGTTTAAACCTCGGAAGGGACTACACCTCTTACTAGTCACAGTTTAAGGATCATGTAAGCCTCCATGAATAATGATTTTACACAGATATCATGATGTACGCTGTATTAGAAATACATGAGACAGAGAGTGAGAAATATAGTATGAAATAATATACAATCTGGTATAGTCTAAATTTACACAAAGGATATAGCAAATAATGAAGACATTCATCTGATTGCAGGGCATGTATAATAAGAACGTGGTATTTTCCTTATCCCCTCAGGGAAAACGGTTAATGATCTATGCTAACACAAAAAGCCAGGACTGCACTCCTGCCAGCACTGATTCTTCACTGATCTTCATTCTCAAAGGAGATGTGGGTAGTGAGAAAACAAACGACTTTGGTTATTTTTTCAGAATCTCAAAAATCTCTACTCAATAAGATTTAGTTCATTTATACTTAAACTTGTGCAAAAATGTATTGTATGTGTATTGTCCACTATACACAGTCAAACTCAGTAACTCAAATAGATTTCGCCAAAATTCCAAAAAGATACAAGAGACCAGAGATTGTTCCTCAATTTTAGGAGCCAATTTAAGGCTCCAGTGTAGGCAAACATCTGGCCTGCTGAAGTGTCTTAAATCAAGACACTGAAGCCCACATCAGAGTATCCACTCACCTTTATGACTGTTTGAATGAAATACTCCAATGTTAACTCTAAAGCTCAAAAAGAAAATATTGATTTACGTTGAAGGGCGATTTTAATGATTCTTCTTTCTTTAATTCAAAGTCAAATAAATACTTGACTTTGTTTAAGGATAAGGACTTTACAAAGTATATTTCTATCTGAGAGAATTAAGAGCGCTTGCACCTCAATATCCTAAAATATCCTCTCAACTGCTCCAAGAACTCAGAATGCCTGAGTCTATTAAACCTCAGCCCTAGCAGGGCCTGTCTGACAGTGGAGGGCAGGTGGATTTTAAACCTCTCTATAACCCTGTCAATGAAGCAACTTCACTGTGTGTGTGTGTGTGTGTAGGTGTGACTGTGTGTGTGTGTGTTTGTGAACTCGTTCCCATGTGCCAAACGTGCGTGTGCATGACTCACCTCCAGTGATGGTCTGGGATTGCAGAAAAAGAAAGACGGGTTGGAGGTTAATCTGAGGCTGGTACAGTTCATCAGATTCCTGAAGTGATGTGTGGCAGCAGCAGGAGCAGCAGCAGCAACAGGAGCAGGAGCAGGAGCAGGCGGGGAGAGCGTGGAGAGCTGAATACAGAACTGCAGCATCAACAACACCGACTAATAGTTGCTATCCACACTTTGTGAGAAGGTAAACAAAAGCATGAGGCTTTTTTTTTTCCTGACAGCTGGAAACATCATTAATGTCGAAGCGGCCGCGTTTAAAGAGCAAAAATAAAACACCTGTTGGCCATGTTTTCTGTGCTACCTCAGCCTTTTTGAAACTAAGTACATGGCAGAAACGCATTATTAATGATTTGACGTTTTCTGCACGAACGATGCACATCAGTGATGACAGTGTGGACTGTAATACACAGGCACAGCCTTGTTTATTCATTGTGCATGTTCCTTGTAGCAATTTCAGCCCTGGGGGATCCAGTAAAATACTGTGTTTAGAAAAGGAAAAGAGAATAAAATGCATTGTATTGTATTCATTTTGAGCCCAGCAGTGTCTGTCAACCCACCACTTTGGTCCGGACTGAAAAATCTCAATAACTTTTTGGTGAGCCTCTGACTTTTCCTCTAATGCCTCCACGAAGCTGACATTTGTGGTTTTGAGTGAAATATCTCAACAACTACTGGATGGCTTACCATGACATCTGGTGCAGACGTTCTTGTTCCCCTTCAGATGATTTGTAATAACTTTGGTAATCCTCCCAACTTTTCCTCTTTTCATTGAAGTTTTCTTATTTCTAGAAGAGAGCGGTTTTATCTCGGCCCCTCTATTGTGAGCGTGTTAGGATGCTGATGTTAGCATTTAGCTCAAAGCAACACTGTGCCTCACAGCCTCACAGAGCCACCGGCATGGCTGTAGACTCTTATTCTTGTTAGGTGAATAATTACTAAGTAAACAACAAGAGGAAAAGTCAATTATTGAGGCTATATTACAATATCAGCAGTATACTTTGAGCAGAAAACCTCATACAGCATTAACCGGTGTGTAAAAAGAAAACAGCTTTGAAACGCAGCTCAAGCACTGTCAGCTTTGTGTGGCATTTTGTCGAGAGGGCATGCAGTGTTGACAGTGACGGCAGAAAATGCAAAAAGCCATTCAGATTAGGAATGCTAAGCCTCCAGGGGCACAGCTTCTTCTGCCTCCATATAAAAAGACCCAGAGTGAGACCTGGCATAGCCTCTGTTGGATTACAGGGAAAAATGCCTTCCATCAAAAAATGATTACAGCACCTCTTAGCCGATGTGCATGCAATGAGGAAGCTGAATGAATGAATAATTATAGCAAGGCGAAGCCGGAAGGAAGGTGAGGCAGAGAAAGAGAAGAAAAGGGGAAGGTGGAGGTTGAAGAGGTGGTAGGTTTGCAAAACAGGTATTTAAAGTCTGGCATTCATGAATGGTGCGGTATTCATGAAGTATGATTTTGTCTCAAAATAATGCATGCAGTGATCAGTGCAGTTCCTTTTCACACTCACCTCAAAGAGACTTTGAAGAATCTGAAAAGAAAAGGGAGGCTCAGTAAGTTTGTTTTTACAAGAACACCACTTCTTCTCATCATAAAAGGAGGCTCCATGCATACACTGCAGGCTATTAACAAAGAGATCGATGGAGCATTCAAATAATTCCGTAAACGTTTGTGAATTGAATAGACGAACAAGGTTCATATTGAATTAAGATTTTTCTTCATTTTAATGTTTTGTTTACTTTCGCGTGGAATTGGAGCAATAAGGCGCTCTCCGTACGATGCAATTCAGTTTCCAAGGGGAGCTCGATTTTTATTGATTTCGTTCTGAATAAAATGAATGGCTCTTCATACCAATGGTGCCGCTCACATTCTGTTGAATGCAGAAGTCAAGTGGGAATGGGGCATGAGAAGACTTTCAGGTCTTGGGTGTCTCACTTGAAGGCCAACCTTTACAGTCCCTCAGACGGTAATGTGAATTTCTAAACACATTTAATACAGCGATCAACACACATAAATCAAGAGAGGCGATTAATGCCAATAAACAACTACAATGCCCTGTTTTTTTGTTTTTGTTTCACTTCATTCGTTTACTGGCTCTATCAAAAAGAACATTTTTCATCCCCGCTGTGAGTCTTCTCATCTAGCTAAATGGAAAATGGCTGTTTCTTAACACATGGCTGACTGGTCGGAGATCCTGTGTCTTTACTAGTTTGCTCTATTGGCAACTGGGCAGCAAACTGGAGCCAATGACTTCTAGAGTCAATTCACGATTACTGCCAAGTTTGAAATGCCAGACCATGTACAAAGCCCTATGACGACAGCTGGCATGGTGTAAAATGAAATTCTAAAGAGTGACTTTAAAGCCCCTGAAAATCTTGTTTTGGGTGACGTCCAGCGGTTTAGCTTTTCAGCTCGCTGCAGTGATGTATAGCCGTACTCGAGGACATTGTGACATCATCTCTTGATACTTTTTAAAAAAAAACACAAACACAAAACTTTTTTTGTTCTTAAAGAGTTTGAATTATTAACCGAGTCTGGCTTTTAAAGAAAAGTATCAAAGATAAACTTGTCAACTTGTTTACGGCGCAATAAACTATATAGTAGAGATACTGTTTCTGAATGACCTCAGGATTGACAATTTTCTACTGCAATTTCTTTTTACTTATCAGCTGGCATACAGTATGAACGATATCTGCAACAAGCTACATCTGCAAATATATCGTTAATAGTTTGCTGTGGATTCAAAGAAAAAAAATCTGCTGTGACAAAACTACTGACACATCATGACTAGTTGGCTTTTATCATAACGAAACTTCACTTCAAGGTGCTCATAGTGAATAATAAGGGACTAAAATATCTAATACTGTGTGCTGGGAAAACGTTTGTGAATTCAACTTGGCACAGGAGTAAAAGCATTATTTTAACTTTATAAAACTCATCCTATCTCCACTGTAAGAGCGACAGCGTTATCTCAACCAGTGGAAAAAGTTCCCAGTACGAGGCAAATGATAAAATAAACATGAGGGTGAATTCCAAAAGTCGTGGGATTAAAGTTAAATTTTAAATTACAACTTGCTTCTTGAAAAATAATGACTGGATTAAAACTTTGTGTGACTTTTTCTCGGGAGGTGGGTTGATGTAATTGCGCTATCTACAAATCTGTGCCCGCTCCGTTGAAAGGTTCTTGCGGTTACGTTCGAAGCTACAACAGTTATGATAAGGAACACAATAAACAGCAATGAATGCATTTGTTGCGATACCAATCCCACTCATTCTCAATAATCTTCCAAACACTAAACATGCAAAGTGAACCTATGATGACAGGGACTGCGCTTTGAGGCTGCCGCGCCTGTTTGATAAATAACAGGCACGACTCCAGACTCAGAATGTGTGACAAATTAGATTCAAAATGCTCAGTAAATCTGGCTGTGTGAGTTTACGTCAGTAAATACAGGAAATGTAGGACCTATCTAGTTGCATTACATAATGGAGCCATAGAGAGAAGAACCCTAGAAATTTAAAATAAAAAATGTCAGATATTACTTTAAAAACATGAAAGATGTTTGAAGTTGAAGGCAGTTCATACCATAGCTCTAAAGGGCAATCAATAGTTCCCTGCTAGATCTGTAGGTGGTTTGCTTATTTACAACATCAGTAAATGAGTAATTGAGTTAGCTCAAGTCCTTTAGGGACGTTTCATATAGTAAACAAAAAAAGCTTTTTGAACAGTCCACCCTCCCCAGCTGGAGGTCCCATCTTCAAAAGGGTGTCAGCATCGGGGCACCCCTCTGCGGGGCAAGATAACACCAGAACACACTCTCAACATCAAAATGCAACAAATGAAAGGCATGAAATTCTCTCTGAGAGGAGTGCTAACGCTGACGGACTACAGCATCAGGTGAAGCTGCAGCCCCGCTTCTATCACTGGTAAATACAGGTCCACTTTTCCTTCTGATTCGACTCTTTCTACCAAGAATCTTGTTTTTCTTTATTTTAATACTCTCTCTCTCTCTCTCTCCCTCCTCGATACACACCTCCTCTACAAAAACAATTTGTAAAACACATCTATTCCCTCCTACACATATCCCTCCTGTTTTTCCTCCTTCATATCAATCTCACACTTCCTCTCCTCTACCTCCTTTCTCGTGTGTTTCTCTCTCCCCTGCTTGCTACAGTGTTTTGCTGTGGCTCTTACCTTTCCCCTGTAGGGCTGTGTGTCTGCTGTAATGAATTGTACTTAATTGCCGACTGGGACCTGCAGCCTTAAATATAATTCTCAGGACACTTAACCTGGGTCACTATGAATGATAAACACACCTTCATAAAACGGCTTGGGCTTTGAGCAGAGGAAAAAAACATTTCTCTCTTTAGGGCCCAGCACATCACAGGTAGGTACACAATATACTGCAAATGATCAGGGCAATAATAAGTATTTTTACATTCAATGACAACATCCTTTTACCCTGAAAGATGGGCTCCACCAGGCAACTGCCATTAAGTCAACAAAATGCATAAACTTGTATGTTACCAATGTTACATTACCTTTTTTGGAAAGGTGAAAAAATATTATGGGGCTGATATTCAGTACATCACTCCCTCTCGTGTGATATTGCTTAATAATCCATATTCCACAGACCATAGCAAACTCTTGGAACAACTGGGGGAAACTGCAGTAAAGAAACTGGAGATGATGGGAGATATGATCTACAACTCGGGAGCAGAACGATTAGGAGATGCAGAGACGAGGAAGAAGTCATCGTCCATCCCAAATAAGTCCAGGAGACAGCAGGAAATAGAGAGACTGGTCAAGGAGAGAAGGCAGATTAAGAAACAGTGGAAGAAAAGCTCAGAGGAGGAGAAGGAGGGAATAAACCTGCTGCAAGGCAGAAATCAAGAACCGGCTAGCAGCTTTAAGGAGAACTGAGAATCTGAGAAAGAGCCACAGGAAGGGGAAGGAGTCAAGGTCAAGCTTCTTCAAAGACCCCCTTCCAAAGGGTTAACAAAGGAGAAACATGGCAAATTCATAACATCCAAAACTCAAAGCCCACCTGAAAAGCACACAGTCGACGGTGCGAACAGATCAACCTTCCACCTAACATGCAATAAGTATAAAAGTTGCAACTGACTTATTTTCACTAAACCCGCTTTCTGAAACGCACCCCTCATTTGCTGCTAACATTCCAAGTGTTGGTGTAATTGTTTACTGTGCCTGCCTTCTTCTTCTCCTCACGTTTGTTGTCAGACTAAGAGGCCTGTAGGGTTATTATACTGCCTTAGGGGAGGACCTTATGATTTATAATTACTATTACTAATTATTTAAGAGTGTTTGATTCTTTTTCACTAAAAAAGGATGTTCACTAAGAAAAAGCTGTGTCCTATGTGTGATGCAATAAAAATATTTGTTTACCAAAATGTGAGGTAAAGTGATTTCAATATGTTTTAGAGCCATTTTAAGAGTTTAAAGCATATTTTGATGATTATCGCGATAATATCGTGAATCGCAATTACTTAGGCCAGGATAATCGTGACCTGAAATTTTTGTATCATCCCATGCCGACCATTCAGTAAACCTGTCAGAGACCACGACCGTGCACGCACGCCTGCAAGCAGTTCTGGCGCACAGGTGTGTGAAAGTGAGCTGTTTGAATGCACAGACTCGCAAAACAGAGTTTACAGGCAGAAAACAAAATATACAAGTCTACAAAACTACAGGTACAGATATAAAACCCTGTTTTCAAGTAAACCTTTTTCAATGGTATGATATTCCCTACAGATCTGCCTCTGGTATCATGGTAACCTGCATGTAAGTGCAACATTGGAAAACTTGACAATCTTAGCAACGGTAACTAAGGGGAGCAGGGTTTAGCATAGCAGTCATGAGCATGAAGGGATGAAAATTCCCCAGTTTAACGTTGGATCCGTCATGATTGTGAAGAGAAACCAAAGGACATGCTACCTTTTTGTATATCAAACACCCCCCATCCCCTTCCCTCCATCCAGCTGTGGGGATGTTTGCCCTGTGTCTGTGGACAGCAGATTGACTGTACTGCCTCTGACACTCATGCATAATAGAAAGCGCAGTGGGGCCAAAGGAACTGAGGAGCATAGAAAAGAGGCACAGGGAGCAGGTAGGGTTTCTGGCCAGTAGGACAATCTCCCACTTCGCCTCCACCTCCTCACTCTCTCCCTCCCACCCACTCTCTCCCTCCATCTAAATCTGACACAAGCTGCAAATGCAAAGCCAGATCAAAGTTAGTGTAGCCCTTATGAATAAAAGAGTACAACCCATCTGTGCAGCTGCAGAAAGAGAGGGGCCCTACAGTAAGCAAAGCATAGTACACATGGGGTGGTGGTACAACCACCACACCGCCGTGGCCCTCAGCTCCCCCCCCCCCCCCCCGGAACCCACAGGCCCTGCCATTCCTCTTGTCAACCGGTGGCAGAATCAATTGCTTGTGAAAATACATGAAAGAGAACATTCTGATTTAATGAAGTGATGATGACGATGACATTTTAAACAAGAAAAAATAGAGACATGTAGAGGGAGAAATTTAGTGTATGAACTATATAGACTGAGTCGTGAAGTTTTAGGCTTCACATAAAGTCTGCGTCAGTCAGATGCATGCACCACTCTTCCAACACTTTCTGCTGTGTGAGCTGTGTATGTCCACATACAGTATATAGATATTTGGATCAATGCTGCAGCCTTCTGCACACCTGGCTCTTTTCTTTCTCCCCCTGTATTTTTTCCCCAACCATCAAAACCTTCCTTTTTGTAGGAACACAAATTGGCCTTAAAGACAAACACCCCGAATCCTACATTTTCCAACATAGAGGAAGGCAGGGCAACTAACGACTCGTCCAGTTCTTGTTTGCTAAGCACTATACCAAAAGCACAGAGGAGAATGGTTTATGATGATAAGTTCAAATCCACAAATCTCACCCCAGGCAAATTTCCTAAAAACCAATAAAACATAGCTTGACTAGCCTCTGCCTGATTCAGCCTTGGCAGGGAATTCTCACTGGCTAGCCCAGGCATGCCTCGGCATCAAAGATGTATTATCATTATATGCCAACTGCTGAGGACACAGCTATCAGT
Source organism: Seriola aureovittata (assembly GCF_021018895.1). Taxonomy (NCBI): domain Eukaryota; kingdom Metazoa; phylum Chordata; class Actinopteri; order Carangiformes; family Carangidae; genus Seriola; species Seriola aureovittata. The sequence continues at coordinate 8,347,741 of NC_079385.1, forward strand.
GGACCAGAGGAAGCTGTGTGAAGGAATAACTACTAAGAATAACAAAAATGTTATCAATCGCCACAGAGTTACATACTAAAGTTAAAGTACAATGCTGGTGATATTTCATGTTTTTCTGGCTGTGTAGAAATCCCATTAAAAGACCAAAACCAACAATTGATTCCACTTACTAGTAATGTCTGCGCTAGCCAAAGCCTGATATAGCTTATTCCACTGTGCCAAAGGGATCCAGTGTCCAAAAAGTATGAAAAACACTTTAATGAGCCACACTGTTGCACTGTGACATGTTCCTTCATTACACGGCCACTGCAGTTATATCTGGTGATCAAACAGTCCCCAACAAATTAACTATTTAATCGAGTTTGAGTTACTTTTGCCAAAAAATACACGGCCCATCTGTTTTAGGAAACTGCAGAGCCTTTTTTTTTTAAAAAAAATGAAACCATATATTTGTGAAAGATTTACATCTACAATAGGAGCAAGGGAGCCGGAGGCTGAGTGCCACAGACAGGTTAAGGAAGTTAAAAAGCTTTGAGAGATGGACCAAAGCATTGGTTCTCATCTTCTCACAGGATTTGTTTCAAGTTATAGCCATGTGTTTTACGAGCAAGATATAACTTATTTGGCAAAATCAAAAAATATATAAACTTGTACTTAATGATGTAAAATGTTACTCCTATTCTCTCTGGCTCCGTTTCTTCAAACCAATTGCTGATGCTGCTCCACTACATCACAAAGACTCTGTGTTCAGCTTATACTGGTGAAGTGCCTCATTGTATTTTAGATTTCACTTTGCTCGCTGAGAAAACGCAACAGTAAAGTCCATCAAATGTCAGGAGTTAGGAGATGTTCACATGTCCGAAGCAGGATGAGTCGCAGAGATTCGACATCACTCAGACGAGCCTCAGAGCTCTGGTGTGAGAGAGTGAACCAGATCACTTGATTTTAATTACTCTTAGCTGTCTACAACATGAATGACAGTTATGTTCCAGTACATACTAATCATAGATCAGTATCAGCAAAATGCAGGAAAATGTTTTGTACTTATCCTGCTATCTCTCGAATACTAGTTTGAATGAATCATCCATGAACAAAACATAAACTAAGCCACTCACAGGACAAGAAAGTTTCAACCAACTGGGGCGTTACGTTTTCAAGTTGTGCGGATCCTATCCCCTGAAAAGACAGGCATTTGGGTACTCTGCAAACTTCATAATCACGGTCTCTAAAGGTAACATACTTACATCTGTACAAACAAAACCATTTGTTCTTGTTTCAATGTTCTACCAAATGGTGCTTCCCCAGATAAACACCATTACCACAGCTTTATTCTTTTAGTCTTACCCTGAGGAAACAAGGCGAGACAAGGAAATACTCTCTGATGTGATATGCCCAGCACAGATGCGTTTACAGTGTGTTATTAATCACAGGAAGATCATTTGCTCCTCCGAGCCGCCCAGGAGCTTAATTTCATTTGTTCCCATCGATTTAACGGCCATTTCAGAAACAGGGGGCGGTGTGGGGAGTGTAGACTCGATACAAGCTATTGATCAGAAACTAAATGACCTTGTGTACACAGTGACCGTGGAAACCAACCAAGAGACGCACAAGAAATTACATCATTCAAAGGTCTTGGCGGGTTGAACGTGGCAATGTTGAGATGAAGCAGGTTACGGAGAGTATTATAAACAAGGTCTGCTGCTTTACGGTTTTTTAATACAGACGGACCGACGCTTGTTTAAGCAACAACACATGCATAAATGAGCAACGCACTGCACCTACACCTGCCCACACAGGCATCAACCCTCTTCTCCTGAGCGTAATTAATCTTGGTGTTCATACTCAGGCGCCGCACCTCTCCACCCCACCCCCCCACCCAGGAGCACTGTCATGACAACAGATTCCATGCCGGCAAGTTATTTTCCACGCTTCCACTCCTACTTGGCACAGGGAGTGAATTATGAACACCTTGTGACCTTTGGCCCTCTCGCACATGAACTACTATTCCCAGGTACGCCGGCGCACACACAGCTAACTAGAGCCTGGGGGGGGGCCTGCGCTCTCTTGGCGCGTAAACAAACATTGTTTACACGAATTACATGCTATAGGAGATGATTAACTACCCAGCTGAACCCAGGCTCCGCTTTGGCAGCAGTCCCACAACACAATTTATAAGGTTTTATGCATTTGCGTGTCTGTGTAGTTGGGGGAGGTGGGGGGGGGGGGGGGGGGGGGGGGGGGGCGTGGGGGTTAATAGAATAATGAAACCGCAATGCTGTGAAGCCACCAAGCAGGAATTAGTGGCACTAAATGAACTGCTCTTTTGTTTGAGGCTGTTTGATTACTTGGGTGGCAGCAGAGGATGTGATTTCAGTCACATTTCTAATCCTAATCTTGTTATAGTATAAACCCCTGCCCCCCCACAACCCCCAACCCCCACCCCCTCCTCCGCAAATCCACCCTCTCACACTCCACATTCACAGGTAAGCATGTGTGTGTACTTGTGCTTCGTGTGTGCACGTTAAGTAGGTGAATGATGGATATATCTCGTTGCCTGGCTTACCTTATCAGCAGAAGGGCCAGTATGGGTTTCATCAGGAGGTTGATGAAGCCGGAGATACAGGTAAGCCGGGCAGCTTTTGAGGAAAGGAACAAACACACAAAACAAGATTGGCTTGTCTTCAGAGCACAATAAATGGTGTTGTTGAAGCTGAGATAGTCAAAGAAGAAAAGGGGAGACTGCTTTTTAAGGTGCAGCCCACTTGATAAGGGCTCCAATGTGATTAAAAAAGGTAAAAGGAAAAAAAAAAAGGGGGGGAAACGAGGAGCTTAATGCAGTTCTCACTGATGGAAAACTGTCAAGAACTTTCTCAAGTCATGTGGCTTGGTAATAGAAAACATGTTAACGTGGTCTACAAGATAATACTCGACTGCAGAAAGTATTTATTACTGAAATGATTAGGTGATTGCTCTCTTTCACGACTGGAAGAAAAATCAATCAACAATACATCATTTATTGTTGATTGTACCAGCTTCTGTTACACTTACACCATACTTGCTGTACAGGCGTGTATACATTAAATAACTTGGGGGTTTTGGACTGTTACCATTTAATTGTAATGAAAATAATAATGACTTTTAGCCCTACATACATTGCCAAGAATAAAAAGCACCCTTATCGTATGTTTTTATTTTGCATTGTGTATATACAGTGTGTGTAGCTGAAATATAAGCAGATGTAAAAAGTGCAGTACAGTGATGAAAGCTGGCTTTACAACGAACGTGATCGCAATTACATTTGTGCACGGGAGAATCTTCGGAGCAGCAAATACTGCATACAGTCCGTCTCCGCATACAAGCTGTTCAAGTAGATACTATATAGCTCACTTTCAGGACAGAGACATGCGAAGGTAGTCGGGATATTTTACACACACTGAGCCATTTTGAAGCTGGAGCCGTTTAACATCAGGTTGTTTGGTATTCCAGAAGCGTGTTTTAAGGTGCCGGAGGCGCTGGTTTGCTGCATTGGCTCAATTAGTTAATTGCGTAGGAATGGGTTTATTGTCATAATAATCCCCTCTGCTGCTTCTCCGTTTTCAATTCGGGGTCTAACGCCTAACATATGATGCAACCAGAAGAAGGCAGTGCCAGCAGGGCTTTCTTCGCCCCATCTTCGACCTGGTAGTGCTGCCTCCAAAGCAAAGTGCAGTGTGCTAAACAATGATTCACACAATATCTGAGGTAAGCTGTTGCACTTCCGTCTTTAAAACCAGCACCGATTACTGATGATATGCTAGGCTCTTGCAGGATAATGTGCCAGGATCTCTCCCTGTATGCAAACAAGACTCAGTCTCCTAGCATGGAGAACTCCATCAGTCGCCCCCCTCTTTGCTTTTACTGACACATCCTACAGAAAGGTGCCATCCGAGAACATAAAAAGCTGTCATGACCCAGAGTTAAAGCTGAAGTCCAAGGTGTAGACAGCGAAAAGGAAATCTGACAGCACAGCTCCATAGGGTGCAGAAGTATGTCCTGAAACAGTGCCTTTGATGTGGACAAATGGTGGTTTATCAAACAGACGGTCCATAATCTAGCAAGCCAGACAGGTGTTGACCACCTGCCTTTTTTTTTTTGTGTCAACCACAACAGATCTGCACCTCTAAAAAATAAAAAAAAAAGAATAGAGCACCGAAAGAGACAAAGAAAGATAGAATAGGAGAATAAAAGTTTGAAACACAGGAGAGGTGTGAAAGAGCAACTAAGTAGGAAGAAAGACAAGAATGAGGGGAGAAAAAAAAGGTAGAGATGGGGCAATGAAGATGAGGGAATCAGGAGAAAGAAACTAAACATAAAAAGGGAGACAGGTACAGAAAACTCCAGCAAAGAGGTTGGAGTAAGAGGCAAAGAGTGAGTGAGTGAGTGAGTGAGTGAGTGAGCGAGTGAATGAGTGAGTGATTGAGCAAGAGTAAGAAAAAGACTGTCGCACTTGATCTGACACGACGTCTCCTCATCTTGTCACAAGGATAGAGGGGTCTGGCTGGGGGAATTGGGAGGAGTGGAAAAACGCTGGATCCCGGGCCCCACAGTGCCCATCACTGTCACTCATGTCTGGCAGTACAGCGCATTCTGGTGACATGTAGAGCTCCCCTGAGTCTGAAATGGGACAAGAGACCCTCTCTTTTTCTTCTCCTACCTCCCACACTGCTTCCAGTCCCTTCGTCTGTCCTTCTGTTTCATCCTTCCCCCAGCTCCACTCTGCTATATTCAGCCTCTTTCTTCCTACGTCACCCCAGCATTTACGAAAATAAAATTCTGTACCACGATGGAGTCATTTCAATAGAATCACAGTGATTAAGGGATTTGTCTGAAGTAAATTCATACACAGCTTTCACAGTTGTACTTTGGGGAACTTTATCACTAATTTCCACCAATCGCAAATTATCTTGAGTGAGCTCATATGAAGGTGCCATAAGAGATGTTTATAACCCTACACAACCTTCCAAGACACCAGTGCAACGTGGCTGTTGTATTAATTGAGTTAACTTGCTCTCTAGTTAGTGTTTATTCTGTGCTGTCCTGCGAGAGTGAGACAAAGACTGCGGCACTTCAGCTGACATGTCTCCTCGTCTACTTTGACTGATCTCAAACCTTACCGGGAACTCCTCTTTCTGTTGTCTAAATCTAGACAACCTGTCATCTCCCTCTGCACAGTCAGCTAAGGTGCAGTTACTACTTCCTCAAGAGAAGTGTGAAGATCAACATTTTCCACTCCGATTTTCTCTCTCCTGCCCAGAGTTCCCTCGCTTTCAGTGCAAATGCTGAAATCTGCTTTGTGTTCAGTGTGAACGGTCTCCATCCGACCTGCACCGTTCATGGCTGTATCACCGATCCCTCCTTTAAAGCAGTGTCAACTCGAGTTTAAATGATTCCAATCACGATCCATTTTGAGTTCTGTGTTACTTCCCTTTCCTCTCTCATTCATTTCTCTGTATCTGAGGGCTCTTCCACCCTTCCCTGGCTTTCTTCTCTTCCTGTGAAAATTTGGCATACCCATTTTCCCACCTGTCTTTCTTCCTCCTTGCCTTTGGGATTTCCTCTCTGTCAGCCTGATTGCTTTCCTGCCTGTACGCTATCACCACAATCTCTGCGTGCCAACTTGGCGGTTGCAGCTTGATCCGTCAAACGGCAGGCACTGACATGTCGAGCACGATCTCACCGGCTTCTCTTGCTGCGCCCTCATCTTACACATGTACAGCATATGCGAATGAATGCACTCGTAAGCATATGCCGGCGTCCCCGCGTCCGTGTGCGCCTCCCGTTAGAATAGCTGTGATGTTCATTTGGGTCGACCAGTGGCTCCAGCCTTATTAGAGAACCACTAGATTGAAGGACCCAGACCTGACCCCAAGAGAAGGGAAAGAAGGGGAAGGCGAGAGGAAGGGAGGGAGGGCTGCAGCCAGAGTAAGACCAGAGTGAGCAGCCACATTATCACATTTCCTGCCGCTATTTTCCAATTAGCTCGCTATCGATCAGCTCGCAAGCCTCTTGACGCACAGAGCCTTTCACCAACTGGGCTTGAAGCCACTTTCTGTCCAACTTGTGTCGAGATTTCACCACACAGCGGAGGCGGACAAGCACACTTGCCTGGGAAGCCATCCAGGTACGCTGAGACGGCACAGAGTCGAATCTGGCTCGGATGTGCTTTTCATCCGTTACTACACGTCTTTACGGTGAAAGGCGGAAAAACAAGCGATTCTTTTCCAATAGAAAAATGAAGTGGGAGAAAATCTTAACCCTAAAAGTATGTTGTATGTTGTGGAAATGGATGACAAAGATTCAGCTCAGGTTGAGGTGATCATGTCTGAGTGTGAGGGTTGGTTCTACATAAAGGCTCTGCTTCCTGCATCCCACTCCCTGGCCTTCACTGAATAGGCCCACTTTAACTAACAGCAAAGGAAAATATTAGACACCATACATTTGCTTTCCTTGATTTGCTTCTGAGAACGCATCTCCACTGGTGTCTGTACCAGACTAATGTTCTCGTGGCAAAGCACAATTCATCCATCAGCACCCAGGGTGCTTGTGTGAGTGTGAATGTGTGTCTATACCCATGAGTGACAGGGTGAAAGAGAGAGGGAAGGTTAAAGCCCCAGTGATAAAAAAAAAAAAAAGTGGTATTGTGCGGATGACCCCCATCACACTATGAGGACAGTGAGTCAAGGGAATGAACTGAGGCTCTGATCTCTTCTCTTTGGCTTTGTTCTGTAAATGTCTCTCTTTCATTTGCCATATTCTTCCCTTCTACACAGCCCAAAGGACATTAAAGTTTTCATAATCTGTCATCTCCGGTGCTGGCCAGGTAATGTGCACTAGGTTTATCAAAGCTGCCCACGGTGACTGGATACAGGGCTGATGAGAGCAGTGACTGAGCTGAAAGAGTAAATTTACAGGCCATAAAATGAGCTCAAAGGATTTAAACTGCGTCATAGAGCTGCGGACAACTGCAAGAGTTGGTGTGCTTGTCACTATTAAAAGCCCCAGTCACATTACACATACTTTATTTGAACCTTTGTTAATACAACTTTAAAATCTCAGCTTTCGACAACCAATCAGTCCATTTTAAGTTAAACGCACAGTATGTAACTTCTGCCGCTAGGAGTCTCTCAATCAAAATAATGACAAGAAGGTGTCGGGTGACGTGAGTTGTTGTCTTCATCACCATTACTGTAAGCTCCTCCGAGTTTGGATTCCTTCAGTGTGAGGCGTTCAGGAACTCAAACAGACCCATTGATTAAAACCGGTAGAAACAACGAATGAAGCAGTGACACTTTAAAAATGATAAAAGTGATTCGCCAATGCTTTTCAGCAGACGCAGGATGTCTGGAGTGGATGGGAGATGAGCTGACAAACATTTGCCTGGCTTTAATCTCTGATACCTTAAGATCCAGACTAAAATCCTTCATCTGGTTAAAATATATTTGAAAAACGACCAAGGTGTAAAAAGTGTGTGTGGCTGAAAACTAGATAAAAGTCCATTGAGGTTCTGGAAGGCAACCACAACAGTGCCATGCATGTAGGGGACATGATGTCATTGACAGGCCACCGAATGACACGGACCATTACCATGATTAAGATTTGAGAATTGATTGAAACATTGGGATGATGCAAGTACACAACTAAAAAAAATATATAACATAGGTCTAGTCATTTTTTAGACATTATAATGTGGAAAAGTTACAGATTATAACTTTAACTTGCTTTCAGCGGCACTAGGGCTGGGTAACAACGGCTACAGCTACTATACAGACACATTTTATCCAAATACCAAAAAGGTATTGAGTTGATACCAAGCTCTAATGTGAATACTAGTAAAATGATAAACCTCTTTTCAGGGAGGTGTTCTGTTAACAAGTGGATCTGCATTTGAAAGTGGTAAAATAAGACAACAGCAAACACTTTGGGTGCCTGCATTGTTTTTCCCAATATATACTGAATCAATAGTGCCTGTGCTATTATTGTGATGGACAGACAAAGGCATGAATGGAGCCCAATCGATGGTTGGTTGCCCCCCCCCCACTCACCGACACAAACTCATACACACAATTTCATTACGGGGGAGGCATTTATCACGCCACATTAGCAGATTTTCTGTTTCAGGGAATACGGGTTTTGAATAGCCAGTGCTTAAATATACCAATGTATCAGATGTTATCTTTCTGTTTCATGTATTATACCTTTTGTTTTGTTTTTGTTTTTGTTTTTTTGGTTTTTTTTTTGGGGGGGGGGGTTGCAGCAGTGTCGCCTCAGGCAGCGTAAAGCTCATGAGCATGGGAAACAAAAGCTCCTATCAGTGAGGATCTGGTTGTGTGTCCTGCACGGGCAGCACCCTCTTATCTGAGCTCAGCAAAAGTTCCCATCGATTGGCCCGCTGATTGTGCGTCTGTCAGCCTACCTGTCCAGCTCTCCCTCCCACCTTCTCCTCCTTCGCCTCCCTCCATCCATCCTCCCTCCCCACCTCCTCTCTGCCCAAGGCCTCATTGATCAGCTGTGCCCTGGCTCCTGCCCGCTGATCAGTCAGCTTGATGTCTTTTGTGTCTGGGTGAAGTGAATAAACTATTGGGCCAATCGAACGGGAAGCAAGGGGCCAGGAGAGACGGTGCCTAGCCCTTGAATGCAAGACTGAGAAGGACAGCGGGTTGGCAGGGGAAGAGAGAAGGGTATGGCGATGAAACAGAGGTGTAAGGAAGGCAGAGAGAGGAGGATGGGGGACGCGGGGGGGAGGCAGCTAACTGGTTCAGTTCTCAGCAAGATCAGAGAAACAGCACACAAGAAAGATGGAGAATGAAGAAATTGTTTGATAAGACGTGAAGGGATGGGATGGAAGGCGGCACGTCCCACAGGGCCCAAGTTCGCAAAGCTCAGCAGGCCTTTGCCAACAAGGCGAGAGCAGAACATCCATCTCCAGTCCACGCACTGATGACAAGCTCCTCAGATAAACACTAGAGGCGGCATCCAATCCGTCTTGAGACTGTCAGCATCCCCACGCTTCTTCACGACTGTGGACATAGGGAATAATTGCGTCCATGAGGCTGCATAAATTAGCCGGCAGTTGTGGCAAATCCATAAGCAAGTGGATGAGGCCTGAGCACGAGGATCAGTGCCTCTTAAATTTTCTGAGTAGAGCTTCCAAGTCTCAGATGGGCCAGATTGATGAGGAAAAGGCCAGGATAAAACCATCATTTCCATTTCATCCCTGTCAATAAGTATTTGATAACGGGGGATAAAATGGGCGGAGGGAATTTGTTATTATAATAAGTGAGGCTTTTATGATCATATTTTGTAGCAAGGTGACAGAAAATTGCTCTGATGGATGCGCAGATAGATGATGCGATAGTGGAATATTATGTGGTGGAGGAAAATATTGGAGGTTATCAAAATAGACGCCAGCCTGACGATGGATGCATTTATTCACATCCAGACAGGTTCAAGAACATATGATGGCAGAAAAAGAAAAAAAAAGGAAATGCAACATTTGTATTGTATGCATAAAAAAAAAAAAAATAGTTATGGCTAGAAACTTTCAAGGGAAGCCAACTTGCTGTGGCCTGCTCCGACAGCAGAGATGCATTTCTAATTGCGCATATAAAAACTGAAGACATAAACAAACATTTACCCTGTTTGGAAGCCCCCTGGTTTGCTTGGGGATTGGTGCATTTTCTTTCTGTCCTCCATGTTTTCAGTCAATCGGTCCTTAGATAAAAAGAGCTTAGAAAGATTATCCCCCTGGCTTGCATGCCATTATCATTAATCAGTGTGTTATTGACTGCTCTGTCCTTTCCTGTTTCAAGTTCAGGCCTCCCTTAATCCACAGATTTTGCCCAGAAGACACACACTCGACTCCGGGAGGCTCAGTGCAGCTTGAACCATGCCCACCCTTGCAGGCACCAATCGATTTGCAGCGAGCCCTCCACCGCCTACCAATCAAAACGCCCCAAAATAGTGATCTAAATTCCCCCTTACAGTATCTAAATACTCATTTTGAAGACCTGTTAGGCCAAAGGACCTTTTCAGTCATTTCATTTAAATGTAATATTGAATATGATGTGAAAAAACAAACGTGGATAGGAAATGTCTCAGTTGTTTGAGATTCTCTAAAATCTTAATCTATATATATATATATATTGCACATGATTAGGTCTTATTATATGAGAACTAGTGTTTAATCAGTGCTTATTCTAAAAAATTAAAAACAGGTAAACATTTGATTTTTTTTTTAAATCAATAATGCTAAAAAAAATAAATAAAAAAAAACACTTAAAAAATATAAATTGGAACACAAACATTTTGGAGGTACTCTGGTGGATAATTAGCAGTTCATTTGCATTCTCCTCACACTTTTCTCTTAACTTTCAAGGTTGTGTTGCAGGAGGCCCTTGTAAACCAGTGTTACCCAACCAGGGGTATGTTTTACCCCCAGGGGGCACTTCTGCAGTTGCCAGGGGGCATGTGGAAAGATTGTGGAGTAGCAGCTAATTTGAAAAATTACACATCCGGATTTGATACAAAAATATATTCACATATTTGTGTTTAGGAGAAAGTAAATAAACAAATAGAAAAAGTTACCATCTATGTGAGTCAGATCTAAGTCAGCTGTAACACATGGTGATTGAGATTGTGTGAAAAGTTAGAGCAAGTTGAAATATTGATTAGGTAAGTCTTGATTGATCCGATTTACTTTGAACATCCAAATTTGAAAAACAAAATAAAATATATAAGCAAGAAAACAAAAAAAAAAGGGATCCATACTTGAACAGGAAGAAGTTAAAATTTACAAATTTCCCCACTGTGAGACCAAGGACTATCCAATCTTATCTCATCTTAAAACCTTTCTAGTTCTTCCCTTTTTTTTTTTCGCTTTAACAATAAGCTTTGTGATTAATATGAAAAGTCAATTATCCGCCACCATTGTCCATGATACCCATCTCAATCAGGTCAAACAAAAGCCAACACATTCAGACTAAACAAGAAAAGCATAATAAGAGCATTGTAGGTTAGAAAAACCTTAAGGAGCTCGGGGAGGGAGGTAATATTCTGAGAAAGAAAAAAACTCTGAATTTCCAAGTTTTAAGTCGTAAATCTATGAGAAACAACTTGGAAATTCTCTGAGATTAAAGTCAAACATTTATGAGAAAAAAAAATTTAAACAAATAGAGGGTGTTTTTAATACTCAAGTGACGATTTCAAGGGTTGAAATATTCAGCAAAAAGTCAGAGGAAAATGTCTTGCTCCTTTCACAACTTGTACAAATGTCAACCTGACCTAGCACACTGAAACACTGACAGTTAAATTGTATGAAAAAAAAAAAAACATTGTCTCAATATCCACTTTTAAATAACATCCACTTTGAAACCAGTTCACCATGGTTTTGTCAGTGTCTTCTTGAAACAGATTTAGTTTGAATGATTAGTGATAAGAATATGAATTACATCCACACACTCTATTCCAAAACTGATCACGAGACCCTTGCGTTACCGTCATCTGCAAGACATACAGAAATGATATGCAAGTGCCAGGAGCCTCTCATCTCATACATTGGGAAATGTATGAAGCGACAATCGTCATCAACGCTAAACAAAGTGCTCTTGAGCGAGACGTTGAACTCAGCCGCGGCTCACCTGCTGCGTGGCACTCGGCAGTTCAGCCTAAAAATGTAAAAAAAAAAAAAAAAAAAAAAAAAAAACCCACACAGTCACAGGCATTCCCAGGCGTTTCACAGCCATACCATGGGAATTGATGTTGCCAGGCATGTTTGTGCTGGAGTACAAATCATGCTGTCAGTTTCAGTGCGCCTGTCAAAGAAGCAAGACATCAACACAGCCAGACGGGGACGACGGGAAGCACACTGACATAGCATGAGTCGATGGGGAGGGAAGTAGCCTTGAGCAGTGATTGGAGAAGCTTATGTGTGAGTGTGTGTGTGTGTTCCTGTATTTAAGAGCACGTATGTGTGCATTTATGTGGTTTCATCTGTGTGGCTGACTGATTACAGTGTGTGTATATTTATCTGTGCGAGTATACACATCTCACACACACATCACAGGGTGGGGGTATCCGTCTGTAAATATGAGCTGAGCCTGATCAATAATCTCAAGCAAAGAGGAGCTTAAGGCTTTACCACATTAACTCTACACAGTCAAAATCCATCATCTCCGCACCTCCCCTGCACACCAGTGTGTTCGCTCACACGCTTTCTGCGCACAAACATGTCTGTGTGAGCATGTGTGTGGGCCTGTTTGTTTACAGGATAGGCGTGTTAGCTTAACTGTTTGTGTGTGTGCGCTCGGGCTGTGGGTGTGCTGCCGTTTAACGCTGTTCGACGCCCGTTGGGGGCGAGGTAGGCGTTCGGTCCAGGGTTTCCCGCTCGCTTCCTGCTGTTGACTGCAGCTGTTTACCGACCGTGCTTTACTGACACATACAGCCTGGTCAAATAGATACAGATAATCTATGCAAATGTAACACAGTGTTTTCTCAATCAAAAGCTATTTAGCCGCCTGTGTATCTTCCTGTACGTGTTCATTGAGACGATTCCCAGAGGGCTTCAGTGGCGCTGGTTTGGTGATATGAGACTGATTAAAAACATTACAGAGGGGTTTGTTTTGCTGCTTGAACGCCAGACAAATTTGTGTTCTTTCAAAGTACGGTACGCTGAATGCAATATTACGAGGATGTCACCAGCTTGTTCCTTCATTTTTTTTTTTTTTTTTCAGAAAGAGAAGTTAAAGCTGCTCTAATCAATATTCTTTTTTTTTTTTTTTTTTTTTTTTATTATAATAAATCTAGAATCTAACCTCTGCAGTTGGAGAAGCTCACCAGCAGTGCCCTGTTAACAGTGTAGTAGGAAAATGCAATTAAAAAACAAAACAGAAACAGAGAAAAATAAAAGAGAAAAACTGACAGTGAGGAAGGTACAGACAAAGTGTAAGCAATCGGAGGCAAAGAGAGAATGGTTAAAGTCAAAGAAAGGTATAAGTATATTGATTTCTAAGTCGGCCTGCAGATGTCTGAGGAAACAAAGAGGAAATTGTGCACCGACGAGACAGTAACTCTGATTCTCACTTGATGTGGCAAACAAGGACTGTGCCTCATCCTACTACTGTAATTGGAGAGAGGATTATGTGTGTGTGCATGTGTGTGTGTCAGTGTAACTACTCCCTCCAGGAAGCAGCTAGGGGTATGAAATTCGGAAGAAAGCTATTTCTCAAAGCCGTTCAAATGACGCCAATTTTCCCAGTTTGGTCGTTCCCAGTTCCCGTTCAGTCGTTCCGTTCTTTTTTTTTTCCCTTGAGCGTATTCACTACAACTCTGCTCAGTCTAAATCTTTCCTGTAGTTCTCACGTTGCTACTGTTTTTTTGTTTTTTTTAATGGAACAAACATTCATGCCTAAAAAGAAGCGAGCAACAGTAACAGCACACTCGGGCGGCACAGAATCTCCACAGAAGTCAGGTGATTATTCCTAAGTGCAAGAAAATGAGAGAGTTGGCATCTACCTCCCACAACCGGTGTTCGCTCACAACCACCTCTCCTTTTTATTGAAGGAAATGAGAAAAGAATGACAGACAACCTTGTGTATAAGCACTTACTATAGTTCTCTATAAACAGCTGTAATTTAGCAGCCGATGTCGTCAAACCCTACATCTCTGTTTTCCTTCCTGTTTCTCTGTTACTCTTTACCTTATATAATGGCATGTGTATTTCTATGCTTCACCTTGTTTACACACAAAGAAGGCAAAAACATGTGGATGTGACAAATAACTACGGCCTTATTATTCCGACACTATCTTATGATAGTTGTGTGTGTATGTGTGCACTTTTTAAAATATGGGCCATGCACCTTTGGCCACACCCCCTTCCAAATTCATCATTCAAGAGAAATCAGGGAAACTGGTGGTAAAAGCAATGACAAGGGCCAAAGCACAGAAAAATCTTACAACTAGGGCTGCATAATTAATTGAAATATCATAGAAATCGTAAGTGCAATATTCAAATCGCAGGACCTGCAAAAAAAAAAAAAAAAAAAAAAAAAAGACCAGACGTAAAGGAACGTTCTTGTTTGGTACAAGCCCCAACGCAAAACCCATCCTCATCATCATTTTTAAAAAATTTTCAGCGACTATGAAATGGAAAAAACGATCATTCCAACTGAAATTGTGAGTCATTTCACAATATCTGCCAAAAATAACCACAAATTTTTTTTTTTTTTTTTTGCAGTGGGGTCAAAGACTCACTTTGCAAGACCCAATGGGTGCGTTGTTGTACACTACCTTGATTCTCTACACACTTGCCTCCAGTCTCTGACGTTAGAGAGGATTAACTTCACAGCCGGTGTCGACATTGGGAATGATTAAAGCAACCGATAACTCTGTATATACTGTATAACTGTAGACTGTAGAAAAAAGCAGAACCTATCCTTTGAAGCTCTCTCACCACTGATGACTACAGATTTTTGAAATTTCACCATAGCAGGCAATTTAATCAACTCAATGAACAGAAAAAGTTAAGCCGCTTCAGTGCTGAGTAATACGTTCCTCAGTGTCACTGTGGATTTGGCGCTTTTTACTTTCAATAGAACTTTTTACCATGATTGGCACTCTTTCCTCAAAAGCAGTCCTCCTGTGCAGTCATTTTCAAGAATGGCTTCGATGTGTTTTACGCCAAATAAGAAATGACAGCTGTAATTCAGTTGCGCTTGCGTTACATGTCAGCCATGTCACATTTTTTAGCCGTCATTTAGACTTAGGGCGTTTTAGCTGTCAAAGTCATCCTGAGGGATTTTCAGTGGTGTCGCAGAAGTTTGGTGTCTTGCTCAGGGGCACTTGCGACAGCATACATACATAGATATGTGCTGGTATCAAAATGGTCTCAAACATGTCTTTAAATGCTGGGACACTCTGCCACATGTCCACATCTCTTCACACCCACGCGGCCGTGTCCTCTCCGTCTGAAACCCGTCAGCAACATTCCTTTGTGCACACCAAAAAAAACATTCATTCCCGTCCTACTTTCAATGCAACCCCCTCTCTACAGTACAAGGCTGAGCTCAGAGTCAAAAACCTGCCTCTCCCAACCACCCACACCTCCCCTCCTCCCTCTCCCCCCAACCTTGTCTCTCTCCCCGTCTCCTTGCCCTCCTCTCCTTCCTCCCTCTCCTCCTCTCCTGCTACAAACTCCAAAGTCTCCTAATTCCTGTCATGCTAATTGGAGCTGACAGACACAGCTAATTATGCACAGATAATCTGCTGCATCTGACTAATTATAATTCCCATTAGCTGCCGATAATGCTCATTAGATTAACTTTCTCCAGGAGAAATTGGAAATAATAGACCGGGCTCAACGCTGCATCTTTTTGGTAATCACGGATAGGGGTTCCTCTGGCAGGGAGGGCCGGTGTTTGTTTGGCATCGAGGAGGCAGGCTGGTAGCTCTCAGTGGCTGCGGTGGAAGTAGATACACCGTTTGATCCAAATGATATCTGATACGTCTTGACTGCTGCAGTAGAAATTGAGAAAGACAGGGAAGACAGGGAAGCCGCCATGAGGGGGAATTACGACGTGCGTCTGTGTCGGGTCAGAAATGAAAACCAAATATACTGTATATAGAAATATACACATATATATATATATAGTCTTAGAGGCACTTGCAGGGACAGTTTTGGAAGTGGTGCCATTTCTTGGTAATGCTTTAAGCAGCTTCAAGTAAAAGAAAAAAGGCGCTGCTGGAGGAGTCTACGGGCTGAAGTCCAGCACGTGCACCTCTGATGATGGTGCTGCTCACGGTAATCATACACATAAACAGCACATATCTATAATGAGCCATGAAAGTTCAGACAAGCGCTAGCTGGCTGCAGTCCATTAGCCCACTCTGCGGTGCGATCACTGTAAACCACCAATCACACTTTCCCCCTGAACAGAGAAAACTATTTATTTGTTGCCCACTCAGTCTACCGCTGTGCGATCCGCTCTCACTTTTGCCGCATGATACAACAACTATGCAGCTTTGGCTCACCCACCACCTCCAGTTACCACCTGCTTAGATGTGCTTTTATGTGCTGCGGAGAGGGATATTATTTACCCTCCGATACGGGAGAACCTAAAGCATTGGAACTTTAAAGTTTTACCGTCGTGTCACCTTATTTTGTAATTTTTTTTTTTAAATTGAAAATGGCAGCTGCCCTGACTGCTATTGAAGTGCGCTGAGTAGATAAAACCTGATGCTAAAGACGACAGTTTTGCCATGTCAAACAATATACTTATGCAATATACAGGCTGTTACTTTGAACCCTTTTTTGCACAAAGCATGTCTTTTTTCAAGGCTTAGAAATCTTCCTTTATGGCTCACATTGGTGCTCTCGGTGAATTGGTGCATTACTAAAGAGATCAAATACAGCAATAACTATTAAAACTGATGGAAGGTAGTGCTGTTTGCATTAAATTTTAACAAGAGGAAGTCACCGAGTAACGTATCGATGCTGTTTGACTACAAGAAATAGAGAAATCCACTGCTATGGTTGCCGTAGTTTGGAGAGTGACTGGATACAGAAACCGAATGTAATTTATTGATGCAGTGTGGGGCTGAGGAGCCCAAAGCCTGGGGAACACACAGGCCCTAAAACCCACAAATGGGATATTGATCGCTTTGAGGGGGGGTGGGAGAAAAAGTTATATTTAACCACGGAGTGCCGCACTTACTCTATCGAGTGGTTAACATTCTCGCCTTATCTCGGCTCTCTTTCTCTCCCACAGCCACTTACACATATACTACATTCAACAGCGCTGTGGCATTCAACACTGTATGTTCCTATGACAACCCATCAAATTGCCCACTGGGACCAGGGCTGACAGCACCTCAGGGTGTTTAAATGAAAAGACTGCGATCTGAATTATACAAGACTCTATAGTGGATGTGCTCTGTACTATACTGTACTCTGTGATAGGACAAAAAGAAGAGCTCAGTATTCTTTGCTCCAGTTGTGTGTATTCATCTTTTTATTCAGCCCCTGGGGCCAGCCATAATCCACCGTGTGTGCATGTGTGTGTGCGTTGCACACGTGCCTGCTTGCCTCTGCACATGTGTACTCCCATTTGCAATGTCCTGAATTTGATCATCTTAACCAGCACATCTCGTAAACAATAAGTACCAGACAGTGTGAAAAAGAACATCCACTCCGTACGCGATGGATCCCGCTCCAAACAAGATATGTTGGCTAATCGTGAGCAGAGGAGCTTTGCTGCAGTATTCACTGGCATGTATTTTAAAACACAAGTCAGGGCTGAAACCATAGCAACTATGCTTTACCACAGAGGAAAACAAAAGCACAGTTATTGTCAAGCCCACCTAAACTGTTGTCTCCCTGCCCACGTCCAGAAAGATGCCTTTAAGTGGTGTTGTCCAAAAGAAAAAAAAGAAAGAAAAAAACACAGGTAAAACAATACATGTATGATTAGAGGACTCCTCACTCTGCTAAAACAATACTAAAGAAAGTTTGATTCCGCATTTCATATTTGTGTAGCTTCGGGCTTTCCAATTTTCACGAGTACAAAACAAAAACAGATCTTGTGGAAAAAGTTCCACTCAAAGGAAACGACAAAGAAACACATAAACTTCAAAACTTATTCACCTTAACATGTCATCTAGTCAAAAAAGATTTTATTTCTCTGACAAAAAAACAAATTTTTCATTATAATCCAAACATGGATCAAAGGAC
Source organism: Seriola aureovittata (assembly GCF_021018895.1). Lineage (NCBI taxonomy): Eukaryota > Metazoa > Chordata > Actinopteri > Carangiformes > Carangidae > Seriola > Seriola aureovittata. The sequence goes on from NC_079385.1 coordinate 8,365,502, forward strand.
TATTTGAAAAGAATTATCACCCATCTTTGCAGTTCAGCCTCAGCTCTGAGAAGCCTTTTAGCGTCTTTCAGCTCATTTTTTGGTTTCAGATCCTACAACTTTAATGTTGTAGTTCAGTTTGTTTCAGCTTTACTTTTCTCTTTCAGCCACAACAGGGAACTGCTTTTACCAAAAACGCTCTTACAAAACAGCTGTTTACTACCTGCCTAGCACCAACCTTCAGGATTGCAGCTGAGACCAAAACAGAGCTAAATGGAGAGAGAATATTGGACTTACATTCTTCAGGTGGCCAGAGACATGACTCCTGCTCCTGCTAACGTAAGTAAATGACTAAAAGTAACTAAGCCAGCTTAATTCAAAAACGAAATTCCCTATAAACATTTCTGTTTAAACATTAGTGAGCTTTAGTGGTGCATATTTTTGAGCGTTGGAGCTGTTTCCGATCTTTATGCTAAGCTACACTAATTGGCCAAGCTCTTATTTGAAATTTTACGCACAGATATGACAGTGGTATGATTCTTCTCATCTAACTCGACAAAATTTAATCAAATAGGCTGTTTCAAAGGTAAACGGTGCTAAGTAAACTAATCAGGGGTAGAACAAATCAGAATTCTCCTTTCACAATACATCAGGTGCACCATGTTTAACGGAGCAAGCAGCTCATTTTCTGATGCAAGTAGCCACTAAATTAAATGCACCACCAATATCAAATGTCTTAATACAAGCCCTCAGAAGTTATTGTGTTGAGTTGTCATTTGATCCTCCATTTTTACCAGTAAGAAAAGAAAAAAAACACACATCTGGTTAAAAATTACTCTTTGATACAAAGACTTCTATCATTCACAAATAGGACAATTTAAGTTTTGATGAACAAAAATATGAGTATTTGGATGTTTAAGATGGAGACTCAATAGGATCCAGTATTGGCTCACAAAAGCAACGTCAGTGTACCCAACAGAAAAGAAAATGTCTACCTGTATTTGAGAAGCTGAGCTACTGTACCAATCCTAAAAGAAAAATCTATTTTGTGGTGTTTTGTTTTCAGTGACACTCACACACTGCAGGAGGAGGTGAGGTTTCAGTGTCTTCGTCAAGGACAGTTTGATGGGACATGTGACACATTTGGCTGATGCCTGTGAAAACTGCTAAACTCACCTCTTTCTGTCTGTCTGTCTGTGTGTGTGTGTGTGTGTGTGTGTGTGTGTGTGTGTGTGTGTGTGTGTGTGTGCGAGAGAGAGAGGGTGAGATAGAGTGTGTGCATGAGAGGGGGGGAAAGGATGAGATTAGGAAGAAATTCCATTATTTTTTGCTTTGTTGATCATACAAAAAGAAAACACTCAAATAAAGCAACTTGTGTTCAAATGGGTGGAAGTCTGGTGACTGAGATAACCACTGCACCGAGTTTGTTTTGTTTTCATCTTCATCAAACCAGCCAGTAATGCCCTGTGGATGAGGGTATTGAGTTTCTGCAAGAAGGAAAAATAAGTGCATATGCTTCCTTCTTCAGGTTTTATTTTTCTTGCGTCTCTTCCAAGCAGTTCTAATCATTCTCGATTATCAGAGTAACTTTCTGTTAGCCGACAACTGTATTATGACAAACTGTTGTAACCCTTCATGCTGTGCAGATTTAGATTTTTTTTTTTTTTTGTCCAGGCTGCTATTGGTTTCTACTCATGTGTCATGAAAAGTGAAGCTTGTCTATATTGTGTAAACCATCACTAGAAGTTAAATGCATAAAGTCACTGTTGGGGCAGCACCAGTAGCTCACCCGTTAGAACACGTACCATGTGTCAGGGGTGAGTCCTTGCTGCAGTGGCCCGGGCCCCATGCTGAATTTCTTCCCCTCTCTCCCCCTCCTGTCCTGTCTCTCTCTCCACAGACTGTCAAATCAAAGCAAAAACACGAAAGAAAATGTCACCGTTACATTATTGTTGTGTATTAATGCCGTTCAAATCCAGATTAATATGAAAAATCCTGTAAAACCTGTATATATATTTTTTGACCATTTTATGCCTTCATTTGACAGGACAGTGTAGAGAGACAGGAAAACGAGGGACAGAGAGAAGGGGAATGATATGCACCAAAGGGTCCGGCCGGCTGGGAGTTGAACCGGGGACTCGCTGATCAGAGCACCTGCGTTCATAAAGCACCCTAAACACTCAACTACTGGGTCGGCCCTATAAAGTCTATTTCATAAAATGCAGGAACATGGTTTTCAAAACACACAACTGATTGTGAAGTAAAGTAAATGAGCTAAAACATGCAAACCCCCTGGTAGAGTAAGTTGTGTGAGCAGAGATTGTGCATTGCAAGGTGTGAATGAGACAGACAGACAGACAGATAGTGACATTTGGTCAGCTTCAGTAGGCACTACTTATGCAGCATTTACATCCCCATAACTGCCAAATTAGAGGCCTTCAACAACTGTGTGTCTCGTTGTGTCTGCAGTTACAAGCTACACAGTAACACTTAAAAGTGCAGCTGTCATTTTTATGTGCCCTTATAGAGCAGAGAATGAATACGGCTTTTATGTGCAACACCACCAGCTCTCATCATTGGTCATTGCAGGGGTGGGGTTTGGCAGTGGCGGTGGTGGTTGTGGGTTAGTGGTGGTGGTTGGGAGTGTGGAGGGGGGGGGCAGCTAATGAGGATGTTAGCTGGTCCTTTAGTCGCGAGCTGTCCGTTTATCAGCCGGGAGGGCCCTGTGTAAAGATGTCAGTTCACGCTTGATTCACATCTGATGATTATTGCCGCCCCTGCCTGGCTTTCGTACTCGCCTCCGCTGCCCAATCGGCACGCTGTGCTGATGAGAGATACAATAACCACCTTGAGAGGTGCTTAGCGGCTTTAACGATGAGGCTGAGAGGGTGGCACAATAAGAGGACGGGGAACTAGCCGTGTGAGCGGGGGAGGGGGGGCTCTAGCCATCAAAACTAAGTACACCCCTGACCCCTTTGTGTTCTGCGGTAGCACATTTTCAGTCAAACATGCACACACACGGACTCGAGCGCAAACAGAGCAACACTCGAACTTGTACTTCATCATGAAGTCCATTTTATCGTTCTCTGTCTCTCCATATGCTCTCTCTTAATGCCTCAGGTCTCTCTTCTCTCCACATCGCTCCCTTTTTTTCCCCATATTCTGAAGTGAAATGTGACAATTATTGACCTGCGCTGTCCAGTCAATCTGTTTCTTTTCTCCTGTTCCCATCCTATTTGCCTTTTCTCCGGCTCTGGATCCCAGCTGAATGCTGCAGGATTTCTATAACAGGAAACAAGACATGAAAATTTTCAAAAGGGAGCTCAACTGTCTAAAACAAGCTTCCAGCAAGAGAAAGGACTATCGTGTCTTATTTGCATGAGCAGACAGAAGGTTAATAACACAAGCCCTGCTGTGACAAAGGAGAAAAAGAACAGAGTAGGTAGGAGGGATGAAAAGTGCTGATCCTCCACTTCTGGCTCCTGAGAATCCATTTAACACACAAGGGAGGAGCGTGGAAGTAATTAGAGCCCTGGATATATGATGGGTTTCATGTACAGTCCCATCTCCTTTCCTCTCTGCAGAGCCTAATTTCCCAGACTGCATGTTGAGATGGGACAGCAGCACCGGCTCCAGTGGCCACAAATCTGAAGATGAATATGTTTTTGGTTTTTTTTTTTTTCTTTAGTATTCAGTGATTCTCAACCAGGCGGTACCTCCTATAGTTGCTGGGGATTGTTGGAAAGATTCAGTCGTAGTGAGTAGCTCAACTAATTCGAAAAAAAAAACAAAATTATATATATAATAAATCCACAAATTTGTGTTTAGGATGAAAATAAACACACAAATAGGACCACAAATTACTGTGATTCTGATCTACATTTTCATTTACATTTGTACCTGCAACTGCATGAAACCTAGGCAGCAAGAAAGCAGAAAAGTTGCTAAATAGTTACTTAAAGGTTATGGATAAATAATTAGAATAGATAGCTAAACATTACATATAAATAATTAAAGAAGATAGCTAAAAGTAATGATTTAAAGGTGCTATATGTAAGCATTTTGGTTTAAAACATTCAAAAATTAACTAAAATTATCAACAGGATGTGAGGAAATAGCAGTCTTGACATTATGTGAAAGACGTCTATGCATTGTGTCTGAGATATACATACTGAAGTGAGCATGCTAACCAGCTAGCCCCCCATCTCGTCTCATAATAAACCAATTTGTACCTCAAGAGGTGATAGTGAGTCACTGAATCATCCAAGCCTCCCTCAGTGCATCATGAGAGGATGAAGTAGTGCTGCCCCACGGGCGTATTCTACCCTCGATGTATGAAGCTCTTGGCAAGTGGCCACATCACCGCCACGCTACCGGCAAGAAACCACGTTCAGTTGCGAGCAAAGGAATGAAGTTTGATGTTGAACGCAACATTTCTAGACTGGTAAGTAAACAGATGTTAATGCTATCATTAGCTATGTAGTGGTAGCGAATAAATAACTGATAAATTGCTGAAATAGTGACCTAAAAGATAAAGAGATTTATGGTTGAGAAGTCCAGCTTCTGCCACTCCAAGTAGTTGTACAAAAAAAAACTTGACCAATACAATTTAGTTGCATAAGAATTATTATAATAATTTTACATAAATAAGCCTTATTGCATCCAGTTCAAAATCTATTTGTGTGATGAGTGATCTGATGCTGTGGTACGTCAGGGAACCACTGTTTTACATGATGTGGCGATGAAAGCTGCGGTGGCTGGCAAAAAAAGTGCGAGCGTGACAGAGAGACAGTTGTGTGTGGGAGGTGGCATCAAATCAAATGTCTTTCCTTCCCCTTTCACCATTTGTTTTAGTAAGGATACCAAATTACTTCCTGACAATAAAGCATCCGAGTCGTACAAACGCAGTCAGTCGAGTGGAGTTAAAAGAGAGGAAAACAAACTAACGCACATTATCAATCTGACATCCGGCAAACAGTGGTTGCAGCTCACTGGCAAGAAATCTAGAGAGCTTCTTTCAGCTATCCTCTCTTTTCCTGCATCGTGGCTGTAGAGTGCAGTTCAGAAGTCACCAGAGGGAATTGATTATCAACAGGCGGGGGCTGGATCCCTCTCTGCTCTGGCATAATGTAGCTCTCTATTTCGGGACAATCAGGTGTTTTTTAGGCTTCTTGTCACTATTCCTAGGCTCTCTTGCTTCCTCTCTGTATCCTCGGATCATACCAGCCCAGATATGAGTGCACTGGGAATACAGCATGAATACATTTTTTTAAGTCTAATTCAAAGTTACAAAGCTTTTTGTGTGTGTGTGTGTGTGTGTGTGTGTGTGTGTGTGTGTGTGTGTGTGTGTGTGTGTGTGTGTGTGTGTGTGTCTGGCAACACTGGGTTGCAACTAAATCCGCACTGCGATAGTTTGGCTATGACAGAATTTCAACTGATGGAAACAAACAAGAGGGGGGGAAAAGCTTATATGCAAACACATACACAAGCGCTGACAATTAAACACACACGCGCGCGCACGAGCAACAAACACACTGAAAGACACACAAAACAACCTATAAATAGCGGAGATCCATGGCAACCTGAGATTTGTTGTTTGCCGTCACATGCTGCTGAGAGCGAGAGAAGAGCGGGGACTTAAATAACATTGGGAGATTGGTTTGTGTGAGAGGCAAAGTCAAAACAAATTACGCCTTTTCTATCACTTTGGGCCCGCCGGTGAAGCATCTGAAATAGCTTTGTGCCTGGGGACATTTTACCACTGAAAGAATATGGTGGCAATATCCTCCGAGGACTTAAAAAAAAAAAAAAAAAAAAAACAAAGGGATGAGAGGAGGAGGAGAGGATGGGGAATGAGAGGGTTTTAGTTTTACTGCAGATCACAGGTGGCGCCTTGACCACCTAACTAACTCTTTTCACTTTATTCCTTCCCATCCCTCCTCCCGTCGCCTGTCTCTTCCCATCTCACCACGGTGCACTGCTGTCACACTGAAGGTCTCCTCTATTGAAAAATGTGGAATACCATTATACTGATGCATCCTTTTCTCTTTCTTTTTTATTTTTCTTTTTTTTCAAAAAAAAAAAAGGGGGGGGTGGTCTAAAGTGGGACCAATGTAATTCATACTGTTGAGAGACAGCCCTGAAGGTTTTATCCAATTTCCATCAACTCCAGCTTGTTGATTTAACTTATTTTTCAGGCAAACAAGTCAGAAAGAAACGTCTGCTTCTCTCCATTTAAACTGACCTTCAGCAGACCTTTTACTTTCCTCTCTCTTTCTAATGCAAATAACCACTTGAAAACCACAGGCTTTGCACTTTCCCAGCATTCTGTTTACCTCTGCAACATGAGCGCCGTCGCAACATGAGATATATATCAGGCTTTAATTGATTTTTGTTTTGCGAGATAAAGTTATTCGGTGCAATTGTTTCATTTTGGCGGCGTATTTGCACTCGCTCCCATATGCTGTTCATTAATTTGCAGCTAGTGAGTGATTTATCAACCTATTACACTTGGGCTTGTGCCCTCACCACACACAGACACACAGACACACAGACACACACAGACACACACACACAGGCACATACCCGCCTGCAGTTTGTTCCCCCTGGTATCTTGAGGAGGCATACATGTGGCACAGCTTTGGTGGCTGGCGCTGTAATGGCTGTGCTCAGGGGCTGGGAGTGAGCCAGGCCCTGTCAGACTGCAGATGGATGGATCCATGGGCTGCACACACAAACACTCACACTCACACACACACACACACACACACACACATATACACACAGCGTGGCCCAGCCCAGCCTGAACTAGACTGGACTGGACTCGCCCAGCCTACTTGGGAGCCCAAGTGAGGGTAAGTGGAGCAACAAGGCCAGGGCTGAATCAAAAAACGCTGGGAATACTTGCTGTCTTACAAAAATTAATAAGCCACGAATGAGCATTTCAGGATGCAATCTAGAGAACTAAAAGACCCTAAAATCTCCTGTTTCTTAAGCAATGCAAAACAAAAAATCAATATGGTATAAACAAAGCAGAAAATATTAAGGCCTCCTGATCTTTACACAAAATAAACAGACTAATAAGATCCAAGTGAAAGCTTTATTTTTCCTCTCACCTCTTTATGCATAAGTATGAAGAGAGGAGAAAAACACATTTGTATAAGCTCTGAGAAAAACAGAGACATTTGTTGAAATTAGAGGATGCAGCTCAATAACTGGAATGTAGCCTTGCTCTCATAGTATTTCTAAATATATTTCATCATCGGTGACACGTGTGGTGTTATATTGTGCTAAGTACGGTGCTAAATCCCATGCTGTTGCTTGAGAGAAGCACTGATAAGAGGTGTAAAAAAAATTAAAAAATTAATAAAAAAGCAATCACCACAACAAAAATGCTTTTTTTTCCTCCAAGTTTCAGTTACAAATTTACAAGCTCAACAATAAAACAGTTTCTGTCTGTGGTGAGTTTCACATGTTTTTCTTGTTTCACAGCGTGTCGTGCAGTGGATTTTCGAGAGCGTATGACACAGCATGTTTGCTGGATTGGATATCAAAGTCAGCTGCCAAAAGTCTGTAATAATTTTGTTTAAAAAAAAAAAAGTAAATAAAAATCAAGAAACCAAAAAAGCAAATATCAGATGATGGAAATTTTTCAGTTTTTTCACAGCTGTTTCTTTCCTTTACCTCGCAGCGTAGAAAGTCTCAGCACAACAGTGTTTAGTCACCAGAAGCCACTTTCCATCAAAGAGTCTTTCGCGGCAGAGAAAACGCTCCCCTGAAATGTTTTGTGGGTGGGTGTGAACTACTTAGATTATTTACATGTTTCTCCAGCGAGTAAATACACAGTAGTCAATGCTGGCACAGATATGATTTTCGTTTTATAACATTTAACGGAAATCATTTCCCGGCTCCCAACACATTTTTAAGTCCGTCTCTCCCTCTTTTTAACTAAATACAAGTGTTATCTTAAAGAGGTTTAAAATGTACTTTACCTATTTCTAAGTAAATATACAGCTTCTTTGCAAAGGCATATCACTTAAAGCCTCCCGTTACTTAATGACTGAGCCAATCAATGTTGAGATGTCTGTACATTCATGAAGGCAATTTCTGGAGATGAGAGCGTGTTTCAAACTGTATAAGCAGTGTCCATCACAAGTGCACATGTCTAACACCAAGACCTAACCTCCTTCAGATGCACTGCAGTGCAGCCTGTAGCATTCTCTGTTTATGTGGTATCTATTTATGTCTGAATTTTTGTTTTAAATTGATATACAGTATCATACTGTTTAAAGACATACACTGTAGGGTCTGGGCCTGTTTTTCTTTGTTTGGGTTGAGTCCAACGCTACAGTAAACAATGATATTTGAGAGTGATTCTCAACAAAGGGGCTGCAGCCTAGTACTGGGTTTCAGCTGTATCTCCACCAATTGCTGCTCCCTGTTTTACCCATTTATCCATAACCTTTAATTAACTATTGGTTTTCACACACTCTCAGTCACAAGACCAGGTGCTATATGTTTCAACTACTCAAATTTGTCCAGTGAGTCTATTGTAACCGGCAACTTACTGGTTATTGTACATATATCACACCTCAGCATCACACCAACTAGAAATCCTATCTGACTGTTTGTTTTCTTCCATAACAGAAATATGTGGATTTGTTTTTTTTTAGAAATCAAATCGTAATTTCTTGTTTTGTGTATCTAAGGAAGACACTGGAAACAACAAATTATAATTAGCTTCCCCGTAAAGTGAACTTCAACTTACACTGCAAATACTTCAAACAGAAATACTTGTGTGCATCAAGGATCTGAAACTAAACTGAATCAATTTCAATGCAAAGCTAAAGCAAATGGAAAATCGAGGCTGTGATCATGACTTTCTCGTTAACTCAGTAAGACGGCTCTCCTTCATTGAGCTGCTGTACATTAAGACAGAATCCAGCAAGACCCCCCTCAGCTTAAAAACCAGCAAAATCCAATTCATGCCACCACACAAAACACCATAAATCCTTGCGCAAGGAGACCTCTAAGCTACGAGTGTTTTTGTTCATTTTTGTGCAAAGCACTTGAAGTCGTTTAATCAACCGTAATTAATTTTATGCAAGTATTTCTACCTAATGAGCTAGAACATGCAAAACAGCTACCTATTTCCCCCCTTAAGGAATCCATATTTACACTTAAGACCTTTCATTAGCCAACTGTTGCACCGGCCTTGCCTTACTTTTTAAATGATGTGTTGATGGATATTGTCAGTGCGGCATGTCTTATGGCCAAAACACAGATGTCCTGGCTGGATAATACTTTGTGTTTCCTGTGAGCTTAAGTGACAAGAGCTCACTTTCAGCTCCTAATGCATTATACATTGCAGGGTTAAGCCTCCAGGCAAGCCTGCAGACACATACACAACCACACACAAACAGATGCAGGACCAGTATGCAGATGAAATCATAGCTGACATTAATAGGTAAACACACCAAAGTAAATAAACTCCATTAAAAAACTGACATGTTTAATTTAGCTGAGCTTTTTGCCTTATCAGCTTGACTGTGTTTTTGTTTAACAGAGAGAGGGAGTCAGTGAAGGGATGCGAGGAGAGAGAGAGAGAGCAGTGCAGGTAATTATACTCCATACACTTGTAAACCGGGGGTCAGCCCGAGTCCCTCCCCTTTGTTCTACAATCAATAGCCTCGGAGGAGGTGGTGAGAGTGAGGAGGAGAGACAGAGAGGAAGCGAGGGGAAGAGATGGAGCGAGAAACTTGGTGGGTCCTTATATTCAGCATTAATCATTTAACAGCATGAGTGTGGGCAGGTGGGTGAGCAAAAAAACAGTAGAACACAAACACTTAAGTAGTCAGGTGCAACAGGGAAATATCTGGTGGCATTAACAGGCCCCTACAGGAAAAACAGGGACTATACCCTGCAAGCCGATTTGCTGGAGGAGGGGGCGCAATAAAAGAGCTGAGGAGGGCTGGAGAGAGAGGAAGAATCACTTTTCCTTAATCCAACGATCTGTGGGGAAAGAAACAGCAGTGACTTTATTGTCGCTATCTAGCAAGATAACTTAGCGACTTTATTTGATAGGAGAACAGCGGCAGGTCCGGCAACAAAAAAAAAAAAGAAAGAAAAAAAAGAAGAGCAGGAAAGAAAGTACATTACAATTCTTCTTTTGACCTGTTCGATAGACCATCCTTTATTTTTTCTCCAATCTGAGTGCTGCAATCCACTGCATCTGCAGGCACACCCTGAGCAGCACCCTCCCAGAGAAGTTATATGGACCTATTCCCTTCTCAAAATAAGGGCCTCGCTGTATAACCTCTATAAAAAATACAATACATATCAGTTGTTTCAGAATCGTACTCATTTTGTCAATATCGTGGCCCAAACTTACTGAATTTGCAGTGGCTTTTCTTTAAAAACAAATATATTTGTCCATTTACTTTTATTTTCTGACAAAATGTGGCAATATTTTAGGGTCTGTTTGGATTTCAGGAATGCCACACTCTGTCACTAACTATTAGAGTGTGTTTTTAGCTAGTGAAGTGCGCCTGCAACTTTTCTCTCCCTTGAACTGAGTGTATGAGCTAAACTTTCTACCATGCTGTCTAACGCTGCCAACAAGATCCATAAAATAAATGTTTTTTTTAGGGCTGCAGCAAACCATAATTTCAATTACTGATTTGATACTGAAACACGGCCAAAATTCCATAAAGGAAATATATTCAAGTTACTGTCATAGAAGAAAGAAAATTGGCAAACGATTTTGAGAAGCTGGAAATGGTGAATTTGTGGCATTTTTGCTCTAAAAAATGACAGAAACGATTAAGTGATTAGCAAAATTATTGCCTACAAATTTTCTGCCAATTTATTACTCGACTTGTTTCAGCTCTGGTCTGTTTTAGTTATTAAATTAGAAATGGTTCACTGATGTCCACTTTAAAAGCTGTGTTGAAGCAATAGATAACATGGGGGCAAATGTTGCCCGAGAAGACGATTTCTGGGAAAACAAAGTCCACTGAGGTTAAAAGGAAGGTTAGTTTGTAGATTCATTTCAAGCTTAGTTTGACTCTGGCTTGTTTATGCATTAGATTACTTTTGTACGGACAGCTGTGGTGCGCAGTAAAGTTCGTGTAAAGCTTTGGGCTTGAGTCAGGTTTGAGTTCGGTTACTTTCAAATGTCAAGACATTTTTTCTCTCTCTCGCTCTGATTTAGTTAACTGCCTGCACATACACGATGCCCCGGGGGGGAAGATGGAAAGAGACAGAGCGTGGCCAATTTAGCCTGGCGAGCTAATGGTCAGTAATGGATTAAATGAAGCAAAAACAGGTTAGGGTTTGGGTCTCACTTTTAAACCTATGCAGAATGCTACTGCAGTAACTTCTAACACTGGTGAACACTTGTCCAATTTGACCTTCTTTATAGAAAAGATGGAGGTATTTGAACAATATTACAGGATCTTACAAAAATTCTCGATTGCTTGAATTTGCATTAAATTATGCAAGACTGCAGAGGGCTCCTGCAGGGATTAATATATATGGTCAAGCATGTGAATTATTTATAAAGCACTTGTAATATACAGGTTGATAACAAAGAACCTTTAGGACACAAAGACAGACTAAAACCAGCACTTCACACTGTTTGTTTGCGCACATATGAACGGATAAAGGGACACCTCTTCAGCGCTGCCTCCACATGGAACCAAGATAGAAAGCCATTGTTTCCTTCTCAGCTGAATTAGGGATCTGTCTTGGTCTTCTTTCACTTCCTCTGCCTCAGAAACAGACAAAGATAAGGAGGGATGCTATTGCAGTAATGTCAGTCTTCAGCCAAATGGATAAACCTGGATGGGAGGCTTTTCGCCGGCGATAAGGATGTTACTGCCACAGATCTGTGGGAGACAAGAGAGCTATCTAAAAGCCGGGGAGAATGGGGCCCTGTTCGTGTGCCCAGAGCTTCACAACACCTAGAGCATGGTGAACTGATGCTACAGTTTTCAAACATCTGAATGGTATCACAGTAATGACAAGCTCGAAGTATCTTTATTCTAGCTGTCTGTGGGACTGATGGTAGCTTGGTGCAAAATTCAGTGTCTTTATGTAGACGGTGACAGTTAACGTCACTGCGAAGACTCTTCAAATGCCTCAGACTCAAGCCCCGGTTTTAATTCAGACACCACGCTGCCATTTACGGACGTGATTAGGCCTTGATTTATACAAAGGGGGGGAAAGTTTTGCCTGTTATGCAACCGGGAGCTGCCACACCACCTCATTCCAGACAGAGCGGGGTGTGGCGTTTCTGACAAGCCCACCACAAATCATTGTTTTGTTTCATCTCATCAGTGCTTTGAAGCGTGAGTCGCCAGCGGGGGAAGTGCGATTATTCAGCTAAATTCTGCGAGGGAAATTACAGCTCTGTGGCAGCAGGTGCATCTACAATCCCCACGCCTCCCATCTTCAGGCATAAACAGCCACGCAAACGCGGACACATATGCCTCAACACACACCTGTGCATAAAGTACATACGCACGCATCAATACAAGCTCCCACAGTCACACCTGCTCTTTTTTTTCCGCCCGTCTTTCACGTGCACAGATCCTCTCCTACATCCCCGGAAAAAACACAAGGAGCACAATCACTCAGCGACACAGATCCGCACATGATCTCAGTACAATGCAGCAAGCGTGCAGGCAGGAGCTGCTCCAGAAGAGGTAATTCTGTTACTGTTTGTTCGACGAGGGAGGGGAAGGTAGGAGTATGGGGGGGGGGTTGTAAATCTGACATAGCGGCCCCATGGCAGAGCCCCCAGGATCAAATCCAATTCTGGCAAGATACACATTAAGCCCGTCAATCACAACAGTGTCCTTGGAATGCGGCAGGATGGTGATGAGAGCGGCAGGGGAATCTCTTTTCCACGAGAGCTGGGATGAAGCCACTTAGAAACACATCTGTGCAGGCACATACAAAAAGTCACATTACTCCAAGGGGTCCTCATATTTAACCCCACCCTTACACACACAGACACACACACACACACACACACACACACAGACACATACTGTACAACTGTAGGACCTGATCCACATCTCTACATCTGAACTCAAGCATATTTTTGTTTGGTCAACAAAAAAAAAAAAAAGAAATAAAGTTGAAAGAGAGCGGGTTGAAACATTTAAACCTTCATGTAACTGAATTTTTGCAGAAAATAGAATTGAATGGTTAAAATAATAAAATATGAATAAGTTACCAATGTTACAGGCTTTAGTTTTGGTGTGTGGTCAAACGATTAAAGGGGGGGTTGGGGGGTGGGACTTATAACCTCATTATGTCTAAATCCTGACTACAACAATCCTGACTTCAGGCCAATTCTAATATTGATATCTGGAAGTTGACAAACACATCTTACAATCTAGGTACAGATTCCTTTGGAGATAAACTCTAAGCAGGACATTTTACAGTTGAAAAATCCACTTGTCAGTGCCCTCTGGTGGACAAACTATGTAATAGTGACACTGTTTCTAAATCAAATCAAACCTGGTTTAGAAATTATGTTCTGCAATCTTTCATTATAAGCCAACACATAAACCAATACCAATATATACTATATAGGTAGCTGCTTGATTTAGTACAGGATGCAAATTCAGTTTTACACATTTACAATATGTCTGAATAAATGAGTTGTAAAACATAACGAATGCAGATGCATCCACGTAAGTGCACTGCATGGTACAATTAAGCAATTAACATCCCATCATGCTCTGTGACACGTATGAAAATACTGAGCAGGCTCAGCTGATTCTGATCAAGAGTTGCAAGAGAAAGATCTAAGTGACTTTGAATGACGGATCGTTGTTGGGGCACGGACGGCAGGAGCTTCAGTCACAAAGACGCTCAACTTGCCAGTGTTTCAATGTTCTGGGTGATCACCTGTAACCTACGATGAAACATGCCAATCCTCAGGGGAAGGGTCTCTTCCAGGATGACAATGCCTCCAACCATAGGACACAAGGGGTCATTGAAAGGTTTGATGAGTATGAAAATGATGTGAATCATATGCTGTGATCTTTGCAGTCAACAGATCTCGATCCAGCAAAACACCTATGGGAGATTTTGGACCGACATGTTAAACAGCGCTCTCCATCACCATCATCAAAACACCAAAAACGAGGGGATATATTTTGGAAGGATGGTATTTCAGCCCTCCAGTAGAGTTCAGAGACTCAATGCCAAGGAGCACTGAAGCTGTTCGGGCAGCACATTCGTGGTGGTTTTTCCACCCGTCTCTCACTGTATACTACATATAGATGCAGTATATATATATATATATATATATATATATATATATTTGTGTACATAATGCATACATGTATCAAACCTGTGCCCAAATGTACATCCTAAATCTTAAATGTTATTTTCAGCAAAGAGGAAAATCACACGCTGTTTGGCTCGCGGCTTGAGTTCATTCAGGCTACAGTGAAAGCGACAGTTAGCCTATTTACTTTTATTCTGGACTTTTGCTAATTATCTTAACTACACAAGTAATTATCTTTCACATCAAAGGGCTGCGCTCTGAGTCCTGCTGATACCCCCCGCCCATTACCAACCCCCACCCGACACACACACACACACACGCACGCACGCACGCACGCACGCACGCAGGCGCCATCATCGCCACGTTTCCGGAGCCAGCTGAATCATGGCATTAACAGATAATTAGATGATTGCCTGGCTGCGTTTGATGGGGCACATGTGACGAGCAGTCGTCTACGAGTGGAGTTAGTGAACGAGAATCAAGAGAGATATTTTACACAGATTTAACAGTAGCTATTAGATCTCAGGTGTTAAGCTTCAGCCTCTGTGATAGCCGGCATAGTTTGTTACAGATTAGCAGTAAATAAATGACATCCTCAGGGACCACTGATGCTTTTTTTTTTTTTCCCTTTGGCTTCATCCATGCTGAGCAGCTCTTTCATCTCATCCATCAGCAGTTTCTGATCACAGTCCAGTCTGATCAATGAATAATGTAGCTGCTGGTTTGATTGCTGCCCAAAAGCCATGACTTAATGGCAGAGGACCTCATGACTGTGAATATACAGCGCATATTTGTGTGCATATGCTTTAATTCACTTCATCTACTTCATTCACCAATGCCTCTGGCGCTCCTGCTTCTGCAAACAGACAATAATCAGGTCATCTGGCATCAGACACGAATCCTTCATTAACAATCTAACGATAATCTCTGTGACTGTAGGAGAAAATTTACATGAACCGCATTTAAATTCCTTTGAAGTTGTTTGTTTTGCTCACCTTGGAAACACACTATTTCTACTTCTCCTCTGTGGTAAGAAGTAAACGCACCCCATAAATATTAATCTACCTAGGGCCCGTGCTATTCTGGCCCAGTGTTTTGAACATGGCCACTGGAGATCGGGCCTATCAGGGACCCGCCGAGAGAATGAGAGAGAGAAAGAGAGAGAGAGAGAGAGAGAGAGAGAGAGAGGGAGAGAGATAGGGAGAAGGAGAGAGTGTGTGTGGGGTGGCAGGGAGTGGTGGAGGATAATATGTTTGTGCATGTTCCAAAATGGCAAGTGGACGGTTTGCGTGATGTTTAATGCAGGAGGATCAGGGCAGGGTTCAGAGTGTGTTTCCCTTACCAGTCACTTCACACACCTCAGTCACATATAAGAGGAATCTCAGCAGCATTTTTAAGAGTTTCTGTGCTTGTAGAGAACTTTTTCTTTTTTTTTTGTCTCAAATTCAAGGTGGAAATATGTTTAACCTCCTCAACCCCACCTTCTCAGTGGCAGTGCTAACTCAATCTTTGTTTAAAATACAGAACTTCATTCAAAACTCTAGGTGAGATCCCAAAGTCTCCAAAGATACAAACTTTGTTAGGCTGAATTTGGATGAAATGTTTAGAGAATGATGCACAAGACATATAGAATATAACCAGGAAAGCCAGGAAAAAACATGGAGTCTTCGGTATGAATATATTCAGTTTAAACAATTTTTAGACTTTATAATGAATACATCAAACTGGTACCCAATGTATATGTCAGAGACACTGAATAACATGATTTTTTTCAACAATTCCAAGCTACTTCTAGAGATGTAAAAGGGGGAAACCGGGGAAATATGCTTTTATGGCTGCAAGTAACGATTACTTTCATTATTGATTTATCTACAGATTATTCCCTCAATGAGTCAGCTAATTGTTTAGTCCAGAAAATATGAAAAAATGGTGGAAAGAAAAGCGCATCCCAACTTCCCAGAGTCCAAGGTGATGTCTAAAAAAGCCATTGCTATTCTGTTTACAGAGATATAACAACAGATACGCAGCAAACCTTCCCACCTGAGAAGCTGAAACCAGAGAATGTGTTGTATTTTTATAATAACAATAATAAACTTTAGTTGTACAGCACTTTTCAAAAAACAAATTTACAAAGTGCTTCAGAGACATTAAGAAAACACAGTGGTGCAATCACGAATTGGAGGAGATAAAAGACAATGGAATAAAAACATTCTAAATGATTAAAAGAATAAAAGCATAATACAAAGAGAAAGTAAATTAAAAGCTCTTTTAAAAAAAATTAGTATTCAAACTATCTCTCTTTGCTTGAAAATTAACAAACATGATCAATGATCAAAATAGTTGCTGGTTATTTTCCTGTTGACTCATTGGTTAGGCTCTACATGCTTCACCTCAATCCTGATCAAGAAGCTTCATTGTATGAAAGCAACTGACAGCCACAGTTCTACTTGATACCGCACATGGCACATGCAAAGACCCAGCATCTCTACTTAGAGTCTGCTGTCAGAAACCAACAACAATGGCTCAGGTGGAAAATAAAAGCAGTTTCATGGTTCAATTAGTTTATCTCGTGAGAAAAAGTCAAAAGAAAAGTTTTTTTTCTTTCTTTTTTTTTTTTTACATATCGCCAAAATCGCAAGAGGAAAAGTTATCAGGGATTGGTTGCCACATCTGACACTGTTGCAAAAAACCCAGGCATTTCTTGCTGTCACTTCCTGACATGGGAGCCAAAGAACTAGAGGGCCCAAGTTCATAATAACCAGATGCATGAATATGTGCATACACATTTACAGCTATGAATTTGTGCAGTTCCATGTGCCTGCCTGCCTGCATCTGAATACATGCAGAGGGGTGTATCTGTGTGGGAACGTGACATTTCCTCCCTGAACCCTGGTGACACCTCTGTGCAGGGAGGTTGAATTATACATCTGCGGCCCTGTCTCACACACACACACACACACACACACACACACACACACACACTCACCTGTTAACTGGTGAGCTCTGCAGGCTTCCATATCTTCAGAGCCCTCCACCTGGATGTTATTGCCGCCCGCGGCACCCTGCTCCACCACTCTAATGAGCCCGTCTCAACTCAGTCAAAGTCATCTGATGACACTGATGTGGGGAGATTGATATTCACGCTTGACTCGCCGTCCTCTCCACTTGACTGCTGTGTTTACCTCCCCACACAATTAGTATCTGGTGAAGACAGACAGACAAAGAGAGGAGAGAGGGATGGAGTCAGACTCTGCTGTGTGTTTGTGTGTGACTACATTAGCTCCAATTGTTTATAAAGATGGGAGATGTCTTTCATCGTGGCTTGAAGGTGGCTTTCTATATCACAGGGCCATTACTAGCTCATTTAATCCCCATAAACCTGCTTTACCTCTCTGAATGTCAGTAGCTTGAAATAACAAATGCTGGATTGGCTTAAGTAAAATGCATATTTCAACAGTTTTCAGCCAGATTTGCATCTAAGACGTGCCTCGCTTTGGCCTCTTAAGATGCACTTATGAATGAACCCCCACTAACTCCACAACTGTGACAGTGTAGGTCCGACTTCTGCCCACACAGCGGTGTTTACATTTCTACCCCTCCATCTCTGTTAGCTAACTTTCATCTGAACATTAGCATATAAACAAATAAAACACTTAAGAGTTGAATTGTCTGCCCACTCTCTGTGAAAAAAAAGAGAAAATGGAGGGAGGGGGCAGTGATTGGCATTAACAGAGTTTTAGCTGAGCTGGAGGAGAGAAGGGCCAAACCAGCAGCCATGTCCTCAAACTGATTTAGCATTAATTGACATTCCCTCTAATCGGTGCATTCAGCATTTGAACACAGTGATGAAAACGGTTTACACGCTGAATACTGATGCTTACCTGAGAGGAGGAATGAGTAGGGCTGAGCTCGGCAGGTGAACGCTCAGGTATGCTGGTTTGTAAACGACGTCTTGGCAAAAATGGAAGCAGGGTTTTTGAGTGGAGCCACAGCGCCTCCCTGTGGACGGAGTTAAAATGGCGCCTGACACCAAACTTTTGTCTCTCATTTAGCTTGAACAGAAGGAATCGTGGCTTCTTTTTTTCTTGTATCTTTTTTGTATCTTGTATTCCACTACACACCGAGGGAAATATTGTACTTTTTACTCAACTACATTTATTCCACTGCTTACTTTTCAGTTTTCACGTTTATAGGTATGCTCTGTTGCAGTTAGCATTTTGACCAAATTCCCCTATAAAGTCCTCATATATTTTATTTTAAATAACTGTTCAAGGTACAAGGATGTAAAACTATCAAGTATTTCAAGAAAAGAAAACAAATCTACCAAACTAAGCTACGAAACTGAATATAAAGTAGCTTCACCTCAACTACATACAACTGTAAAATGCTGTTTGCACATTGATGCATTTATGAAAACCTAATTATATCACAGCAGCCAAACTTCCCATTCTACTGACACTTTTAATTAACTAAGGATTGCTGAGTAAGTATTTTCAGATAGTTGTACCATATTGATAGTTTGAAGGACCACAAGCATAACTTCACTAGCTACAGTTTGTACTGTCAGTACTAAAATATCTCCTGGATAGCACTAAAATTCAGCTTGGGAACTGGAGAGTGGAAACTGGAATGATTTCATCTCATTAAAACATCTCCCGAGGCTCTTTAAACTAGCTATATAACCCCACCTTGTCTGTTTACATGGTAACTGTGGAAATTCATCTCGATTGACTCTGCTTTACTTGTAATTTCAGAGAATTATACACAGGAGCAGAATTTAAAATAATAATTACTTCTTATAAATTTATGTTTTTCTTTTTAGTAGTACCATCCCCTGATACTCTCAGCACATGCAAAGTTTGCAGCAGCCTGTCAAGATCATGTTTTGATACTTGCAATATAGCAATGTGTGCTGTCACAGTTCATAAACCCACCCTTCTTTGAAGCCCACATTATGTTGCTGGCAACCTATAGGACCCAATTTGCAATTTAAGTGGACAATCATCAGCTGAGTAGATGAGCATGGTACAGTGCCATATGGCAAGTGGTAGGCTGAATTAGTGTCTGCCCTCTCCCAACCATGAAGGAGGTGTAGTCCTTTAAAGTGATATTTATAAGAACTGAAATCTCTTTGGTTCCCCAGATTAGGCTCAAAACATTTAAATTCAATAACAAATTGAGTTCGAATTTTAGCTTTTTCTTATTTTTATGTGTTTTTGGTCACTTAATTGTGCTGTGAGTTTGCGGATACCTCAAACATTCATTTGAACAACAAAAAGAAACATGAATAATTCATTACGTTTTGTCACTAAGAGACATTACAAATAAAAGAACTTAAGAGGCACATGTTCATATTTGTATGTTTATTTTTTGCTTTGCTACAAAAAACAGTCCCAGCAATATTTCATATGACCTGATTAAAAAAACTACTACAGTTAAGTACAAAAGAAATATACCAAAACTACCCAATGCTACCCAGAAAAAATAAGCAATAGTATAAAATGAAATGTCTTGAAGTCTACAACTACAAAAAAAAGTTAGAAAAGGTTACTTAAAAAGAAGGCAAGTATCCACCACAAAATGTGCCACTTTACCACAATCAGTTTGCACGTCTTTCCTTGAATATAAAGTAATGCAAATACTTTACAATAAGTTAACGCAGGCACATCTCCCTACGACTACAGCAAAACCAAGTAACAGTCAAATGTATCACATAAAAATACACTTTTTTTTCTTTTTTTGGCAACAATTTCACACGTCACACAGAAAATTAATCAGCAAAAAACATCTGGGTAGCAACATTTTTGGTTTCTTGAGAACAATATACGTTCTGTGTCCACAACATCAGACTGCTTGTATGAGCTTCAGAGACTTACATACTGTATAACCGTGTATTCAAATCATATAAATATATATGAACAAAAATATACTAAAACTATTTTTATACAAAAAGGATTAATGCCAAATGGAAGCTTACGATTATAAACTTCAATAACTTAAAAAAAAATGAAAAAAGGAATACTTCATACTTTTCAAAAACATTACATTTTAGCCCTAATCTCCTTAATACTAAGGCTTTTGCATTTTTTTTTATTCTTCTTGATCATACAGCACTGGCAAAACAGCACTCACACCTTAGTGCCAAGAATGCATCAAGTATAAATACTAAGAAAACTCCTGTACAGTACCCATTTATGTCAAAACTACAAAATAAGTTAGTGTCAGGCAACTGTACAGAGTATTTACAGTTTAAATACAAAAGAAGATATTTTTAAATGGAGATGACTTCAGTATGTAAATGTGACCTTGACATAAACATAAGCTTTGGCTACAGCTGATTCAATACAACTGAAAAGCCTCCATGTGGCAAGAAATGTATGTTTTTATGTACTTAACTGCTTAACCAGCTACTAGATGCTTTTTTAGCAACCTGTAACAGAAATGACGATTGGCAACTGCCAACATAACGGACCGGGTTGAAAAACGTATCAGCCGCAGCCAAAATCTAACAACTGATGTTAGTTTTTGTCCTCCTACAAAGTCTTGACACCACAAACGCATTTGGTAAGGTTACCTAAATGTACAAAATCAATCACTTAAGTTTTTGCCTCGCCATGATGAATGAAAATGACAGTCATGACTGGTGGAGTGAGGGTGGGAGTGGCAAAAAGGGAGCAGTCTCTGAGCACAGTTACAAGCCTGGAGGTGGAGAAGACAGATAGACACATTCACATTCAGCAGCAGCCGTATCCCATCGGCACATGGTAGGAGTGTGTACGAGTAGGAATGGATGAGGAGCAGACACCACCTGTTACAGCAGGTGCCCAGTAAACATTTGAATCTCCTGCAGAGACAGAGAGAAGTGGGGGGAAAGAGGAAGGTATTTGGTACAGGAGAGGTACAAGTGTGTGTGTGTGTGTGTGTGTGTGTGTGTGTGTGTGTGTGTGTGTGTGTGTGTGTGTGTATGAGAGAGGGGAGAGAGCCAGTGAGTGTCATCAGTCCACGTCACTGAGGTCGCTGACTGGCTCGTCCTGCACTATGCTCAGGTGGTTCATGGCGCGGCTGAAGGCGATCTGGACAGCCTTGCGAATGCTGGATGTGCGTCCCTCCATCATTTTAATCTTGTCTATGGTCTTGTCCATCCCCAGAGGAACCATCTTGGATCTAGGAAGCCATTGCCTGAAGGGGGAGAATAAGCTCTGACATTACATCATCTCAACAGTATCTAAGATTGAATTTTTACAAGTATTGCTTTCCAGGAATACATCACTCTTTTCACAGGAAATCTGTGATTTGTCACCATAAATAAAGTTTTATTTTACAGAACTGCAGTTAATTAGTTATAAAACATGGATTATTTAAATTTTTTCTAGTTTATTCTTTCATCTATATTTATTAGATAATGTGGGTATATAATTTTATATAGCAGCTATTCATCTTAGAACTATATATTATGTATGAAGTGGAAAAAACGTTTTTAGCATATCTTCCTGCACTGTCAGTACTTGGTCTGTATGTCATTTTAAGCCACATTCTTCCTCTTCCTACTCAGATTGCAATCCAACACATTCATGCTTAATCTAAGAAAAAAAATGTTATAGATGATCAAATGAGAACAGGATTGAATAGCCAGTAAATACTGCCACAACAATTCCTGGCATTCAACTATTATAGTAGCAGGATTAGAAAAGGCAATAACAACCCTTAAATGCTACGATCGCTATTAAAATTGCTACTGTGAATGCTCTTCTTGAGTCATCTGCAGAGACTGCCAATGAATCTGAGAGGAGCAGGTGGTTTTAACAATAGAAATATTAAGTGGTGACAGGAAAAGAGTAAAAAAAAGGAAATATAAAAAAATAAAACGGTATCAAGAATAACATTTGTTATTTCTAATATGTGTCTGAATAACCTGTTGAGCTTGAACCACCTGCAAAGTCTCTTTTTTTTTTTACAGATGTGAACTCATTCAGAATTATTCTAACAAGCTTTCTGCCACACTGAACTGTCTGCTACTACAACAGTAGTATGGTGGCATCACTGAGGTACGGAGAAGGTGTCTTTGTTTCACTACACAAACACACAAGCACACACAGACAGCAGACACACAAGCGCACATTGTAAAACTCTCAGGTCCTGCAGGTTTTTTTTTTCCAGGAAACATGAAGACATTTCTCAGTTCCTGGTAGTAAACCGTAATAGCAGATGGATAGATAAAAGTAAAGTGGTGTAATGAATAACATTTTAATTATTTTCAATGTATGCTGTTAAAATATATATTCTGAACACTAACCAGTAAAATGTAGGATGTGTAATTTCCTAGCAGTAGATAAAAAGATGTGTGCAGCCTGTTAACAGACTGACACAAAGGCTACTGTGCCAATTTCACTGTTACAGACTGAAAAACATTTTCCTGCTAATGGGAGTCCAGCTGAATCAACAGCCATTTGTTGTGTCTCGGCAATCAATGTCACGCAGCCATAAGAGAATAATGATCAGCTGATTGACATGTTGACAGGTTTAGAAACCTGCGGCAGCTTGTGTCACTTCTTCAGGTAGCGCCACTCACCAGCTGCGCTTGTTGTCGAAGAAGAGGACGAGGTAGAGTTTCTCTTCGGCTTTGTACTGCATCTGTTCTCCGATGCGGAGCACGTCCATGGGGGGCATGGGGATGGACACCCCGTTGTGCTGGCAGCCCACACGTGGCATGTGGGGGTCGATGATCTGCACACAGCGGGGGAAGGCGAGAGGGGAGATATGCACATATGCTCGTGAATGCAAACGCATAGTAAACATACAGGGGGGAGGGGGGTCCAAAAGTCTGAGACAATTTGAAGCATACTGTGCATTCACACACGGAATCACTCAAGCATTTAGTAAAGATGTCTACAGTATGCTGTATATACACACACACACACACACACACACACACACACACACACATACATAATTGCATGCAGCTTGAGGCAGTAAGATTCTCTTCCTCATTTGTCCTTCCATGCTAAGGTCAATCTAAACCAGTTAACAGTGAAAGGCTGCCACCTAGAGGAAAAGCATAGACATTTTTTGAAAAGTGGGCACTTGATGCTGAAAAGAACAGCTGTAGTGAAACTATTGCTTCATCATGTGAGACAAGAGTGTCATAATTAGGTCCCAATGTGTCCCAACGTGAAGAGATGACAACAAAATGTCAGAGTGAAAAAGACTTTAGTCAGTGACTGTCATGCTTTCTCTCCCATGAACACTCACCAAGGCTGGGTAGGAAGGGTATCCACTACATTTGGCCCAAACTAGCTTTAGGGGTTCCAATGCAACTGTTGCGGCACTAGCGGGCATCCAGATATTGCTGTTGCCAACCTCTATGGAAGCAGGAACAACACCAAACAAGTTATGTGTGGGTTTAAACACATTTCCAAAGCCATGCTTTAAGTGAATGAGCACACAGCACAACAGGGTGGGAAATTAACTTTTCCCTGCAAGAGCCACAGTGAATGACAGATATTAAAATTTACCAGCCACTTGTACCATTTAATCAGCCAAATGTGAATTTTAAATGAGGGAAGAGTCTCCAGATGCTGACTGGTTACATGCCATAGTGGCAGGCAGAACACAAAGACTCACTGGTCACTGCCAAAAGTCACAAGAACTTGGCTGGTAGCTGCTGTTAATTTCCAACCCTGCTTTCTATGTGTGTATAAATACCAGGCGTCTGTGAGTTCATCAACTTACACTTTTAGGACAAGATATTGAAGCTAGAAAGATTATATAATTTGAGGTATTTTAACAGAGTCGCAGACATCTGGAAATATACACAACTACTTACTGCACCTCATTTCTTACAGGCCACACGGATAGCTTGACAGCGATTCATCTGCCAGTTATTTTTTTCAATCAACCATTGAATCATTTATCAATAAAATGACAGTAAGTCATGAAAAATGCCTGTGGGAATTTCCTAGAGACCAAGGTGACATCTTCAAATGTCTTGGTTTGTCACTATAACCCAAAGATATTCATCTTATGGTCATTTAAAACCAAAAAAAAAAAGCATCAAATCCTCATAGTTCAGAAGAAGGTGAGAAGGTGTTTATCCTCTTCACATTTCTCTTAATAACCCAATTTAAGAACTCCTTGGAAAACAAGTTGATTGTATGAGATGATGAAAAATATTCCATGCAGGTGCTGATTCATTAGTTTCTGTTTACAGAGTGTATCACTGAAGTACACAATTTCATATTCTCAACTAAATGTAAATATGTCTCTTGGGAAAAAAATGGGAAAAATACCATATACTAATTAGAATTAAGTAGGTCTGTTGAAATGTATCCCCACCCGGCATACATGCAGTTTGTTTTGACACTCAGAGCAGCTGACTTACCGGCGGCGATTCGTGCTGCTTTTGCAAAATTCCCGGTTTCGATGCAGGCGATTAATTCGCTCTTATCGTCCACAGTGTTTCTCCGGACCAGGGCGGGTTTCCCCTTCCCACATTTTGGAAGACTGAGAATGGTGCTGGAAACGAGACACAAGACAAACACGCGGCAAAGTCAACTTAAGAAACAAATCTGATGCCATGATGGGCAGCTAAATGTAAAATGGACTAGATGATTTCTTTATGATGTTTTCACACAAAAGGATGTAAAGTAGCTGGTAGTATCTGGTATCTCATGAAGCTGTAGTTCTGGGGAAGTGCGGCGTTGGACGGGTCATTCTTCTTCTTTATGTGCTGGTAGCTCATTAAAGACAAAGAGAACTAGGAGGCAGAAAGAAGCAACGACTCGCTTTTCCTCCATTTTTTTTTTTTTTAAGTTTAAAAAAAGTTTTAGGTTCCTTGGCGTAGCAGAGTGTAGTAGTAAACAACTCTGTGCCTCCATTTTTCTGCTGGAATCAAGATGATTGTAATTGGCTCTCATCTGGCTGTCACTTGCACAGTGTCCCAGGGTATTTGCATAAAGACAGGCCTTTTTCATCTTTCCCCTGTAGTGTAACTGGGCACGTTTTGAGCCAAGTCTAAGTCACAATGAATTTTTTAATCAGTATGTGTGAGCGACTTGTTAGACCATGCCTCAATCATGCCAGCCTATATTATTCACTGCTGCTTCATTCATATTTTGCTGCTGATCCTCAGTGACAAAGTGCCAAAAAAAGAAAAGAAAAAAAAAAGAGTAGACATTTGTTTCTTTATCCCATGGATTACCTGGTGTTTCCTGGCAGGCTGCTACATGAAGAGATGGAGGACTCAGAGGCACAGCGTCTTCGTGGCTCCACGGGTCTACTGGTTCTACTGGGTTCTTCTAGCTCCTTCTCCTCCTCCACCTCCAGAAACCCACTTGACAGACCTGAGAGAACACACACAGCAGAAACTCACACGCGATCATAAAAATATAACCCCTCACAATCTGAGCCGCTGCTGTCAAGTGTTGACAAATCTGCATCAGCTACAGGTTGCAGAGCCAACCTTTAATCCAATTTAAGCAAACAGATGTAAAAGAGTAAACAAGTGTCTGTTGTTACTGCTGTGCTGTTTGGAATTTGACTGTGATGACCTGTAAGCACTGTAACAGCTAATTGCGACGTTTGCGCTGCCAGTTTCGCGGTTGGCAACAGAGCTAAATACTGCTGTACTAATTTAATCAGGCGCTTGAAGAAGTGCCATTCAAATTCTCACATACTGGAAGTCAAAGAAATGTTTAGTCAAGCAGAAAATTGTAAAAGGTTTGCAATTTGCTGTGAGATGGTGAAAATATTGATGGCGCTGAAAGACCAGACCTAAACACGGTTCACTTTAAAAGCTTAATTTTTAGCCGCCTATTTTTCCCTGTTCACTTCTTACCAGTGTCAAGTCGTTTCACAGGAGACTCTCCCTCCTCTTCATGCTCTCCCTCTCCTCCCCCCTCCTCTTCGCTGTCTCTGCTGCCGCTGTGCTTCCTCTTCTTGCTGTGAAGTAGTGTCTCCAGCCTGGGTATAACCACTGAGAGGAAGGATTTGGAACCCAGCTGTGCATCATCGTCATCTTCATCTTCTTCTTCCTCTTCCTCCTCCTCGCCTTCTTTTCTGTCAGCGCTGTCGGCCCCCTCGTCTCCGCTCCTCGGGGGCTTGTGTGGACTGGCAGCCTTCGATTTGCGGAAGAGCACGGCTGTCCGGCGGTTGACTGTTCCCGTGGGCTCGGCGAGGGTCGATGTGGCCACCACGCTCACGTCTCCGTCCAGCAAAGAGTTCTGGAGGCCGTCGCGGGAGTGGCCGTTGAGGCGTGGAGTAGAGGAGAGCAGGTCTGGGATATCCCGATCAAACTTGACTCGCTTGCTGTGAGTCTTGTCATCACAGTCTGGGGCGGCATCGATTGGTTTGAGGGTGGGGGGCTCAGGATCTGTGTCTGAGTGGATGAGGGGTGGTATTGAGTCCGAGGGCTCCAGTTTAGGAGGAAGAGACTTGTCTCCTGTGGGGAGGAGAGGAGAAAACACATTTTATAGATGTAATGCTGACTGGAGTAAGCATTAATCATTTAAACTACTTCTACTAAGTAGAACACACATTATTCAGGTTATGGCACGAAGGCTGTTTTATAGTTTTTGATTATTATGCACCACACTTTGTTTTCCTATGTTTTTTTTTAGGTATCATGTTTTATTTAGGCTTTAATGCGCTATAGAAATGAACTATGATACATCTTTTATGGTGAAGGATAGCTGCAGACCAACCTATTCATAAAAAGTAAAAATATAAGCAAATATAACAAAAGTCTGTGACAAAGACAAAAAATGACCTACAATAGAATGCTATTAGCCACAGTAATGTGCTGCAACATCCACACTTTGTCCTTGTGTTTGCAGAAATGCTGGCGTTGCATAACATCATATGGGTTTTGGGTTTGTCATATGAGTAAAACTAGGGGCTGTTTAGCATAACACTGAGGCACTTTTATAAATAAAAAATGAGAGCAAAATGACTTTTTCCTTTCTTTTTCCCGCACTGGCTCATTATAATGCTATCTTCACCAGACTTAATGCGACTCAGAAAATGCTGCGAGTCTAAGCTTGAGGAAGCCTCTGCGGCGACACAGCGCATGATACTGCAGAACCACTGTATTATGACCTTGTTTAGAAATGTTAGCTGGTAATTGCTTTTTTGGGATGTGGAGAATGATGGTTCCTTGGATCCATTCAGGGATTACTTTCAGCAGGACACAAGAATGTTGTTAGGATTCACCAGTAACACTTGTTCTCTGCTGCCAGAGCACAACTATCATGTAAACCTTCAGGTATAACTGTCTGCTTCTGTGGGTTGGAATAAAACGTTTAACACAGTTTTTTGTGTTTTACTAAGCATCATGAACAATTTAAGTTTTTTAAGTTCAAACATCTTTTACATAAATCCATGTCACTGATTTATGAGGAGATATGTGGATTTGGTATTTAACCCTTCCACTGAGTCAGTCTGCTACACTTTAAGTTTCTCCTGAATAAAAATAAAACCATATTTGTATACTAGAAGCTAAAACCCACAACTACTATTGCTGTAATGACAGATGAAACCATTTTTCCTTCCCAGGGTTACAGCCCAGTGAATACAAGACATGAAGAATAAAACTATACAATGTAATGTGGACACAAACCTGCAGATGCTCCATCTGCCATGAACTTCAAACTTTTATGTTTCACATAATGTTTGCTGGACCTATTCTGTGCCAATTAAGATATACTTTATTGGTGTAATAACTAATCTAAAGCGTGTGCCAATGTCACAGCAAAATCTTATTGGACATTAACAAATAATATTACCACTATTAATCCCATTCACAATAGTCCCATTTATAACATAATGAAGATGGATTTAACTCTCTTCCTTCTGGTTTTGGAAAGTAAAGGTTAATGTTCACAACTATAGACTTTCCCAAATATCAGCAAACTCTGCAGTGTCTTTTGCAAATGTCCCATACAACAAACAGATGCTCACCTCCATACAACAGGAAAGGTTTGATAAGGATTATATCCTGATAATCAGACTTAATCGCCATTTAATTCTCTTGAAATCGCAAAAAAAAATCTGAGAAGTGGGCAGTAAGTCAGAGGGTGGAACCAGATTAGAGTTATGGCACTGAAAGCAGCAATGATGAATACACTTTGATGTTTCATACACACTTGGAGACGGGTACATCATGTGATTGCTTTGCTATGAGGTTATGTCTGGGGTAGGGGGTTAATCTCTGACCTCCGACATGTGTTTCAGGATATTGAGGACATGTGATTCTCTTTAAATTCAAAGAGGCTGTATGACGAGCACAGCGTCAACCTTAAAATTCATTTCCTAATAACGTCAAACAGATTCAGACATACCCTCGTCATCTGGAAGATGTCCATTAGGCTTCAGTCTGTCTTCTTTAGGTTTACCCATCTCCGGGTGGGAGGGAGCTGATGAGGATGGTGCTGATGTGGAGGGAGTAATGGAGGAAGAGCAATGGTGGTGGGAGGGTAGGACTCTTTTTAGGCTCATTTCATTGCGAACATCATTGATGGTCTTTTTGAGTAGCTTGAGCCGCTTGCTGCGGGAGGGGCTGGACTTCATGGCACAGGTCAGGTCGAACTTCTCCAATAGCTGCTGCAGCTGCTTGTCCAGAGACAGATGCCCCCGATTGGCTGGTACAAGTAGGCGGTCCACTAAGGAAAGAATTAAATGCATGTTACGAATATTCCTCAGTTACTTGCTCTGATGCTAGTGATACATATGGTAAATTTCACAGAGACGTGTCTTTGCTGCTGCCCTTACCGTCCTCCCAAGAAAAGGACGGTGGTGCTTTGATTTCCGGAGCATCGTTCAGATGCATGCCGCTTTCCGTGTCAAAGCCAATTTTCTCCACATCACGTCGGGCCTTTCTAAGCAGGGCCCCACCCTGATCTCGGAGGCGAACAGCTGCCCGGTAGAAATATGTGTCCTTTGAATTATACTTCATGCAATTTTCAATAATGAGGTTGAAGTCACTCTCAAACTGCTCAAAATTGTTGTAAGCCTGGGCATCGATGCGCTGCCGCATGGTGGAGAAGTCCATTGGATGCTTGATGTGGTCGAGGTAGTCAGGCACCTACAGGAAACAGCAGATATGATTAATTATTTTCACCTCTGATGGTGTGTGTTAACCAACATGGTGCATCCAAAAAGACTCAATAACAGCGATATTCCATATTTTTCCAGAATATTACAAAGTCTCAAGTCTCAGGAAACCTATCACTAACACAGCACTTCCCACACAAGCAAAGCTAACCAAGAAAATAAATATTAGTAATATATCAGTAAATAAATGAATTCAGTCAAAAGTCAAAAGCTACGCCCAACGTGGGGCTCGAACCCACGACCCTGAGATTAAGAGTCTCATGCTCTACCGACTGAGCTAGCCGGGCTTGCACACTACAGCACCCTTCACTTTTCAGAGCCGTCACCATCTGCCAGCAGACCTTAATCTCAAGTTACACATTCCTCTTACCAGCAAGTCACATTGCTCAGGCCTGTCTACGGGGGGGGGGGGAATATAAGCTGGGTCACTGTGATCAGGGCCTGTGGTGTAGAGCGAACTGTGATAAACTTTGTGATGTGTTTGACTGCAAGTTTTAATAGATACAGGGGCGACCAAAGTCCCCTTTCTAAGTGGAAGTTGTCTGAGGTCTGACTGGTGTGTCTGGGCTCTAAAGAGATTAGGGAAGCTTGTGTCGATGAGTTGATCTTTATCAAGATGACACACTTTGTTGTTTCCAAACTTGCTTTGGTAAAACTGTTCAAATTAGACAAATGTTTGTATGACTAATTCATGCCATTATTTCAGCATCACTGAAGCAGTTTTCTAGTAATCAGGCGGAAAAACCAGTAAAAAACACCCACCGCCTGCTGTGGGCTTTCATCCTGACAATAGCACAGCAGTAAAATGCAAAGGGCTGTGTTGAAGTATGAACCAGCAAGTCCGGTTTTGCTTATCAAACAGCAGGTCTCTTGATGACAGTTGAAGTCCTTGTACTCACTTAAAGCTGGAGTGTACACTTCTTAAAAAGTTCATGATGGTAACTTGTGTGTACACACAAAAAAACTCCAATAAGAATGCCCACATAACAAAAAACATAAATATCCTTTATAAAATGAAACAGTTGTGTACAACAAATCCACACATTCATATTATTGGATAGGAAAATGTAAGAGTGAATATGTGGAACAGAAAGAAAAACATTTTTGTATGGCAAAGCTCACCTCACTGACATCAACCGGCTGGGCAAAGATCCTGGCCTGGTCTTTTGTCTGAAGCTGGTCCAAAAGAGCTCTGAGTAAAATACTGAAGGGAGTCAGCTGCATCTCTAGCAGGGTCTCCTGCAGCTTAATCTACAACACAGCACAAAAGCAAACTTTACAAGATCAGATTGTTTCCATTTATTTAGCAGAAGTTCTCCGGCCAGTTGTAAAATTATTTATGTCAGTCGACTCTCTCCATCCACCCACTCCTACCTCTTCCCTCTTGAGCTTCTCCCTCTTGCGGATTAACTCCAGCAGCAGCCGGGCTCTCTCCAGGTCATGTCGAAGACGGTGCCATTCCTTCAGCTGGTCCTTTAATGCCCTGCTCTCCTCCTCATTCTGCCTCTGGAGAAGACATTAAAATAAATATACATACATTTAAGAACAGAACAGAATAGAAAATGCACAATTTGCATAACAGGTACATGTTTCTCCATAAACATATTTTTCCATACAGTGAGGTACTATATTACTTTATAGCCCAAAGATCCACATTAGCATGTCCACATACACATTATCAAAACATCTTGTAAACAGCAGTAATAAAGTGCTGATCAGTATACTGCACAATTAGATGTAGAAGGCTTAACAATTGTATGAATAATCACAATGCATACTTCATGTTCTACAAACTACTGGTACTTTGATAAAAGGCAAAATGAAGACTGAAAGTCTTCTGCGGTTGACTGACAGATGAACAAACCGGTTGCGCATTCTTCTGAGACTGCAGGCTTGTCTGAAGGCGTCTGATGAGGGGAAGTCCATTCCTGGATTGCCTCTTTAGTGTCCAGTAATTTAGGACCAACTCCACGAATGCTTTCTTCTTCTGGATTGACACCTGGTTCAGAATGGTTTGTAACCTAGAGCCAGGAAGACAGGTTTTAGAGGGAAAGAGCCAGGAAGAGATAGCAACACAATAATCTTAAACATCTCAAGTCCCTAGCTGTTATTTATTTATTTATTATGTTATTTTGTATTTTAGCCAGTGAATCCAATTTTTAGGACACAGACAATGGAAACTGCGGTCAATTGGCTTTGGTCGTGGTTTTCATGGTAATATTAAACTTAACAGCAACAGACAGAATTTAACCACCACTTCACACAGGCCACATGCATATAAGCAGATGACTGGGGACGGCATATATTAGTGTCACATGCTCAAACCCTGCATCAACAAGCGTTTGTACATCAACAAGTATATGTCCTTCAGAGAGACAGAAAAATCCCCTCAAAATCACCATTCTCACTCTCAGATCATAGATATCTAAACTGTAAGTTTAAATGAGTATGCCATCCCAACTAACCAAACATTACACTTCCCATCATTAACATTAACTTGTGTGTACCTGTGAGCAGGAAAAGTAGGCACAGTAGCAGGGGTTGCAGCTTCCTCTTCAACTTCAGGCTCAGGTTTCTTACTCTTACTCTTCTTCTTCTGCTTTCCTTTTGACTGTCCTTTACCAGCACATCTGCCTTTGTCCACTTTCTTACATAGTCCATTTTTGGGTTTGACATTATCATATATTGTAAGAGGCCTCCTTACACACCCATTAGGTGTGTGGGCTCCACAGTAGGCTGTCTTTTTCACAGAGACGGTGGGTTCTCCTGTTTCCGTTACCTCTTTGATTGGTTCCATCTTCATAAAGAGGCCAGCCTTTTGGGCACAGCTGACATGGAAGGCGCTGTAACAGTTAGCTTTGTGGCACTGTATGCATGCCCCAACACCTTTCTCCTTGCAGAGGTAGCATGTGAGCTTCCAGCGGGCTGGAGGAATGTGGCTGACACCATCAATGGGTTCAATGAAGGTGGTGTTGGAGAAGCCAACCTCAGGGACCCAGAGTGCGCACACCACGTGGCCCCAGCGGTCATCCTCTGTCTTTTTCACTGCTCCACCCTTGTTGGGACAAAGGATGCAGTCTGCGGGTTGAGTGGGTGACTGGAGGCAGTGTCTGCACAACCACTGGCCCTCAGGAATGTAAGGCACACCGTAACATTCCTGATGCACAGCCACATTGCACATATCACAAAATAAAATAGCGTTGCTGTTGTGACACTCGCCATCCATGCAAATGCAGCAAACAGCATCCTCATCAATGGGAGCTTGCTTTTCACTGCCTTGATCTAGGCTCTCCAGATACAGTTCCTTCTCAAAGCGGTCAACAAGGAACTCAAAAACATTGTGAGAGACCTGACTGACCCCTTCGCTCCGCCGTTTTTCATTGACCAAATCTAGCCAGGCGTAATCTTCCTCATCCATGTCATACTCTGTGTCCTCGTCCAGCTCTTCCTCAGTTTTCTCTATGAATTTATAAAAGGTGGCTGGGCGCTTAGGAACTGCTGGAAGGTTATATTCTACTGTACGGAACTTGGGCTCTGGAAGCTTTGGCCCAGCATTAACACCGGAATGCTGGCCTGCTCCTTCTCCATGACCAGTGATGCCCAGCGCAGCGTTTCTCTTCTCCTGGTTGTTTTTTAGTCTCACTGACCTCAGGAGGACCTGCTGCTGTGGTTTCTCAGCATTCTCTTTATTGCTGGTGCACTCCATCATCTCCTGCACCATGGGGTCGTCATCCGAAATCACGTCCAGCTTGTCATATATGCTGAGCCGATGGATGCGGCCATCGATCTCGAACTCCACCATGCGTTGTGCCTGGGCGTAAGTCAAGATCTGCTTGTTGGGGGAAGGCTTGATGGGAGACGGCGGCCTCTGCGGCACCGGAACTCGGTGCTGCCGAGCTTTCTTCTTCATCTTGCTGCTCCGTGTTGCTGTGGAGACACAAGAGTGGGATTAAAGATCTGCATATATTTCATTAGGGTCAAGTAAATCAAACCAAGGGCAGAGAGGGTAGATGTATTTTACTTGCACTTTTTACAGTACAAAACATTAATAGTAATACAATAATATAACTGACAATATGTGTACAAAAGGTAGGTTTTCCACAACAGCATGGTATAAAGCTATCAAAATAATTTGACCTACAAGCAAGACAACAAATAATCCAGTTATTTGCACAAGTAATAACATCCGTGATAACTATTTGCTACCTGTTTTACACAGAAATAGGTTGTTCTAATTTAAAATCAATGTCCTCTTGACCAAAAAGTTAAATATTATGTGATCCGAAAGCATTACACTTAAATAACCAGCTGATTAAGAGAGCAAAGGGAAGGTGCAACTTTCACTTACTGCCTCAAACCACAGTAGGTATCAATGTTGTGAGCTGTAATGTAGTAGCCATCTCTTGGATGCACTTTCTGTAAGTGAGCTGGGGCATTTAACTGCGGTGGGAGGCGGCCAGACTGGGCATTTTGAATATGACTGCGCAGGAGTTAGCACTTGCCCATTTGGTGCAGAGCTGCAATTGCCTTTTCCACTAACGACTCACAAAGTGGCCAAGTTGCTAACAATAACATTAGCTAGCCAGCTAACTAGCAAGAGGAGCTAGCCACCCCGTAAACGGAGCAAATGGCGTCAAACAAAACAAGAGCTCTCTTGAACAGTGTTAGTTAATTCATACCACATGTGGAACATTAAACACACACTTTGCAGATGCATCTAATGCCTTCTCGTCGTCAACGCATTAAGCACAAAAAAGCAAATAAAACCAAAGCACATACCTCGGATACACGAACAGTTTTGCTAGCTGAAGAAGACGGTAGCTAGCCAGCAGCCTTACAAAGCAATGGCGATACGGCCTGCTAAGTGGCTCTAATTCCGCACACAATGTTCTCATCCAACGGGCGATACTGGGGTCTTTTCAGTTGCTAATAAAAGAGAAAGAGGCCTTTTTGGTGCCTGTGAAGTTTCGATGTGAAATTCTACAGAGAACACTCAGTTAATTGCTTTGTGGACCATTCATAAGCTAGAGTCAGTCGCTAGCCACAGTCGACCTGGAGCAAAAAGCAGCAACAGCAGCAGCACTACGGACGGGCTCGTCCCCCAACACAACAATGCGTTTCACCAGACAACTCCCACCCGTACGCACTACTCTACGTGTGACGCTGGAGGTCATGTTGGTGGTGAGTCGTAGATTTCACACAATAGCCCATCTGTCACACAATCAATGCATTGCCTTTTGTCAGTCCTTACTAGCCATACACAAGACAAAGCTCCAAACAAAGAGCGAATCAGGGCAGTAGTACTGTCTGTGTAAATCTGAGACATATCTCTGTAATGGCTCTCCGGACCGGGGTGTTTAGTCATAACCAATGGATAAGAGTTTCTAACTGACATATTTATCTGTCAGGCTGTGGGGGATTTGAATCAGCATTTCTACTCTAGATACAGAGGACAGTCAGGACACAGGCAGAACAACAAACCACTGCTATACCGCACCCAGGTGACCAGTTCGCCCCAGTCGCTGTCCTTGAGGTCAAGAGACCCCGTTCGTTCAGACCAGTAATAACGTATAGTGTGGATAAAATCACATATATGGTCAACTCTAAACCTATGACTAAGAATGACCGTGAATGCAACACAGAGGAGTCATTGATCCACTGAGCAATAATTATTTCGTTGTCACACGTTACCTGATCTGTTGCTATGGTTTTTGTTCGTTTAATTAAACGAACAGTCACTCTTTTTTTCTTTATACGTTTAAGTCGTAGCCGAAATAAATGTATTTCGACCAACATGGAAACCGAAACAACCACTAGCAAGAGCAAATTTCCAAGAACCAAGTCATAAAATAATAATTATATTTGTTATTATTATTATTATTGTTATTATTATTATTATTGTCATAATTGTTATTATTATTAATGGGGTACAAAGTTACATAATGTAAAATGATTGGATGTTAACCGTTACAGTTAATATACCATTCTCTCGCTTGTTATATACTTGTAACAAATCACAAATGACTACTCAATCTGTCATTTTAATATTAGTGGCATCTTTAACAAATAAAAAAAAGTGACAAATCAAATTAAAGTAAGCACGGTGTTGTGTGACATATTGCTTAAATTTAATACCCCCCACCCACCCCGCCATACTGGAGACCTTGCGCCCGGTGACATCATTAAAACATGTTCCTTCCGTCCGACGCTGTGTGGAGCTGCTTCGGCCGAACGTGAACTGCTAGCAAACCAGGAGACAAAAGCAACAAAGTGAACCCCCCTCCGGATCAATCAAATGTGTCATATTTAACTGTTTAGGAGCCGAAACCCAGTGATCACGCTGTAATACTTCACAGTAAGTACGCTGAGCTCATGTACGTGTCCGGGGAGGGTTTAATGCGATCAGTACGTCGTGGTGAGTGCTGGTCTGATTCGGATCCCGTGTGGTTCGTGTGTTGCCACGGCTGGGTTCTGCCTCGCCAGGTTAGCTAGTATGTCCTGTGTGTGGCCTAGCTGGCAGCTAACCAGCTAGCAGTCGTGGTGTGGTCCGAAATTTATTAAGCGCCTTTTTCAAGTCATTTTAACGTTAATGGCGTAGTTGTAGAAGTTGTATTGGCTCTAATATTTGTGCTACAAATCCATGTGACAGAAGTGTTGTACCTGTGTGTTGTTTTTATGTGTTTATTAGCCTTACGGCTAATCTAGTTAGCTTCAGGATAGCCACCGTGGTGTTTACTGATGATGTAGCGTAACTGCCCGCAGTGTTTTATTATAACGTCAAATATTTATTGGTATGAAGGTCGCACAAGTTTCGGGGGGGTTGTGCTGTTTGTTTCAATGGGGGTAAGCCGAAAGCCGGTGTGTCGATACCCATTTACAACTTGGTGTGTTACGTCAAGATGAAAGCTAGTCAGCGTTGGCTATTTTTTGCTGTCCTCTCGCATCTTCCTGCCTAGCACTTAAGCCAAACCCGGAAAAACTGGCTGTCACTGATCACTTAGGAAATGGCTCAACGCTGCTTGTTTTTTTGGTCGTCGACTTAAATGAGATCATGTATTATTAATCAAGAATACAATTGTTTATCTTGGTCACATTCATATGGTTAGATTGAGTCGAATGAACGGTAATTTTTGATTATTTATTATTATTTTGCTACAAGTTAGTCCGGTTTGTATTTGAGTGGTACTTGTGTACTTAGGCTAATGTTCTCGGAGCTGATGTGTCTTGCATGTACACATACTATATCTTGTGCAATGTTATCATGTCCTGTTTAGAAAAAAAAACACATTTTTGTTTTTAAGAGTGTTGTCTTAATATTACTATTTCTTGTATGCTGAATGTATGTATGCTTGATGTTGATGGCATGGGTCCACAGTAAAACAGTACTTACTGGCATTATAAGGAAGATTATGGCACATACCTTTGACACTCAGTCCAAAATGAGGCACTAGTTATGCTTAACAGACCACATTTGACCTCGGTGTCGACCACAGTCGGTGGTGTACTTGTGATCAGGACACAGAGAGATTTGGTAACAAAATACACACCATATTTCCCCAGTTACCAGTTTATTGTGTATACCTAGCTAACACTGATGCAGTCTAATTCAACAGCCCTGCAATAAATCCTACTTTCATGGGGGCTATTAAGGTCAGTTTTTGAACTGTTCATTCAACACAATGGCCATTTTGGAGGCTGTGGTTTGAAGCATAGATGAAATGTATCGTTATAATTGGGTATTTCTAATGTTTTGTTCACCCCTTTTTATAGATGAGGGTAGACTAAATATTAGTCACTTATCTAAAACAAAAAATGGTAGAAGTCTGTAACAATGTGAGTCACTGAAAACTGTATACCTATGTTTCTTTTTCAACCAAACACTGCCCCCAGCTGATTTCAATGATTAGTGATATCAGTTTTTATGATGTAATAAAAACATCTATACAAGACAATATACATGTACACTTATTGTACTTAAAATTTAAGCAGCATGAATGAGGAATTGTGGCACATCTTCAGTTGTGCTTAGGTCTACTGTAGAATTAGGCATTAGCATACATTAAATGTGATCAGAAAGTTACCAGCGTGGCAGAGCATACAGCTAAAACCACAAAACTCAAATGTGTAAAAGTCATAACTGAACAGAATAAATATTTAAGATATTTTAGTAACCATAATAATTCTAGTACATTTGTTTGCTGTGTTAGGGTCTATCAGTTTTAGAAAATAAAAATGGAACATGTCATGTACAGGACTTTTACAGGATACCTGTATTACCTGTTTATTGGAATCTTCGTATTTCTTTACAGTACTCTTTGGTTTTTCTCTCTCCCTCTCTCTAGGTTGCGGGTGGAGAGGTGGAACCACTTCAGTCATAAATGGAGAGGGACAAGCAGGCACCCTGTGTCCTGGAGAGCCACACACACATTACAACACCTGCTTGAGAGGTGCTGGATCGATGACTACACCTGAAATAAGTGATTACGTTTGACAAAGCAGACCTGACTATTCTACAGAAACCCTTGGGCTGCTGCCATGGATGGGGAGGAAGAGGTCTCTCACATGAGTGAGGATATGGTCAGTGACCCTAATGGCTCAATAGAAAGTAAAAAAAGAGAGGCAAAAGCAACCTGTCTGAAAATTGAGGGCCAAGATGGCTATGTGTTCAAATCCTACAGCATTAACCCTCATGAGACTGCCGATGCAAAGTCACCTGCTTGCTCCTCAATTACACTGGATAAAGACTCTCCCCCTTCTCCCCATTTATCTTCTCAGGGTGATTCACTGTTGGAGTCAGATGAAGCAAAAGAAACTGATCCAGCTTCCCCCACTCTTTCAAACAAATGCCTACACAGTGATGCTGAGGAAAACACAGAGAATGATAACTATGAAAATATTAATGAAGCAAGTCAATATAGCAGAGCAGACATTGGGGATGAAAATGGAATAAAGGAGGAAACACAAGAAGATGAAAGGCTAGCATTTAGTAGCTCAATTGGCCACACTGATACTGAGGAAAACACAGAGAATGTTAACTATGAAAATAGTAATGAAGCAAGTCAACATATCGAAATGGAGATTGGGGATGAAAATGGAATAAAGGAGGAGACACAAGAAGATGAAAGGCTAGCATTTGGTAGCTCAATTGGCCCTTTTGTAACAAAAGATGGTGATGAGTATACTAATTTACTAAGTGGATACACAAGCACCCTTTATGATGTTGCCATGGACGCTGTCACTCAGAGCCTTTTGTCATCTATGAGGAGTCATACCAACCCGAGGAAAAAATCTCCCGCGTGGAATCACTTCTGCATATCACCACGAGACAGTACCAAAGCAATCTGTTTATACTGCATGAAAGAGTTCAGTCGAGGTAAGAATGAGAAAGACCTCAGTACAAGTTGTTTAATGAGGCACGTACGAAGGGCTCACCCCACTGTGCTTTTACATGACGGAGCAGATGCATCCTCAAATAATCTGAATAGCTCTCTTGCCTCATCTATGATACCTCCCTCCCCAAGCTCACCAAAAAATGGAGACTTGACAAATAGTGTCACTACTTCTGCCTCAAAGAACACTTCACCGTCCACCTCCTCAGCTGAAAATTCAGACTTGTCATCCAAAGAAGTGTTACCCAAAGTTGAACCAAAACAAGAACAGTATGCCATCACTGACACTGTTGGTAGCATGCTCTCATCCTCACATTCCAATGAAAACAACCTTGAAGACATGTCAGACGGAGGGCCCGAGCGCCTTCCCGGGACCCCAAAAAGCTCTAGTTCCCGTCGGAGATCTGCTGTATGGAAACACTTCTACCTGTCACCTGCTGACAATTCCAAAGCAGTGTGTATCCATTGCATGAATGAATTCAGTAGGGGTAAAAATGGGAAAGATCTAGGGACAAGCTGTCTTATTCGTCATATGTGGAGGGCCCACAAAGAGGTTGTCATTGAGGAAAATGGACAGGGCAATCACATTCCCCCACCATATACAAACCCGCCCTCCTTCTTGTCCCGCACACAAGTACAGGATCCATTGGAAGTAAAAAAAGAATCACCCCTGCTTCCATCCTCACCAGAACCCATATCAGATGAATTGCCCCAAAGCGTGGAGGAAAATATGGATATAAAAGAGGAATCTGAGGAGATGATGCAACACTCAGGGCAGGAGTCCTCTCTCAATCTCTCCCTCAAATCTCAGGGAGAGGATACACCCCTGACTTCCTCACCATGCAACCTCTCAGAGGGCCCCAGCCTCAATCAGGATCATTCAGTTTTCCAGCAGAACAAGAAGATAATGAAACGGGTGAAATCTGAAGTGTGGCACCATTTCATAGTGTCACCAGTTGACCAGTTAAAAGCACTGTGCCGTTACTGTCCATGCGTCATCAGTCGGGGTAAACGGGGCGACTTTGGTACAAGCTGTCTGATGAGGCATCTTATGAGACGCCACCCAGACGTCCTCAAAAACCAAAAAAGCACAGATGAGAAGGAATCCTCCTCCCCTCATCCCTACACCAATCTCACTGCAGCAGACGCAGTTTCAACCAAAGAAACTGACAGCCCGGCCAGTGAGAAAAAGCCACAAACCCTGCCTGTTTTCAGTAAAAAGACGTCAAAACTGTGGAACCATTTCTCCATTTCACCTGCTGACCCCACAAAGGTGGTTTGTTTGCACTGTAGCCGCACAATTAGCAGAGGCAAAAAGACTACAAACCTCGGCACAAGCTGCCTTTTCAGGCACATGCAGAGGTTTCATGGACACGTTCTTGAAAGTAACAATACTATCTCAGGTGATGTGCCGTCTGCTGAAATTCATGTTAAACAAGAGCTCATGGACACTTCTGTTTATGCAACGGAACAGAACCATGAGAGGTTTGATGAACAACACCCGGTTGCCAAAAAAATCACCAAACTTATCGCAGAAATGCTCGCATTGGATCTTCAGCCATCAGCGATGGTGGAGAATGCTGGACTGAACAGACTGCTAGAGTACCTCCAGCCTCAGTATTCTCTACCACCTTCTTCTTACTTTACCAGCACTGCCATACCAGATATGTACGAAAGGGTGAAGGATGTTGTGCTGACCCACCTGAAAGAGGCTGAAGGTGGTGTCGTCCACTTCACAACAAGTATTTGGGTCAGTAGCCAGACAAGGGAATACCTTACCCTTACTGCCCACTGGGCGACGTACGAGTCAAGTGTCAGACCTCAAGGTCAGGACTTTCACTGCTCCGCTCTTCTAAGTGTCTCACAAATAGACTGTGATCACGATATGCATGACATCCCAAAGCAGCTTGAGTATCTGTGGGATTCTTGGATCACCTCATCAGGGCTGAAAAAGGGTTTCACTGTAACTGATAACAATACCATCAGAAACACCTTGGAGGAACATGGCCATGTCACCATGCAGTGTTTTGGACACACTATAGACCTCATCGTTAGCGAAGCCATAAAGAGCCAGAGAATGGTTCAGAACCTTCTGAGTATTGCACGAAAGATCTGTGAACGTGTGCACCGCTCAGCAAAGGCCAAGGAGAAACTGGCTGAACTCCAGAGGGTCCACCAGCTGCCAGAAAACCAACTGATTCAGGATGTTCCTTCTAAATGGAGGACCTCCTTTTTCATGTTGGAGCGGCTGGTGGAGCAGAAGAAAGCCATCGACGAGATGTCGATCGAGTGCAATTTCAGGGAAATGATCAGCTGCGATCAGTGGGAGGTGATGCTGTCGGTCTGCAATGCACTGAAACCTTTCGAAGTCGCCTGCAGGGAGATGAGCAACCGCACTGCCACTCTGGGACAAGTGATACCACTCATTCACATCCTCAACAGAAAGATAGACCTGCTGTTTGATGAGACCGTGGGCATAGACAACATGCTCAAGTCCCTAAAGGAAGCCATGGTGAGCAGGATGTCAGCAACTCTGCATGACCCACGATACACGTGGGCAACCATGCTGGACCCACGATACAAGACGTCTTTGTTCACAGAGGAAGAAGCTGAGCAATGTAAACAAGATCTAATCCGGGAGCTGGACTTGTCCTCTTCTACCTCAGTTGCAGTTAAGTCTCCGCTGCCCAACGGCTGCAACGAGGCCCCCGCATCACCCAACACCTCCCACTCAAACAAGGACAACCTCTGGTCCCTAATGGCTGACATCAGGCAAAAGATAAAACAAGAGGAGAAGCCAAAGTCCTCAGAGCTGGCAGTGCTGGAGTACCTCGAGGAAGACATACTTGATCAAAGCTGTGACCCCCTCGACTATTGGAACCTGAAAAAGTTCCTGTGGCCTGATCTTGCCAAAGTAGCTGCCCGGTATGTGGGCTGCCCTCCCAGCATCATCCCAGCAGAGACACTCTTCAGCACAGCTAGTGTCAACTGTGCGCTAAATCAGCCCAGACCTTTACTGGAAAACATGGAGGGTCTGCTGTTCCTCAAGGTCAACCTCCCTTTGATTTATTTTCAGTACTGATAAATATTGAGCATTACTCTGAAAACCCTTTATCAAGGACCAAGTTGCATAGC
Source organism: Seriola aureovittata (assembly GCF_021018895.1). NCBI lineage: Eukaryota > Metazoa > Chordata > Actinopteri > Carangiformes > Carangidae > Seriola > Seriola aureovittata. The sequence continues at coordinate 8,407,418 of NC_079385.1, forward strand.
TGTGAAATGGGGGGTTTCTGTTGGGCAAATTGTAAAATATCAATTTATACACTGATTGAGTCTCAATGCAAAGGCCAGATTGAGGTTTTATTGTATTCTGTGTACTACTGTTAAAACACTTTGGAGCTGTTGTGATGATAAGTCTCAGTCAGAAGTGTATCAGGGAGGGAGGGTTTTTCTAGCTGTAGGGGTTGGTGATAATGTGTTTGCTTGTAAATCGATGTTTCTGTTTTCTGTGTCTACTCTCTCCTTGTGCCTTATCCAAAACTACTTCAGGTCAAAAATGCTGTACATATTTTGTTAAATTGCGCAGATCACGTCAGGATGCTTTTTGATTCTTATGGATTAAAAGATAGATGCAGAGTTGTTTTCTGAATGAAAACATTGCCCAAAAATAAATGCTGTGACTGAAAGATGTTTTAAGTTAATGTTATTTAATTTTCATTGTGAATTCGTGGCTCATGGTACTGTCATTTAGAAATAGATTTTTTTTTTTACTTGCTGAAATGTTTTTAATAAGATCATGTATAATATTGCTGTATTTTCAGAGTAAGGAGTTTGTTTGGAATATACAATTTGTCTCTTAAGCACAATTTAAGTTTATGTCCAGGGGATTAAATTATGGGTTTATTATTGAGTAAAACAATGTACTGTACATTTTTATATTAAATGACTTCTGAACCTAATTTGATAAATGTTTGAGCATTGAGACTGGAACCATGTAAATTTTGTGGTCATTTGTAAATAAAGGTTTTCCTTATGCAATATTGCAGAGGTTCTTGTTTTTGTTTCAAATGTTTTGCCCCCTGTTCACATTCAGCTTTATTCATCTAAAAAATATACATAACGTACAAATCACATTCCGAAGTAAAGAATACAGAGCTGTTTTCAGAGGTTTAAGAAGATAACATAGTTTTATGTGAAAGAAAATGTTTGGTTTTTTTTCATGAGCATTACAACTCCAATACCTGTATTAACAGTAGAATAGAAAAACTTTTGAACTGGTTTAACATTTTACACATCAGCAAAGATGAATGAAGGTATTATTGTTTAAATACAACATGTTTACATGCTGCGGTAGCACATGTTGGCTGTTCATCTGTGGTGAAACGTGACGGATGATAGATTTGTTTTTCACACCTGGAGAAATACCCTTAACACTCCCATCTATACCATTATAACCTGTGAGAACACTGGTGTTTCCAGCTTCACCTTTGGTCACATTTTTGGTCACAATAAGAATTTAATTCCTTAATCCAACACATTCCCATTACAGTCGCTCTTTTTGAGGAGAGGCTTCAGTCTTTCTCTCCATCAGCACAGTTTTTCTCTCCAGTCGCACACTGACAGGAGGGAAGTGAAACATGTTGAAGGCAATGCTGCTGTAACCCTCTATAAAGGCCAGAGGCTGGTGAGTGTCCTTGAGTAGCTGTATCTTGGTAACATTAGCCTCCATTAGCATGTGTGAATACATTTTGACTTCAGGATTTGTGGGGCTCATGTCCTCCCGTTTGTCATATCTGTTAAAAGAAAAAGTAAGTTAAAACATTACACAACCTTAAATGTCACTGTTGGACACATTAAATTTGACAGACTTTAGTTCAAAATAATACAATATACACTGACCTCCAGTTTCTGTTTTGCTCTAAGAAGCGTGATACTCCAGTTTCAGCAGCGTAAGTGTCAATATGAACAAAAACATCTAAAAGAACAGTGTAACAATGTTTTTAATGGCAGTGATTATACAGTATTTTGAATAATTACTCAAATCAGGTTAAAAAAAAAAAGGCAGAATTCTTCATTTTCTCCTACACAGTATTGTTTGTCTTAGACCTTGTGCAAATTAATAAGCTGAATAAAACTGAAAAGTAATCTAAGAGGTATCACCAAGATCGTATACTCTGATAATTATGCCTCAGATTTCAAACTTCCTGCAAATACAAATTGGTTAAAAGTGGTGCCGACCTGTGGTGGCTGGCAGCCGCCTGTGTAGTTCCTGCATCCCGAGTCCCCCTGGGTAGTTGTGGTGGGAAACATAAAGACAAATACTAGAGTATGATGTGTTGATCAACAGCTGGCCAACCACAACCGCAGAGCCCAGTTTATACATCCAGGATTTCTGGTAGTTGCACAAACTAAAGCACACAGGAAGAAAACAAGAAATGAGGAACAAGAGCAGTTACACTCTCAAATGGTTAGAATGTGACACTGCTCACAGTAAATGTCTCTCTAAGCTTTGCACTGGTATTAACGCCTATAAATAGCCGCTCAGTATCCACTTCAAGAGCAAGAGTGTTGTGCAAGTTGTGTTTATTATTTTGTATTCTAAACAACATATTTGTTGTGAAGTGAGAGAAGTGACTGGTTAATGTGTTTTACTGTAAACACTGGGGTTTTATGTTTTGACTTACATGAAAGAACAGCCTCGGGCAGCCACCAAACTGAGCACGGGGAAAGTGTAGATGATGAAGCGCAGCTCCTTGTGGGGCAGCAGCGAGTAGATGAGGATGAAGCCCACTGTGGGCAGCAGCAGCAGCCTCATCCGCCTGTCAAGAAGACCAAGGGGGACAAAGAGCAGCGTGCAGCCCACGGCACGGGGAACCGCAGAGTAAAAGTACCAGAGAAAGGGGGAGGTTTACTGGGGAGAGGAGTCAAGGAAAACTGTGGGGGTGGAGATTATCCCTGACGATAAATTAAACAAAAAGTAAAAGTAGAAGTGATAGCTAGGCTTCAGATAGTTGCTTCTGCCAACAGGGTTATGTTTTTTCACCCGTGTCTGTTTATTCTTCAGCAGGAATTCGGTGGAGGGATGGGACATGGGTCAGGGAAAAGCCCATTCAATTTTGGGGCAGATCCATATCATTTACTATGAATTTTGTTCTGTGACGTCTGGTGTATGCTGTTTGATATTGCCCTTTGCAGAGGTCTGCGCTCTCTGAGTACCCTTCTACCTAAACAAGGAAATGTACAGGAGTAAATGAAAGGATATTCCCCAGTTGGAGCTTTTGTTGAGAATAGTGTTGTACCACAAAACCTGACCTTCAGGCCACAGAAACTCTCTCCAAAAGAAGGTGTCAACAGCTACTGTCAGAGCTGCAAAAGACAAAAGGAATCTAAAAAAGCTGCACATGCACATGTTCTATTTAGGCAATGTATTATTTATATACTGTACATTCACCACTCACCCAGTGACAAGATCCCAGCTGGAACAGCATAGTAAAGCAGTTGCAGCAATCCCAGCTTCCTGCTCAGCAGTGACATCAGCAACATGAGACCCATGAAAATGCAGAGCTCTGACCGGAACACAATGATGACTAAAGCTGAAAGGCTGATGAAACGGCCGTATTTCTGAGCCATCCAAGATGTGAATGCTAAAAGAACTGGGAAGAGAAATTTACTGTCATCACTTGTAGATTTACTCACTAATTCAGGAAAACGGAAAAATAAAAGTTTGAGATTTGAGATTATTATTACCGGTGCATCTTACCTATTGGTAGTGCAAATACATTTGGGAGTGTCCTGGTGCTGTAGAACATTAGGTGAAACTGTGAAGCACAGGTCAGACAGAAGAGCCCTGCAACTGTAGAGCCAAACTGCCTCCTCACCTCTCTCTGCATGTGCCATAGCGCACCGACAACACAAACTCCCAGAGATGCTCGGACTGCACAAAACACATCAAAAGAACACATTTAAACAGTTTAAAACCCAAGAAGTAACATTTATTGTAACATAGAGTATCAATTACTTTAAAAATGACAATTAGTGAGATGTTCGTGATTTACCTATCAGCTGTGTGTAAAATTTCGGTGCATCCAGCAGTGAGGACAGAAACACAACAGGGGAGGAGAGTATGGAGAGAAAAAGGGGGCCAAGGAAAGACCGTGGCACCACGCCAGGAAAATCATGATGGTCATACTGAAAGACAGCACAAGCTTTTTATTGGAGCTCAACAACACTAATGCAGCCAGAATATCATACAGTAATATATATTTTCAATTCAGTTTTTAAATATCACATGATGTTAAGCAAGAGGTGGAATTCAACCAGAAATGTAGACTTCAGCTTTTTGTCCAGGCAAATGGGTAAACTCCACCTGCTGATGAAGTGCATGTTATGTGACATGATCAAAAGCTCCAAAAGAGTTACTAAATGGACCCTGGGACGAGATGTCAATTATTTTCTTAATTCTTATGGTATTGTGTAGAAAATTATGATAAATATCTGTTTTAGAGAACATGTACGATACATAACAGGTAGGTACAGCAGTATGTAGTATCATATATGAATTAAATAATAATGGTTCTGTAAAACCACTTAAATGTATGACTTGGGGCAATACAAATAAATTTCACTCCAATTTTTATTTTGATCATGGAATCAATCCGTTTGCTAATTTGCTGATGATAAAGCACACATCTTTTGAAAGCAGTATGGTTATTATTTATCAGCACAAATTCAACTTTTACTTCTCAAACAGTACATACTTCCTCATACTTATTTTGTAATCTTATTCATTTTTGTATTAGGTATGAATTTACCAAAGACTTTTGGCTTCAATTTGCACAATTATGCTTTTTAATATTCAAGCACTTCCCTCCTCTACAACTCAGAAAAATATATGTAAGCAGTAACTGTGTTAACGTAAGTGTTGTCTGTATGGTTTGTGTAATGTATTAAAAAATGATTTAATTCACTGATGCTGTGCACAGTTAGCTTGTTAGCACATCTATTACCTGAATCTGTAACACCTGCTTACCTTGTCAAAGTCAAGTCTGTGATACAAAATGTCGTGGGCTGCCTGTAAGTTAAAGCTTTCCTCAACCTTAGTAAAAGGACAAATGAATAAATGCAAAAGAGCCACAGAAATTAATAAGAAGAGCAGTGGCAGCCCAAAAACATTCCTCTTTTCAGCCATGACAGCTGAAAGACTGTTTTCACTTCCGGTCACCACAGGAAGTGATCGTCACGACATGTTTTCATATCGCTAAAAATATAAAAACAATTTTTGTAGTAACGATATAAAGGTATGGTTAATAAATCCAACCAAATTCTTCACCCTAAAGAAAAAACAAATATATTTTTAATGCTACAACTAGGTTTTCTTAATTTTCCACGTGCGGAAGGATCTTTTTGTCCCGCGCGTGGCGGCTTGTGATTGGTTTCAAATTTGATTGACAGGCAGGGAGAGCCATTCAGCGCAAGCCACAATTCGACCGAGAAGCTGAAGCGGAAAACTAGAACCGTACCGTTTTTTTCCCCCACAACCAGCATGTAAATACTACTTTCTTGTGCTTTGCATAGACAACGCTAACTTATATTTAATGTTAACAATAGCTCATTTAGATGTGTCCGGACCGTGCAAGACTTTAGTATTAGTGAGAAGCTTGCCTGCAAGTGGCTGAAGCGTGTGTTGTGATATGAAAGTGGGTCTGAAGTGATTGGATGAGATGCTGTCCACCGGTCCAGAGCTGCGGCTACTGCGGCTTTTGTCTTGTGTAACTCTTGTCTTACTTTTTCAAGTCACCGACGCCAAGAGGGATTTAAAAAGCGCCTGTACCACCTGCCAGCAAATCACGGATAACTTCAGCAAGGTGTGAGAACATTTGTGTTGTTTGTGGGCTTCTTTTTGTTGTTTTTCTTTTTACTGATATGAATATACGTGTTACCCCAAAATATTGAAGGTACCCTGCTACTTTAGATGGTGCCAAATGCCCGAAATGTCTTTAACTTATTCCAGTCCCTCCCATGTTTTCTTTCTGTAGAAAAACAACTTTGTTTTTGTGTTTTAGGGCTTTGACAGAACAGCAAAGCAGAACTTCGGTGGAGGCAACACAGCCTGGGAGGAGAGGAAACTGTCTAAATATGAGACGAGGTGAGACAGCGCATCCTGTCCAGTCCTGTTCAAACTGCAGGTCACCCTGCCACCGGCACATGTCATTAGAGCTGTGTTTGTTTTACACCAGAGCAGCAGGCTGTTGCAGTTTGCACATGAAGTTTATCAAAGTTTTACATAAGCCACATGCATTTGAATGACAAGTGGCTGATGACTTATGCAAACTTTCAAACTCAAAGCCATTCTCACACGTACACACACACACGTAATCTTCTATGTTTCCTTTTTCTTTTTATATCACAGGAGTGTAGGGACCACTTCCCTTGTAATTCCCTGCTATTGCTTTGTCCTATTTGTTGCTCAGTGTCTGTCCTGCTTGTCCAATCCTGTTTTTGCTTTTTTTACAGTGAGATTCGTCTGATGGAGATTGTGGAGGGGCTATGTGAGAGTAGCAGCTTTGAGTGCAATCGCATGGTCGAAGAGCACGAAGAGCACTTTGAGACCTGGTGGTTCAAGAGGTGGGTGTTGGTTAATGCAAATATTGTCAAAGTTTCAATGTCAGCACGGTCAGTCACTGGCAAGTGGGATGGATTTAAACTGTTAGGGTTTTAACACAAAGACAGATTGATGCCCTTCCAGCATGATTAGGCAAGCTGAGGTGTCACCTGCAGAGTTATTGATGTACAAACATTTGTTTTCAGTAAAATGTGGTAAACCTTTTTTTCCTGTTGCATCGCAGAAAAACAAAACATCCTGACCTGCATAAGTGGTTCTGCATTGAAACAATCAAAGTGTGCTGTCCGAAGGGAACGTTTGGACCTGACTGCAATGGTAAGGAGAAACACAACATAAAATGATACCAGCATTATAAACAACTAAGACCACTAACCTCTTGAAGTAGCCACAATGTTAAAAGTGGTTATTTAAGTGGATATTTTTGTGTTGCTTATGTCTTTCTGATTATCTTTTTAAGCCTGTGTGGGCAGCTCTGAGAGACCCTGTCAGGGAAATGGAATGTGTGATGGCGACGGGACTCGTGGAGGGAACGGAAAGTGCAGCTGTAACCATGGTTATGAAGGGGAGTCCTGCCTGGACTGCATCGACGGCTACTTCAACGAAGTGAGGAACGACACCTTCTCCCTTTGCACAGGTACAACACGGAAACAAGTGAAATGCTGCTGCGCCACTGACATGTCGCCAACATTCATACACAAATGTGTAGAGAAATCTGTGGTGATTCTGAATTCAGGCTTCACTTCCTCATACAGAATGCCACGCTTCATGCAAGACCTGCACTGGAGCAACCAATCAGGACTGTGATGAGTGCAAGGAAGGCTGGGAGGAGGATGAGCAGGAAACTTGTGTCGGTAAGAGTACCAATAATAATTCTACATGTGGTCATTTATGAGCATCTAGGAGAAAGTAACAACAGTTCTAATATGTGGGTAAAGCCAGAGCTGCATGATTATGCTTAGAATGACAGCTGTCTTTGATAATAAAACAGTTTTATTGCACTTGAACACTTTAATAGTCAGAAAACTTACTTAATTTTCATATTTTATACTTTTAGAGCCAAAATAATGATCTATTATTCAATTAGTCAATTGCCAGAAAATATATCTGCAACCATTTCGATAATCGATTAATCATATAAGTAATTTTTCAAGTAGAAATGCCAAATATTTCCCAAGTTCCAGCTTTGAAATTGTGAGAATTTGCTGTTTTTCTTTGGATTATAACATCGTAAATTGAATATCTTTTGAGTTTTGTACAGTTGGTTTGACAAAATACGACATTTGAAGAAGTCTCCTTTTCCTACTATTTCCTAACATTTTATTGACTAAATTGTTAATAGACTAATTTAGAAAGTTACTGGCAGACTAAATGATAAGATATTTTTTTAGTTTTTTGTCATTTGTGTGGACGTGTGTAGAAAAATGTGTTTCATTGCTGAATATGTATTAAACTGAAGCCAGAAAAATGTCTGCACAGAAAAGCATTTATCCTTACACAGAAAAAAAGCTGTAAGTATATGTATTTATGCAGATTGCATGTGTGATGAATATACTCTAACCTGCAGCTGTATTTGCCAAACAGACATCAGTTAATCACATCATTCACATAGTAGATCACACTCTGGACAGAGTTCATCTCACTGCAATCTATCTCATGTGTTGCAGATGTGAATGAGTGCTCCACTGACTCTTCTCCATGTAAAGATGATCAATACTGTGTTAACACAGAAGGCTCCTACTCCTGCAAGGGTAAGAGGACTCACAGTATCTTTTTATTTTTGGGATGTGACCTTTGTCTATCGGGGCTATGAACTGTATAAAATGTGCCATATTTCAGAAATCGGGAAAGTCATTTAGTTTCACTTCACTGAAAGATTTCTCTGTGATATTTATCTGTGATATATTTTAGAAAGGGTTTCTTTTGTGTGTGTTTGTCCTTCACAGCTTGTGACAAAGTTTGCTCTGGCTGTACTGGAGCTGGTCCTGATAAGTGCCAGGCTTGTGCCAGCGGGTACCAGGATGCAGAGGGCACCTGCACAGGTATGATAGAAATAATCCACTATTTGGAAGGTTCCACTTCTCTATACTGTTGATCAATTCTAGAAGAATTTATGATTCATTTAGAAAACATTATAGAATAAATATTAAAGACGTTAAAGATAAGAGTGGCATTATTCTATATTTTGCTTATTGACCTTCAGCCCCATGTTCATTGAATCTTATTAAGGATGGAGATCTATAAAACAGATCACAAATGTATAAATAAAAAAATAAGTGGAAAAGAAAGGTTAAAAAAAAAAGGGTTTAGTAGTTACAGCTGGGCTCTGTAGGTTTTGGCAAAGGATAGACTACAGACTTATCTTTTTTAAATTCTGTTGCATCTTTGAGTTTCAACCTGTATCACATGAACAAAATTTAGTCTGGTTGGCTCATCAGTGTAATGTTTTATGTTTTCCAAGATATCGATGAGTGTTCCCAGTCAGAGTCGGTGTGTACAAAGGAGCACCAGGAGTGTATCAACAATAAAGGCAGCTACGTGTGCATCTGTTCAAGTGGCTATGAGGAGCAGGAGGACGAGTGTGTCCAAATGATGCAGCCAGGTGAGGATTAGTGTTTAAGGACTAGTTTCACACAGTTTCTGCCTTACTCTTTCTGAAAGCTTTTCAGAGGTGAAATGAAGGTTTTTGTTAGCTACTACATTTTGACATAACAGCATATGGAATTAATTGACAACACATTGTATATTGTGCCCCTAAGATATTATCAATAAAAATTCAGTATATTAGTTTCAATATATAATTACTTATGATTTACACATGCTTAAATTTTCATCAGAACATGCAGAAGAGTCAGAAGCAACCGAGACGACCACAAGTCCACACGGGGAACTTTGATGTCAAAACTGGGATCATGAGGAGCGAATCAGGAAGAACTGTTGAAATCTGCCACATCTGAAGCTGCTCGTTTTTTTAAAAAATTGCCGACTACATGCACTTAATGTACCAGCTGCACTTAGAACCAACAAAAGCTGCCAAGACAGTGTTTTCCAGCAGTGGGTCATGGATTAAAGGACAAAAAAAGAGAGACATTTTATGCTCAGTATGCTGGTCATTGTTGCTTTTCTCTGGTGTACGCAAACTACCACTTGTTGTCTTTAGTTGTTCTATGGTTTTAAAAATCAAAGGTGTTTCAATAAAGGTGAATTATGTTAAATTTAAGGTAAATCCATGCCAACAGGCTGTGTATACCTTCTTCTACAATGTGTGCTGTTTATTCTACAGGAGCAAATGTAGTGCAGTGGATTACATTAGCAGGTGGAAGTTAGAGCACAGGTTGTGTAGTTGCAGCAATCATAGTTGACCACACGGTGGCAGTCTAATCATATGAAATGTAGAGGCTCACTTCTGTGTACAGATGTGCCTTATTTAAATTGATGAAAGACAAGTGTCTCACTGTTTTTACTCAGGGCTTCCTCCCTTCCCTTAGTCATTTGTGATGCATGACCAGATCTGAGTGTTTTACCAGGGGGACTCATGCTGTATATTATACATCTTCATATCTACATGTTTATATTCGTGATTTTATAGCCACACACATTAATCTACGGTTTTACTGTGTCACCTGAACTTCACCAAATCAATCTTTTGCGAATAAGCAGCATTTTTGGTAAGATCTCTTCTGGTCCCGCTTGGATCAAAGAATATTTTTCTAACCCTGGTCTCACCTTGGAAAAAGTCTTCCCAGCTTCCTGCGGGATGATGTCAGCTGTTTTGACTCGACAGGCCCATTAAGGCGGAGGGAACATCCAGTTGAGACCTGTCTGAGCTGGTAGTGAGGCAGCGGAGATGCAATCATACCACAGGCCCACCCTCTCACCAACACACACACACACCTCTCCACTTTTCACCCCTGGATGTTAACTCCACTATATTGACAGGCTTTATCAGGGAGGATGGGAAAATAATGTCTCCCAAATAACACATCAAACAAAGTGAGCTGATGCTGAGTGACTGGTTACCATGACCACTATAGAGTCACCTGGTGTTTCTGACTTGACGCTAACTTTGCACTGGCCATCTCTGGCAAGTTGCCCCAGAAGTAGATCCCTCTGTATGCAGTTATAATAGCTAATCCATTATGTGTTTACTCTTGTTTGAACTCAGAGATGAGCATTTGAAATTATTGATGTAAAATTGAAGTTTATTTGGAAATCCTCCGGAGCCTCATGCTGCTTCCCTCAATACGATCGTTCAGCCAGATTTCTTGTTAGCATGACTGGTTAACTCACTACAATGGGTAATTCAGATCGCTTATGTGTGTAGGACTGGGGGGAAAGCATTTTGAATTATTTATTTAAAATTGAAGTATGAAGATTTTGGAAGTTCACACAGCTAGCCCCAATGTGCCTGTTTTGCTGGGGCTCACATATCTCTAGAGTTGGCATGGATATAATTATGACAAAGACCCAGGCTGAAAATAACAATTTTCTTTTAAAGGTACGATATGTACCTTTTTGCTATGGCTAGATAGCCGATGTTAGCATTAACAGCTGTTTACTTACCACTCTAGACATTGTGAGTTAAGCATCAAACTCGCCAAGAGCTGTCTCCAGCGGTGGAAAGCAATGCCAATGGTTCCTCTCTTTTTGCTTCAATTTCTATCACTTGTCTTCTACTAAAGTTAGCATGCTAACCAGGTAGCATTGGCCCGTCCCGTCTCATAATACTATTTTGTGACAGTGAGTGACTGCAGTGTCCAGTTCAACATGAGGCTGAAGAAGTAGCACTGGCTACTGTAAACATAACAATGGCTGAAGCTCTTGGAGCAACCACTATCACCACCACCACAGCTCCCGGCAAGAAACCATTTTTGGCAGCAGAGAAAACTTACATAAAGCACCTTTAGGAGTGACAACCGAGCACAGATGAGCAGCTTTTACCAAAGGTCAGCTCACCATTGTGTCGATCATCAGTTTGGTATCAATATCAACATCATTACCTACAAGGGCCGTGTATGGTTTAAAGGTTATATGTTACATGTTTGATAGGCATTTAAGTTTAGATTCTTGCAAACAAGTAGAGTACCTGTTTTTGCTTTTTAGAGCTGCAAACGTGCTATTTTGCCTAGAGCCATTTTAAAAATGCAAGAAGATTTTACATTTGACTCTGAGCAGCCAAAATGATTTCAGCACTCACAAAATGAAAACAGATACTCAACGAGCAGGCAGATCGGTCTTCCGGATCTTGCTTACAATTTTCAGTGTCTTGACCTTGTAACCTCTCTAAGACAGCTCTTCTAACCACTGGGCTTGGCTGCCGTTGAAATTAGAGTATTGTTTATTCCACATGCTGGCCTCCTCTTTCGTGCGGCGTAGTGAATCCCCAGTCAGATTCCACAAAACGTGCATCAAGACGTGGATGGTGTTTGTGTGTCTCCACATGCACAGAATTTCCCATGCGTATGTTTATACTGACTGGAGCAGCATGTGCACAAATACTCTGTGGTTGGAGGGGCACCCTGCTCTTTTCTTCTTGACTTTGTGGTGGTTTTTCTTGTGCCAGTAAACCTCAGCTGTGGAGCACATGGTCCAGCTGTGTTGGGGTGACTATGAGGACACTAACATGGTTACCGAGGAAACCCAAGAGCATGCAGAGCAAGAAAATGTACAGAACATTGAGCTTATAGCACCATAGCACATGCTTTTTATTCTAGCAGGCCAGGACACCCTGCCCTCTGTTCCCAGGCATCAAACTGTGACTCTGATTCTCCTCTTCATCCTCATTCATCAGCAGTTAAATCTCAGGGATGCTGTTTCCCAAAGCTATCCTTAGACAACAATCCCTTTTGTTCCATTGTAAGGCAGTGGGACAGAGATAATCATAGTGCTGAGATACACTGAGGGGAACTGCACGCTAAACTAGAAGCCAGATGTGGCACCATGTGCTTCTGTTCAGCTGTCAGTGGCCTGCACCGCCTCTGATGTCAGGCACTCCTTAAACTTGCTGCCCTCTCTGATGCGGTTGGTTCTGCCTTCCTTTCACCCAGATGAACGCTTAACCGCCAATGATTAAGCCAGACAAATTGGAAACTCTGCAGGGCAGAGGCAACTCGAATATAGAACTTCTCAAGGTGCTGCTTGGGAATCTTCCCTTTCAGGGCGCTGTGAAGGAGCCTCAGCGAATGAACTGACACCAGCACTATTGCTCCGAGATGCTTTATAAAGTGCAGACTTTAGCTTTGAAGTAAAAGCATTACATGGAGGACAGAGGAGCAGCTGGGGCTGCATGTGTAGCTGGAGCAGCTTGCCTGAGGTTAAGGAGGGGAAATTGGAAATTTGTGTTGTGTGCGAAAGAGATATAACACACTGACTTGCAGTCTGCATGACCCCTGATACCAGTGTTGTGCCAGTTCACACTTAAAAAGAACTAGTTCAAAGTTCAGTTCATCCACATGAAAATTAACTAGATCACATTCATAGTTCATTTTTTTTTTAAATTTGAACTAAGTTAACAGTTCCAAAAATGAAGTAGTTCACGTTCATTTGTTGTTATTCTTTTTCAATAGGACGTCCTCCTACCTATCCATCGCCAGCCTCAAATTATTGCCACTACCAAACTAAATGAATTATTGTATACCACTGAAGAATTACATTGCATTGAAAATCTTCACTTGTTTGTTAATAAAACGGCCTAAAATGCTCAAACAAACTGCTTCAGCAGTAGTAGATGCGTCTGTAATGTCTGTACTGCTACCACCAGCCATGCTGGGCTGTGTCACCCAAGGGTACAAGTAGGAATACATTCACTTTTTTATCTAACCAAAGGCTGCAGATGAATTGTGCAGATCTGTGTCCACGTAAGTGTAAGCTGTGAAACTTTGGGCCAGAACAATGGGCTGGAAGAGGCTAAAACGCTCCATGTAGCTGAGGAGAACTAGAGTTGGATGATAATCTTGTGTGGATTTGTTATTATGAGCAACACTTTTCATATCACACACAGTTTTGACATTTTGACCTATGATTGAAATGATAATCCTGACGAGCTCTCAAAGCTCTCGGAATTGGTGGTATTTTTTAATTGTACTTCATGTTAACGTTGAACTACAGGAGCCTTGAAAGACAAGTGATTTTTTTTTTCCATCTGTGAAAACAACCCAAGGGCAAGTGATTTTTTTTTTGGAGGGGGTTGCTCATACAAATGAAAAAATAGGAAAAAAAAACCAAAACCCAACAGAAAAAATTGTACTTGCCTCTCCGTTTGTTGTTTTTAGATAAAAAAAAAATTGGGGAAAAAAATGCACTTGCTTTCCAGGGCTTTTTCTTTGAAACATTTTAAAGCACAAGTAATCAAAAGGTAATTTAGCGTTCATATGTTAACTGTCATTTCCAAACAGAGGTATGTTGATCCAGCTGTGTAACCCCAGTTGATTTTGCTGCCAGTTATCAAAGTTAATGTGTAAAAAGGAGATTAAAGCTGTTTGAATCATGCAGCACTGCAGAGTCTGCGTTTACTGTGTATGTTGTGGATTGATGAACACGTCTGTCTGTATAGGGATTGAACTGACTTCAGTCGGGCGCAAAAAGTAATGTAAGTTTGAATTATTTACATCATGAAATCATGATACTATTTTTTCCCCACAACAAGATGTGCCTGAAGCAGTGGAGAAATAATAGATTAGCAAAACATGAAGTGACACCAGTGTTTTCCTCTCATGGGTAAAAGTGATATTCTACTTGGGACTATTCTGTTCAATAAGAGTGTAAAACCAATCCAAACATTTTTAATTATTCAGCATGTTGCCCTGCTGGATCATTGTGCTGGAAATGAAAAGTGAGAGAAAATAGTTGTTTTTTTTCTTCTCTTTAAAAAATGTATCTCCATGTTCTTTTTGTAACTTTATATCCTGTGAGTAGCCTCGTGTGTACTTTTACTGGGAATGGCACACACGCAGGTGCTGTATTTAAGGGAAAGAATGTGACACTGTTGTGGCACAATCTCTGCTAAAATGTTCTGCAGAACAACAAATCATAACAGAGGCTTCTGCACTTCTTTGCCATTTTCTTTTATTAAAAATAAATGCTGGTTTCAGTCTCTAGATAGTGCCCTCGCCCGTACAGCCTGCTGTAGAACAAAGCACCGCCTAAATAGTTTTTCAGAGGTGTATTTCTCAGGGGAGCAGGAGGAATAGGAGGCGGCGGCAGGAGGCAGGGAGTGGCGTGGTGCGAGCGGGCACGCTAGCTGCTGTGCACAGATTTCGCAGACAGGTAGGATGGATTGATGTTACCCACCTTTGTTTGATCTTAAAGCCAGCGCCCATGTCTGTGAGTGTCTGCAGGCATCTGTGTGTGTCTGAGTAACAGTATGATAAGATTTGGCGTGTGTGTGTGTGTGTGTGTGTGTGTGTGTGTGCGCGCGCGCGCAGCACTATAGTGTGACTGCATCATCTGGCCTCTGATCTCTTACACCCATCAGGAATGAGAGGAGACAGGGAGGGCGACTTTGATCTCCCAGAGATGCTGCGGTCCTCCTTCCTAAAATCTTTTGGGTTTTTTTGCATCTAACAAGGAGAAGTCAAAAAAGAAAAAACACTTGAATACATCTTTTGCCTGCTGTGCATTTATTGTCACCGATTTAAAAGAAACATTTACATTAGAGGCTCTTAATTGATGCTCTAACCCACTTCACCTAACGAGTAAAGGATTTAATGTCTCTCTTAAACTGATGTTAAATAGCACATGCTTTTAGACTGCTGCTCACGCCGTTAACATGCACTTAAGTAACCAGGTTACAATTGGCTTCTCTGTTTTTTGTTCAGAAAAAGCAGTAAAAGATGATGCAGCCGGCATGCGGGTTCACCAAGACTGGACAGCTGAAGACTGGAACGTAGCCTGGTCTGATGGATCTGGACTTCTGCTGAGGCCTCAGATGTCGGGTCATAATTTGGCATCAAACAGCATGAATCCATGGACCCAAGCTGCCTTGTATCAACAGTCCAGGCTGGTGCTGGCGGTGTAATGGTGTGGGGGAATGTTTTCTTGGCACGCTTTTGGCCCTTTAATACCAATCAATCCAGGTTTGAGTACCACAGCCTGAATGAGTATTGTTGTTGACCATGTTCACCCCTTTATGGCCAAAGTTTACCATCTTCTAATGGCTTCTTCCAGCAGGATAATGCTACATGTCACAAAACAAATGTCGTCTAAAACTGGTTTCATGAACATGACACTAAGTTCAGTGAACTTCAGTGACCTCCCGAGTCTCTGAATCCAGTAGAACACCATATGGATATGGTAGAACAGGAGATTGGCAGCATGAATGTGCAGCTGACAAATCAGCTGTTTCCAACATCTTGTGGAGTTGAAGCCACAAAGAACTGAGGTTGTTTTCAAAGCAAAAAGAGGCCCTATCCAGTATAGTAAGGTGTTCCTAATAAAGTGTTCGGCAAGTATATTTCCAGCTGTTAGGACACACATTGGCTATGATGAACGACCCTGTGGTCTTTCAGTTGCAAGACCATCTCCACCCTGTCACATCATAACTAACTAACCAGATGTTGATGCTCAAAAGATTCTGTAATTGCAGGAAATTTGAAATTTGCAGGCCAACACCGAGAAATCTTATGTTTGGATATCTCCAGAGCCTCACAAAAAGTTCACCTGAGTAAACTCGTAGAGACAGGTGTGAGCAGGTGTTCAACAACTGGTGAGATAAACGATAATATCAGACAGCAGCTAATTGCTGGAGGTTCCATATCTTGTCAACAAGTTTTTCAGGGTACTATTTTTATTTTTAAGGATTAAATTTGAAGTTTAAAACATAAAAACCTAAACTGAAGAAGTGATGTATCAGACATTGTATAAGTGATACTATGACCTACTTCACAGTGTGGTTGTAAAAGTGGATTTTTTTTCTATGAATTGGCTGTATTTTGTGTTGTTAACCTATTTTAACACCTGCAGTAACATAAAACGCAAGCTGCCTCCCCACATCAAAGACATATTTCTCTCTCACTGTTGGACACAGCTTCAAAGTCTTTTCCGAATCTTTTCTCTAAAACCAGTTGTAAAACACTGGTGGAAGCAGAGGCCGGTGTTCGCTTCTCCTCGTAGTGGTGTGTGTTGCCATGGCGCTAAGGCGCTGTTGACACTGGAGGGTGTAAACAGACTTGGAGGAGAAGTAACAAGGTGGAGGAGTGCAGGGGATAGAGGAGGTCGCACACAGGCTCAGACAGACAACACAGTCTAGGCAGCACAGTGGATTAGTGTAGGAAGGTCACAGGTTTGATTCTGTTTATATTTTAAAATCCACACTAAAACACTGTTGAGAAAGAGGCTTATTGTCTGGCGCATTTTCCTAAGTGACTAACAAATGGACAAACACTGACAATGTGAAGTCACATTTTGATGATTTCAAACACAGTTACAGTTTAAACTCATTCAATGAAAAAGCATTTCCAACTTTCATTCTGAACAAACAAACAAAAAGTATTTGAAAATAGACCAGATTAAAAGTTTTCAAACCGATTCATATTTAAACCTGTATTAACTGATTTTTCTTTTTAAGGCAACCTGTAAACACAATATTAAATATTAGAAAGTTGTTGGCTAACATGATGGCAAACACTTGCCTATTAGCACAATTAGCGGACATGAAGCAAAATTAGCATTCTTTCGGCTTTGTGTTTCTGGTGACCAGGTGAATTTAAATTCAGTAATCACTCTCATTTTAGGTCTGTTTTAGCCTCCAACATCTCCTGAGGGGAATATCTGGCTGTTAAGCAACTAAATGCTACAGCATGTTCACCGTAGCTAGTGCTAACTTTGCTTGCTGTTTGGTGCTAAGCAGGTGATGTACAGTGGGTTTATTAGAGCCTTTCTGCTGGAAAGAAATGATAGATGAAAATGAGCTGAAAGTGAAAATGCACAATGATTTTCTGTGGGTTTGTCGCTATGAGCAACCCCTGTCACATTACACATAGTCATTTGATCCATTGTTTATGTAAATATTTTGATTAGTGCTGCTTTAATATTAATATTGCATGTTAATGTAACATTTTTGGTAGATGATTTGGGTTTAAAAATACTTTTAACATTGGGGGGAAAAATATTCTCATAAT
This sequence comes from Seriola aureovittata, assembly GCF_021018895.1. Lineage (NCBI taxonomy): Eukaryota > Metazoa > Chordata > Actinopteri > Carangiformes > Carangidae > Seriola > Seriola aureovittata. Next base: position 8,424,881 of record NC_079385.1, read on the forward strand.
GTGCAACTCAGTGTCCTAACCTTTACTTCAACAAACAAAACCAAATGACAATGTCTCATCTGTGTTGCCGCTCTAGCTTGATAGTTGGGGCATTTGGGTGGTGATGGTTTGAGTGTTTAAGCAGAGACGAAGACGACACTGCATAGGGAATTTTCTCCAAAGGGAAGGGAAATACTAGATATATATATATGTAGAATTAAAAAAATGATAACAAAATAATAATAAAGAAATTATTAAAAAATGCAGCTTGGTGTCCAGACTACTGTAATATCAGATCATCATGCATTACAGCCCATTAGCTGCAAGCAAAGAATTAGAAAAATGGCTCACCACATAGTAAAATTGGAGCAAAAATGGAAGGTATTGTACCTAAAAATTAATTCATTCTAATTTTTCTCTTATTTATGTGTAATAAGAGGCCAGATGTATATAAGACTGCAGCCCTGTGTCCTTGCTGGAGACTGCGACAGACTTGCATGCTGCTCTGGGGCCAGAAATGGAGGACTGGCTCTTGACTGATGCGTGTAGTTGCAAACAGCTACATTTGTATGTATAACTTCACTCTCCAAGTCTAATTTGTGGTATTTGTTTGTTTTCTTTTCTTTTAAATGCACTCAATTTACAACATAGTCTAGGTTTAAATGGCAGTCATGCTATTTTTTTTCAAAATTCAGCTTTGTCAGTTGCACTGTCAAAATACAGGCTACTACTGCAGGGTCATCAAACCATTCTCACATCTTCATCCAGCTTCCTAAACGTGACTCTGTCTGTTTTATTGGGTAGTTTAGTGGATGTGTTTCATTGCAACGTAATAAGAGAGGACATGAGTCTCTTATGAACCTTCAAAGCCACGCGGCCACATGAAAGCAAAGAGCGGCCTATCACAACAACAACAGGCATCAATTCCATTTTCTCCGTATTATAATCGAGTGGATATGAAACAGGCCTGGGCTTCTGTGTCACTCTCTTTGGAACTCATTTCCTGGCTGGTATCAGTTCATATGGCTTTGTTTTTTCTGGATGGGAACCCTAGAGAAGAGGGAGCTGCGATCACAGGAGGGCTCAGCAGCTTAGCCATGCTGACCACCCCATTGATGGCAGTTATGCAACTGACAAGGCTACTTTCGGTCAGTGCAAGGGGTGATTCGCGTTCAGTTCAACAACCTCAGGCTAAAAACAAAACCCTTTCTTTATGATGGCAGCTGTGATGGCACATTTTGCAATGACACATGCTTTGAGTTTGATATTTGATTGATGTTCGGTGGAAATGAACGCAGATCCAACCGGTTCTTTTTTTTTTTTCCACTGTAAACTGTAAATCAGACAGTCAGATTAAGCAGGAAAGAGAGTGCATTTTGTATTGAAGGCTATGCTGATGAGTCTGCAGTCAGACAGAGTGAGGGGGAGAGGGAGCAGCACTGCTGGGTCAGCTAAGCCTTGCCTGTCACCTCTCTGTCAGCTCAGCACTTTTGGACATGTATCTGCCATGTGGAGCTGCTGGGCCGGTGACATGCCATTCATTCCCAACTGAAGCCCTCTCTGCTAAAGCCTCTCACTTCCTACATCACCTCCTCTAACTTTTCCCACTTTCACACAAAATACATCATGCTCAAACTATGTCCAATTAAACAAGCAACTGCATCAAAATGTTTCAGGTTTAACACCACCAGATACAGATATAACTCTAGAAATACAATATCATTCTTATAAAACTACAGAAATTATGCAATGTCGGCAATTGAACATTTTACGCTCTCTTGCAGTGGGATATAAACAAAAACTTGTTCACTTCTGGAGTAGTTTAAAGTGCAACTCCAGAGGTAGTTGACACCGGTATAACAGGACTTAATTCTTTATATGGGTCAAACTCCAGAAACACTGGATCCTGCATTTCCCACAATGCACCTTGATAGCCTCTTTCATTAGACAAATGTAGCATTTTTGATGCCCATGTCTTCTGAAATCCACACCTCAGGTTTATAACACAGACTGTGTTAAAAAATAAATAAGTCCATTTCAAAATAACCCTTATATCAAGTTACAGCTAACTAGTAGCTACTGTACAGTACAGTCAGAAGTATAAAGTAAATTTAGCTCTAAATGTGGAACAATTATGAAGTGGCATGATGCAAAAGTGATTCAGTCAAGTGCAAGTACCTAAAGTACTTAGTTACTTTAAACCAGACAGTCAAATGCTACAGCACACAGTGACCACTGGGTGGCGACCTTGGTGTTAGTGGCAATCAGTCTGCTGTCCTACTGTGGCCTGCACATGTACAGAGTTAATAGCTAAAAACATCTGGACACACGAACAATTCAAAGGCTGGACACAGCTGTGGACAGGAATCATCCAGCAGAGCGTTTTCCTCCAGGCGGCCTGTCTTTGTTGTACTGGTCTGAGTCTGTGCCTGCATGAGCTTCTTCGCCTCAGGACCTGAATCTTTGAGTTTACGATGTGCTGCTAAAAGACATTGATCTTCACTCTAGTTACGTAAGCAACACCATGACTTCCCCGTATGTTCTCTTGTGGTTGTACATATCCTTAGGTGATGATCCTGAGCCAAATAAGTCTTGCTTGTTTTTGTTTAAAATGGTACACATAATGAGTCAGATCCACAACCGTGTTTTTTAATGCAGACCTTACCATGATTGTATGCTTACATGCAAATTTGTACATGCAAGAGAAGAGAGGAAGGGCTTCCGGTGTTTAATTCCATTGCTGAACATGTAAATTAAGCATGTGACCTAATGACTACACGTCTTGATTTGGCAGGTTTACATAATGCTGGAACCAAGTCGGTTTCCTGTAGCCAAGCAATAGCAGCTCCGGCTTGGCTTACATCCTGCTTGTGGGACTCTTTCGTGATGGCTGTGAATGGCTGTGGTAGCGAACGGCATAGAAGTGTCTCTGACTGTGGAGAGAATGGGAGGCAGTGAGCAGCCCACTCACCAGCCTGCTGCTGCCCCCGCACACACGCACACTCACACAAATACACTTGCATATACAGGAACGCTTTGATATTGGCAGCAGAGATGGCTTCAGTGCTCCATCAGTCTATTCAAACCATCAGGTGGAAAAAATAGAAATTACAAAATTAAATTCTAAAATGAATTTGATTTGAATAATTGCATTAAAAGCAGATAAGGCTGATAGACATACACCCACATGTTCACACACACACACACACACACACACACACACACACACCACACACACACACACACAGTCACTCACTCACTCAGTTGGCTCTTTCCATCTTGCTCTCGCCCACACACTGACACACTCTCACACATGTTTGTATGTGCCAATAGAGTACTCCCAGATGGACTACTACCAGCGCAGGAATTACGTAACAAAGGCCTGTTTCAAACTACAAACTTTAAACTATAACAGCGAGGCACAGTGAGAAGGTTTTGTTCCACATAAATGCCTGTTTGATAGTACTCACCATGGCTAAAAATGGTCACCATTGTAATGGCTCTTTAAAACTGATATTGATGTTATTGCATAATTGCTCTTTATTACAACTTGGTAAGATCACTCAGATCTTATATCAGTAGTAGTTATATGATAATGCTGTACTAATAACCAAAGTAGCTGCTGACTTTTCACAGCCAAAATGTTTTAATAATCCCTCACTGCACAGGAAAAAAGTGTGCTCAAACTATACAACAATGGAAGATTAAAGGGGCTAGGAACGCTGGTTAGTACCCTAACTTGTTAAACAGCAGTTAAAGCTAATGTTGGCTATGTACCAATAGCATAACTTAGTTTCTTTCAAGTTGAACTAGGACTTCGGTTTGTAAGGAGATTCTCACTGTGTGTTTTTTTTTTTTTTACTGCTAGCTGCTATTATTATTACAATGTTATTTCATAGACCAGACTGACTGTGGGGTTGATTTTGCTGTTTTGTGAGTTTTCCTTTAATGTTATAATAGATATTTTAGAAGGAAATGATTATTAAAAGTAATGTTTGTTGAGTTTTCACTTACACAATGTGAAAAATATTCAATACCTATTTATCTCTTTTTACACTTGAAAACAAACATATCTATATATATTATACATTTCTCAAATAATTACATTCTCATAGGACAAGATAGATAAGCAAGTTGTTAGCCTACTGAAGTTAGCTTACGATCAGTGATTTGTTGCGCACCCTTGCGAGTTTCCAACAGACAGTTTGGGTTATAAACTTTTCCTTATTTTCTATTCCAAATAAATTTAGTAAACCAAACGGTTTGTTTATCATCTAGGATGATCTGAATACTCATGTTTCTTGCTAGGTTGTTTTTAGCAATGCTGCTGTTTTCTCAGATTGTAGCAATTAACTTGGTGAGTACAATGTTACATACATTTTAAAGACACTAAACTATTCTTTAATCAGTCTTGTAAGCACCAAAGGGGACCATGATAGCAATTATCATGGTACTAGTAGCTACATATATGTCAACAACTACTTATCATAATAGTAAAAAAAACACTACTATTTTTTCAATAAAGGCATAAAAAGCATCCAAAATACACTCAGCTAACTTTACTGAAACCCATAACTTGGTAGCAAAGGTTAAAATCTGTACCGGTCTCCGCTTTGCAATGAACAGGATTTGTCTGGTTTTCAACTTTCACCCTGTCAAGGAGGCGGTTACACAACTAGAGGTTGCGAGAGAACAAGATTCGACTGTTAATGTAGGGCATCTCGCCTCATCTCCCGCCAAGCAGCGAAACCCCTGCCCCTCACGGCCCCACATGGCTGGCAGAATGCTACCATTTACAAGCTGGGAGGAAAGGAGACTTGGAGGTGAGGGGGTAACTGAGAACAGATGTAACTTCTGCCACGTATGTGTACACGCACACGCGCACACACACACAAACACACACTTCTTAATCCTGCTATCCCCTGTCTTTTCCTCGCTCATGCCCTCCCCTCACACCACACTTTCAATATCTCCCTCCCTCATTTTCCTTTTTTTTCCTCCTTTACTCCCCACCTCCCTTACATTTCTTACCAAACACCATCATGTCTTATCCCCCCAACCCCACTTCTCACCCCCCCTACCCCTCTCTTCATGTGCAGGTTTAAACAACAGGCTCAGTGTGGCCCACTGGCGTCACCTTGCTCCTCCACTGGACACAGGCCACTCTGTCTGGGTGCAGGAGGGCCTAAGGGGGGCCGATGTGACTCTCCACTCACCCAGCACCACCACGACCTGGGAGATACGGGCAGAGAGACCAAATATGTGGGAAAGGGAGAAGGAGAGAGTCTTGAATGCTATTTCAGTCTTGTCTCAGTTTATATGCCTTTCTGTCTGTCTTCTCTTTTTCTGTTTTCCCACTGTTACACACCCTCACTTGCACACCTGTCTACAGGTTAAACAATGTGTGTGTTGTCAAAAGTAGATTTAAGTGGATTTTCTCTCCTTGTCTAACCTTCCCTCTCTCCAAACTCCCCCCACCTGGCTACATCACACAGGGAGCAACACAATAGTCTTGTTGTGTTTGCACTATTGCTCAGGAGGGAAATACAAAGTTTGTGCTGTCATACCCTCTCCCCCTTCTTGTCTGCCTCTTACAATAAACTCTGATGCAAACCGCAATCTGAACAATCGCTCCTTTATAAAAACCTATAATTCCCTACAGCTCGGCGTTAGATGGTAAGAGCCAGACCCCTGAATGCTGATCATGGGGGTTACATTTGGCCTCCCTGGACTAAATTAAGTGCATCCTGCTAGTGAGAAACTATGGGGTTAATTCAGATCTCTTCTAAAGGGGAGTACACGTGTTGCATTATGACTGAAAGTCATTGTTTAGAGAGTTGTGCTGTTCACGAGGGGCCCTGATGAGGTAAATCTGACAGTGACCAAAGTCAAAGGCAGCTGGACTTTGTACTTGGTCTTGAAGGCCTTTTGCCACTGTGATGATTCTCACGAGTACCATCTGACCTTAACAATTATCATGTGACCTCAATGACTCTCATGTGACATTCAACTGTTGACAACCCACAGAGGTTAAAATGCCAGGGCTCTCCCGTCAGTGGTTGAAGCCTCTCAGCTAAGTGGCAAAACATGTTCAGAGCCAAACTGCAAGCCCGGTTGTGTTTGACCTGCCATTATCTTCTATTGATTTGAGTTAAATTCATGCTAATCCCAAATGAGAAGATGCAGATGAAGGGAGGCCAAGTAAGAGGAGGATTTGTAAGATTAGATCTGCTGTGTGAACTGGGCACATGTGGACATTACCAGTCGGCTAGTAGCCACACAGCTGTGAATGAGCCAGTGATTGTGAATCATGAATGAATGGCAAACACAAGCACTGCTTCAGTGCTGTCTGAAGTACAGCTATGCTTAAATTTGCCAATAGGTACAGCTTTTAGAGCATTTTCTTCTTCACAAAGAAACTGAAACGTTTAAGAATAAAGTCTTTTTAGTCTTTTGCTAAACAAAAAAAAAACAGCCACATCCACATTATTCTTTTCACAAAACCCATGTCTGCATAATGTTCTGTTTCCCAACAATAGGATCTATGAATGCAATAGCCAATCCTGAAATATTAAAATTTCTGAGTTTACTTGAATGCACCAATGAAGAGTTTTTGCTAACTGCATAACTTAATTGCTGTGAGACAACAACTTTGACTAATATAAAGCCACTTTTTTTTTTTACTGAGATAAATATAGCAAGCTGATTTTAATACCACAATGAAGTGAGAGAAATGGTGGCCTGGGACGTAGAAAATTAATCACAAGACCTGGAAAATATACGTAAACTAAGTTAAAACACACGATTTAATTGGCTGAAATATGCTTAACAGAGCAGTCTGTTCAACAACTTAAAACTGTCAGGAGTATCAAATAAGATTCTGTAAAGTCTAAGCTATGATAGTGATCGAAAAACTATTAAAGTGAATACCAGAAAATCATTTGCAATGCACTTTCTGAATCGGCATTTGTTCAAAAGACCAACACTTTAACTGTGAGTATTGTTCACTTGGAATTGTAGGATACCCGTCGTCTTTTTCTCCTGGCCTTGGAAACTACATTACCATCTTGACAGTACATGGGACCCTTATTACGAACTAATTTTCCTTTCAGATGGAATATGGAGGCCTGCAGAGAGGAGAGAATCTGTGACAGTGACAGATGAGGGCTCTCTGCTCCTTCTACTCCCTGCTCCCTCTGGTATTATATGAGATGACAATGCTGCCATGTTACAGGAATGCATCCTGTATTCCCTGCTGAAAGAAGCAGGATGTTGCTGATGCTCATAGGTTCTTTCAGCCAACAGGCCCCGCCCTGCGCCCCAGCCAGTAACAAAAGACCCTGCTGCCTGCTCCGACTGATTAACCAAACAAATGCCACCGGTGGCACAAAACATGTCTGTAAATGCACGTGGGCATTCCTAACATGCCTGCCTGTTTATATGGCAGGGGGTTCAGGGGGGTTCATGCATTTGTGTGTGTGGGTGACTGAGGGCAAACGTGCTGTATGGACGCTGCCAATGAATGACCTGAGTGAACTCTGCGACTAAATTCAGCTTTTTCACTTGGCTTGCTGCGGTACCCACTGTATGTGTGGCAGCTACATAGAGTGTTCTGTGATGTGTCTGTGATTGGTCAGTTTGGACTGCTATGTCTTTCTACCTTCAGTTTTCCATTGCAGTAGTTGAAGAAACACAGAGGAGGAGGTTGAGGAAAGCATCTTCCATTGTTCAGTGCTAGACATACAGCTGAGTGACCAGTTCAAGGAAAAACCACCGCATAGAGTCTTAGTAAGGTGTTGGGACACCACATGCCTCCACAGCAGCTTCAGTACTCCCTCAATTCTCATCTGGAAGTCTGTCGAAGGGATGAAAACACATTCTTCCAAATGATATTCCTCATTTGATGTTTTGATGATGGTGGCAAGCACTTTCTTTCTCTGAAGGGATTAATTGGGTTGTGATCTGCTGGCTAAGGCCATGGCTCATGGTTCACATACTTTTCATACTCATCAAACCTTTCAGTAACCCCTCTGCTTTGTATGGAAGCATCTGTATCATTTTAGATATGAGGGACATCATAAAAGCAGTGCAGTAGGAGACCTTGGTGTAAGGACTAAGTGCTACATCTATTCAATAAATGCAAGGAAATCAGGTCAAGGAGTGCAATGAAAGTGCATAGTAAGTGCTAGTTAGGCATGTTAGAGGTGTTAGGAGAGGAGGCGCTCTAAGAAGATATGAGTCTTCAAGAGAATCTTGAAGATAGAGAGGGACGCCCCTGCTCTGATAGCATTTGGTAGCTTGTTCCACCATCAGGGAACCACAGATGAGAACCAGCTGGACTGCGATTGCCTTATGTGAAGGGATGGCAATGCCAAATGTCTTCCTTGGAGGAACACAGTGGCTGAGAAGGAGCATGAGCCTGTATGACTGAGTTCAAGTAACAAGGTAGAAAGCTGCACCATAAGCCATTTCAGTGCTTTCGAGGTAGACCAACAAATGTTTTGTGTATTAGCCAAAGTTCACATTAGATAACACTGTGGGTGTAAGCAACATCAGCTATGCTAGTAGTAGTTTGACCCTATTTCCCATGACCGAATTGAGGGAGCTGTGATCAACAATATCCATAACTTTTCAAAATAGCTAACCTGACAACCAACCTCAGTGTGCAGCACGTGACAAGGTGTGATTAGGTGTAAAATTAACGAAAGGTTCTCTCTCATGTTCTCTTTTGTTATTTTTCACGACTATTTTTGTCTCTCTTATTAGTTTAACAGTCAAGAGCAACATCATGGATGTCTTTGAGGACCGACTGGTCAAAATAGTGCAGGGTTTTCTCCAATCGAATGGATTCTTAAGACTAAAACTTCTCAAGACTAAAAAGACACACAAAAGACAGAGTTCTTGAAGATCAAGGAATCAGTCTGATGCAGTTAGGAGAAAGCTTTATGGTGCCTTTGAATATGGCCATTCAGAAAAGATATAAACATTTCTGCCTTAAGACGTGGTTGGATCACATCAAACGAACAAGGTTGCTTGAAGCATACTGAACACTAACGATTACTAGTAACCACGTAGTCTCAGTCACACAAATACTGTCACACTCATGTACACACCCTGAGTCAACCACATAAACAAAATGTAATACTTGAAACATCTGCCAAAGGAATGGAATAAAAAGTGAGGGACATTTAAGTATGAAATAAGGGACAGAATGTGTTTATTGGCTCTGTCTTTAACATACTAATCCTTCTCTGAAAGAAGTACACTATATTTATCTCTACCTCTGTTGTCCTTTCAAGAGAATCTGTCTGAACACGGAAATAATTCTATCGATGAAAGGGAGAAACAGTACGCTACGCCATAATAGGATGGTAAAGACTGACGTCAAACTGTGCTTGATCCCACATGAATAAGAAACCAATGAAGAGATACAGAGGACAGAGACAGGGAAGGAAGGACAAGAAAGCGAGAGTGTGCAGTGATGGAAGAGGTGTTTGACTTATAAGAGGTGACAGCCAGGGAACAAAAGGTGTTACGTAGGGGGTGGATGTGACGCACAGGTGCGCATACATGGATATAAACACACACAACTGTAACCCCAGACAGTGACTTCTCACCTTGGTGCCTGCCACAGAGAAGAGGCAGCAAATTCACACAGGGCAAGTGACATCAAGCTCTGTCATCCAAGGGTCCCTCAGTATTCTCCTTGTCTAACTACTTACAGTGAATGATGCTGTTTCTTTATAGAATTCTCTCTTTATAGACTGAAATACAGTGGAGATTCTGGTATGTACTTATTACGTTATTCGTGGTTTCAAAGGGTAAGGTTGGTGTTGTTAAATGTTTTTTTTTACTGTCAACAAATCCCATGAAAAGACCAAAGTAACAATACATTAATCTGTCTCTTTAAAATCCCAATTATCTGAAATACTCAGCCAAACCAATTTGTTCCTTCTGAAAATATAAATCTGTAAAAGAAATAGGTCACAAACATATTCTTTCTTTTTTTAAAATTTAATTTTTTTTTTTTTTTTTTTTTTTGAAAAGGCTCAGCCCTTTTCTAAAATACATATCTGGTATGCTAATGAGCATTCGCTAGTGAGTATTCACAGTACAGAATTTGCAGTATGTGTTGTGAATTCCACTAGTCTATAAGTCTATAAAAATCCAGTTAGATGGAAGGAGAACCAACAGGTAATTATTTTGAACACAACTGACAAAGCCAAATTATAATATTTGTTGTAGAACTGACATAGCACCACCTTACTGAGTGACAAGCTAAAGGTTGACATTAGGTTCGTTGTCAAGCTAACTTTACTGTAAACAGTTCTTCTATCTTATGATGTTTAATCCAGAGTGCCTCCACACATTACTGGTAGTATCATGGTTAGGCGTCATGACTCTGTCAACACAGCTCACTAGTTTACTCCATTTTTTGTTAACACGAAGAAACAACAAATGCCCAGTTTACTGATGCGGCAACAGTGTATGCAGGTTTGTTCAGTAGGTCACATTACAAGTAAAAAGTGATAAACCAATGTGGTGATGATTACAAGCAGCAGCCTTTGGGGCTGAAAAATGAAGCAAACACTCAAGTGATGAAAGTTGCAGTTCCTCAATTGACCATTTGAGCTTCCAAAAGCGAGTCAATCCTCACCGACTCCCATGTCATAATGACCAACTTTACAGCAGAAATAAACATGTTTAAAGCCTGGTACTAAAAAACGTGCCAGTCTCTATAGATAATTTCCCTGTTTGTGGCAAGTGTACGGGGGTAAAGTTTATCTAGGCTTAAAGTAATGCATAATTGTGGGCATGCTGCATGAGTGATAGGTGGGATAGCGCATGCTTGCCACAAACCGGCATTCACTGAAGTCCTGGCTCCACATACGCCCCATCCCTTTGCCTATTTTTGGATTAGCTGGGAGTAAGGCACAGTCAGGTAGTGCAAAGATGGCGATGGCGGAGCAGCCCACTCTGAGCTTCAAAACAGCTCTTCAGAAACCTATGGGTGATGTCATGGAGGCTACGTCCACCTTTATGTACAGTATGTTGTTTCAAATCAAACTACAGTTCCCATGTTCAGCGTTAAGTAAGAACATGTCACAGAGTTCAACTCTGTGGCCTATATATGCGTTTTAATTGTTTTTCAATGGAGATACAGATGACTTGCAATTTGTTAACTGGGTAAATACGTTGTTAATTTCTGTCTTTTTATTGGGATAACAAATAATATTAAGAATATTGCCAGCCTAATATTTTATATCAGTCACAGTTGGATAATACAAAATGCCAGTGATAGAGGATATCATACCAATACTATCAAGTGATCTTTTTGATTCTTATTTTACTACTGGGGTATGATCCAATGATGATGCTGATGATTAAATTAGTGCTTTGTGAAGAGCAAGAGTCAGGCATTTCAAAGCATACGTCACGGTCAATATTAGGCATTAGAGATAATAAAGGAATAACTGTGTGTGTTTGAGTGTGTTCCTGTGAGTGAGCATGTGACTGTACACCTCCTACTCCTCTGACGTCTGATGTTAATCATAACCAGCGTGAATGCGGATGCACACACAGAGAGCGATAAGGGGAAAAGCCTAGAAGATATTATTATCATCCAGCAGTGGGTGAATGACACAGTGACATCCACTCAGCAGTGACGCAGGGGCTTTCTTCCGTCTTCCGCTTCATGTCCTGGAAACAAAACGCAGCAATCGAGAGGGAGAGGGAGAGAGAGAGAGGGAGAAAATGGCAGTCCTCAGCCTTTTCCAGTCTTGAATAATTAAGCAGTGCTGAGCAGTTCACTGAGCAGATAACCGAAGCTCTATTTTTAGTCAGCATGACCAACGCTCACCGGTCATGACTCATTAAAACGGAAGAGGCGGAGCTCGCGCAAGTACGCAGACATATACGTATGGATGCTCGCATTCAAGCATAAACAGTGCATACAAACATGGAAACCTATTCTTGTTTTCATTCCATACACACACTTGTTCTCTCCCCTGCACCATACAGTATTTTTGTGTGCATAGACACAGACTCACACAAAAATACAATCACACGATGGCAGCTCTGAGCCTCTGGCCAAAACAATGAGCCTAACACCAAACATAATAACAGCAATGTCATAAATCCTCATGGATAACTTTTTCAGAATAAAAACAAGATACACCAAAGCAAAATCCTGAATGACTGACCGAAGGGCTGATGTGGATCTGTTCAGACCTCCTTTACGCAGCAGATAGTTTGACTTGTCATAGTAGGAACAGCACAGGTGTTACTAATAACATTAACAAGTGTTTTGTTCTGTTCAAGTGGCCCAGTAAACAATGACAGTGTGCCTGAGAGCCAGCATTAACAACACCAGGAGTCTGAAGCCAGATATGTATAAAGCAGTAGTTAAAAGTTTTGGGAAATATGCTTATTTCTTGCAGGAGACTTACGACAACAAGATCAATAACACTGACTTGTCTGTACAGTTAATATGGAGCCTGCCTGTTAGCTTAGCTTAGCATAAAGACTAGAAACAGGGGGAAGCAGCTAGCCTCGCTATGTCCAAAGGTAACAAATTCAGCCTACCAGCTCAAAAATGAACATGTTGTTTCTTGTTTGTTTAATCCATACATAAACTGACAATTTCTCAGGACCAGCTGCCAGGCAACCAGCAAGACTACATGAAATTACTAGCCAAAAAATAGTTTGGCACATTAATCGATTTTTTTTTTTTTTTTTTAGAATTTAGTTTTTGTACTAAATAAACAAATGAGGTATAACATTGGTTAGTGAGTAGGCTGGTAGGCGGATTTAACCGCCTTTGGACAGAGTCAGGTTAGCTCTTTCTCCATTTCCAATCTTTATGCTAAGCTACATATTTAAAGAGCATGGTATTAATTTTCTTATCTAACTCTTGGCAAGAAAGCGAATTTCCAAGCAAGTCGAACTACACTTAAATTTTATTAATGACTGTGCTTTTCTCTCTGTGATATGTTGTGAAAAACGCACATTAAAGTAAGCTAATTTACTTTGAGGTGCAAATGCGAATGTAAATTAAATGACTTCAATGATTATGTTTATTTTGTTTTTTTATCTTTGTGAGATACTGCCCATGTTCGAAGGCATAGGATACACATTTCTTCACCTCAACAGTCAATACAATAAAACATAGAAGATAAGAAACATACCGTGATATAAAAAACATAACCCTGACACAATTTCTGTAGAGCTGACTGCATATATTCTCCCAAATGAAGGCCACAGCTTGGTCAAAAACACATTATCAGCTATTTCAGCCAACCAGAAAACAAAGCTTTTTTGATTTTCCAAATTCAGTGAAAGAGACACCTAGACCTTTATCGTTTTAAATCCTCTCCTTTCCACTGAAAAACACTACACTATATCACTGGGTTTAATTTATGCTCAGGTACATAATGTTAGAATAAGAAATACATTAAACCACAACAGGATGAAAATATCTGTTTCATAAAGATATGCATATATGTAGGACTGTGCATATATGCTTAAAGTAGATATCTTTTTCCCTCAAGCTTCTTGTGACCTGCATTTGTGCTCTGGCCTACCACTGAACCCCCAAAGCCTGCTGGGTAAGAATTCTTCCCAGCAGCCAGGCAGGCTGGGATTGGCTGACTTCATGTATATATAGGTTTTATACATATATAGGTTTCTTAGCAAGTCCCAGCTCAGTCTAGTAAAGTTGCTGACCAGTGTTTTTTTCTGCTCCACCATGCCTCGCATTTGTCCTCTTCGCTTCAGTAACCAGCACGATCCATGCTGTCATATCATGTCTTATCATCCTGCTGCGGAGGTTTTTTTGAAGAGTTCATGTGGAATATCACTTCGAGGATAAAGGAAGGATAAAAGAGAGGGAAAGAGTGTGTGTTCTAATACATGTACAGGACGTGCAAGTTGCGTGGGTGGTGAAAAGTGCATGAATGTGTATCTGCTTGTGGATGACAGGGGAATGAAGGAAAATGCCATAGGAAATGTTGACACACTCCAACGTCTTAGAAACACATACATATAAAATTTGCCTCTCAATGACGTTATCCATACACTGCGTGACTCTGGCTCTGACAGCTGGCTCTTTGCATACCAAAGTCACCAACGGTTGACCAGGAATGATATCACTCACTCAGAGCTGGAGCACAAAGTAAATAAAAATATATAGGTTGCAACCTATCACCAGTTTTAGGTAGTTTGATATCTTGACATTTCTTCTTGCCTCTTTACACACTTTTCTACTCTGTCAGACTGCTTAAGTCCTAATTATTGAATGCTGATATCTGTAATAATGCCTGAGGGGTGTGACATGTTACTTAACCCTATTTTATGATCACATTGAACAGAAAAATTAATTTGACCAATGACACCAAGAGGATGAAACAAATTTTTACCATGCACAGTGGAAGATCATGTTTGCTTGTCTAATGCAGATCAATTTAGAAACATAGCATGACATTTTGGGAAATAAGCTTATTCACTTTCTCCCTAAGAGTTAGATGAGAAGATTGTTACCAGTCTGGTAAATATAAGGCTACAGCCAGTTAACTTAGCGTAGCAAAAATACTGGAAACAGGTCAAATCTGCCAGCACTTCTAAAGCTCAATAATATTTTTATATCTAAGACTAATATTTCATTTGTTTAAGCCATTTAAAAAACAAAACTCTAAATTCATCGTAGCTGCTGCCAGGCAACCGGCGGAACCAGCAAAACCAGTGGAATCCAGGAAGTTACTGTGCCCAGCACATAATTCCTCGTAAAAACACAAGTTGTCAAATTTACATTTCTGTTTTTATACAAATGAAACAAATGACATATAGCGTGTTGAAAAGAAGAGCCAGGCTGTTTCCCCCTGCCTCTAGTCTATGTGCTTAGCTGAGCTAACTGCCTCCAGGCTCTCACCATATCGTATAGAAACGCACAGCTATGAGAGTGGTGTCTAGCTCCAACTTTCTTTTCCAGTTTAATGTAAATACAACCCCAAAAAGGAGTATTCCATACATTAAAGAGACAAATAATATTATGTGTCCACAGCTAAAATAATGTGTTAGAGCCCCACAAAACCTTCCAAAAGAGTGTCTTAAATATTCACCTAAAAATTACCAAAACATTATATTTACTAATTTGGCAAATGTTTTTATCTTAAGCAACCTACAAGGGAGACAACTTGGGTTTCAGTGTCTCGGCCAAGGACGCTCCAGCACAGACACTGGAGGAGCTGGGGATTGAACCACCAGCCTTGCGATCAGTTGACCACCCGCCGACCTTCCAAAGGGTATTGTATTCACTATGATTTGGAAAGTGACATAATGCTTGTTTGATCTTTTCTCTTTTTTTCTGTTTCACAGTAGTGATAGCAGCCATAAAGGAGATATAAATATATTCACATGCCCACGTAAAATCAATTTTAGTCAAGTCTCTCCTGGACCAGTGTGGTGATGACATAATGGAGAGAGTTTTGGCTCCTCTGGTTTCAGCTCAAATGTCACAGAAATATAACCAAACATAATATCTTTGTCAACACAGATTTACGCAGGTCCGGTTTAACTACATTGTTTATGCAAAGCGGACGGCTCCAAATATAGACCTGATAGTCATAACCATTTATATTGACACACGGGGCGGGTAAGTCGTGTTAGGGTACGTCACTGTAACCTCAGTGATGACCAGGAGCAAATAGAGAGAATGCAAACATGCGCATGAATAAACTGACATAGAAACATCACACACGGTGCACGGTTGTGGCAAAGCATTTATATCAAGTAGTAGATTGCAGTAGATTGGTTTTTACTCAGGGTCAGCAGTGATGGGACAACAGTGATGTTGTCGTGATGCTGGTCTCTCAGATCTGAACTGTAGCACAGCAGTCAGTGGAGCAGAAACAATCCTCTGCTGTGAGCTTCTCACCACTTACTTAAACCACTATTAGCTAGTAAGCTAATGGCCTGTTTGGTTCCTCTTCTTCCTAACTTAAAAAAAAAAAAAAAAAAAAAGCTCTTGAAGTGTCCATAGCCCTGGCAGCATCATCGTTTGTTGAGTAACAGAGTCTCCTGGTACCTTTGCCATCCACCTGAACACGGAAACACCCACATCAGTATCTCTGGCTGGTTGACTTCCAGACTTTTCCTGTGTTACTCTGCCTCTTTCTGTTCTTCTACTTGTGTTTTTGGCAGAGAACAGGAGAGCAAGGTGCTTCACAGAAAGTTATTTTGAGTTTATGTGCTCTCTCTTGACCTCCAAAAAGCATAATACGAAAGAAGAAAACCAGCCTTGTGTTCGAGAAGGTTATATTGATCTACTGACCCCTTCTGTTTTTCATGGTGTAGGTAAAAACTTGAAGAATCCTTTCAAAATACCCATTCTATGAAAGAAATGCATATCTTTATACTTAAAATATTTTCCTCTGGTTCCTAAAGGTTTGTATTCAATGGGGCTGTGGTAAAAGCCAATAACACTGTATATGTGCATTAACACGGACTTCTGAAAATATAGTTGGACCACATTTTCTGTGTCAAATCTCTTTTGTGTGCCATATAACTTTTGAAAACAGCAAGGCTGCAGAAAGAGCCAGAAAGTAGGCCGTAATCAGTGGCCTCGATGCTCAACCATATTTCCACTTTGCTGTTGTGTGTTATGACGCTGGATGTGACCTAGTTCTGTTTGGCCAGCATCTGAGCTCTCTGCTGCAGGTTATACTGCATTGCACTCACTCGCTTCCTATAAAACTGAAGCATTTGCTACCCAGCCCTGCTTCCTGTGGTACGCTAGGTTGCAGAAAGAAGCCTGTGGGGATTCGTGCTTGGCTGCAGCAGAGCCAGAGGAGCAGCGGCGGCTTCGGCGCAGCAGTGAGTGAAAATCCACTGCTCAGCACTGACATCAGCTCTGCTGTTTTCTTCCCTTTGCCCTATATGACACACTTAAGTCCTCCCTCTTATCTTCACTTGTTCATATACACATTTCTGATAAGTAACAATAAGTGTAGTCAAATATTAGCAGTTAATGTCCTAAGCTTTATGAATTAAGTAGGTCTATCGCAGGAAATATCCTCCACTGCACAGGAGGTGCAGCATTTAGTTTGATTAAAGAGAAGGTACACTGAGTTGTTAGCATGAGACAGAACACCTCCACTTTCATCAGCAGAGAACCAGAGGAAGATGTTACAGCATTGGCTACACCGTTTGACAAGTGATCTGTGGCTGCAGTGAAAAATAAAAAACCTTAACCAATGACCTCTCAGTTCAAGCAATATTCCTATGGATTTCAACATGGGCACTGCCATTAACAACTGAGCAATCACACCAGATAAATGTTAAATTAAAGTAGCACTCCATTACTTTCACACATGAACATCAGTTTACCTGTAGCACTTCTGTACCCTGTTCTATGTGTAGCGCCCAGTTCTATAGATAGCAAACAATTATCTATATTACCCCAAATTAGGTCAGGATTTATTATATTCAAAGAGAAATAATAATATCAGGAATGATTAAAAAGAATAAGTTAACTGATATTTAAAATAGTTTAAAACGATCTAACCCAGCAAATGCAGTATACTGACCTTTCTTTTTAAAATCAACTTTATATTTACACAAATACATTTTACTTATATCCCTTTAACTTTGTTTAAATTCTGTACTTGAACTTTTAATAAACCTTTTATGTCGCTTAAACCTTTGTTTCTATATGCCAACCATTAACAAACCATTTTAAATAGCTTTAAACTGTGGTATTTAACCATAAACATACTCTTTAAATTGTGGTATTTCACCTTAAATGTACTCTTTAAATCGTGGGCCCACTCACACCTACCCACCCATACACACACAAGCCAGCAACAAAATGAACAAAAATTGAACAAATAAACCCCCATCTCAGGCCTGACTGATGCTATGGTGGTCAAATGACGTACAGGGTCTTTCAGTCTAGCCAAGCAAATATAACTGATCAGTACTCACAATAGTCGCAGGTAAGTCACACAACCCGTGTCGGGATCTCCACGCTGATGGAGTGGGCAGGTTAGCTGATGGCTGACCGTGGCGGGCCGATGGCTGGCCGTGGTTATCTGATGGCTGGCCGTGGCGGGCTGACAGGGGAGTCCTCTCTCCGTCCCAGGTTGTCGTTAAAGAAGCTACCAAGCTTCACTTGGCTACCTGAAGCGCTGGCTGATGACACGGACCTTCTGTAGTGATCCAAAGAAACATCCAGACCCTAGCCGAGTCACTTCCAGGCTGTTGGCGCAGTTCTGAATGTCTCTTGTGGCAACCAACTTAGCTAGTTAGCTAGAAAGGCTAATAATAACACAATATCCTACTGCGTATATTACTGAACTTCTCACAGTACACATACACGTTTTCACTGGTTAGCAGTCTTGTGCTCTAATGTATACAGCGCATGTACTGGTAAACCGCACTTTGAACATGTTTTATGACAGTTTGGTCTTTTCTTCCCTCACTTGATCCCGAGCACCGTGCTTAACCATGTCACTTGCTTACCTTTTTTTCGCCCTACCCCATCACCTAATAAAGTACCGCCCCCCAGCCAATTGCAATGCAGGTTCTTACATGGTTCTTAATCAACCAACCACATATGGTAAAATGTGTCATGTCAATTCTGGCCACAACATATTTATTCTGAGTAGGAAAAGAAAATTAGCTACTAGAAACTACAGTTGGACAAAAAAATTAAGATCTACTGTTAAAACAGTTTAAATTGCCCTGGGGCTACATACCATTGACAGGGAATATAGATATATAATAATACTAAACAGCCGTATAATGTCTTCTGTGGCTCTGAACAGAGCTAACGTCACTAAAGTTGACAAAAGAGTGCATCTGCTCGTTAGGAAGTGTCCGACGAAAGGCACCATTGAGTTGAATTGTGGAAATTATAGGATTTTGCATTAATCTTTTTGGAGCCTGACCTATATGTGGGAAGTAACAGTCACAATATTTTGCCCTCTATTGTTTCATTTGACCATTACTTTTGTAAACCGTCTCTTGTAAGTCCCCCCATCTTTATGGAAGTGCAATGCAAAGTCAGTACAGAGAGTGTGGTTGCTTTTTAATTGGTTGAATTGATTGTACTAGCACCAACACTGGATATGTAAATTCGTGGCTCTGCAGCCATTTTGCCACAATTGTTGACATTTAATTTTTTTAACAAAATGGGAGATATTGTAATGTTGGACATTCCCGATATATACCTCTCAACTTGACCAGGAGGCTGATGTTAAAGTTCCTCAAAAATTTGTTTTGGTTATTGTTCCTTCACTTGGATGTTCCATCGTGCGTTTGCTGTGTGTGTACATATGTGTGCCCTCTTGTGCAACTGTGTATCTGGTGTCCTTTTCCTAGAGTATCTGCATGTTCTTATGTGTGTGTGTGTGTGTGTGTGTGTGTGTGTGTGTGTGTGTGTGTGTGTGTGTGTGTGTGTGTGTGTTGTGGGAGTGGAGTGGCACTGAGAGAGAGAGCCTTTTGGGAACAATGGTTACTTATTATTGGGAATCCCTTGTTTCCTTTTTCTCGGAACTGGCTGTCCTAGTTGTAACATGATCACTGTGACAACAGCGGCCATCACCGTGGCTACAGAGCCACAGGTAAACAAGGGGATGGAGGAGGAGGAGGACAAGGAGTGGTTCAGATATAGCAAACAGTGGTGAGGAAGAGGATGACAATGAGAGCATGAGGACAGGAGAGGATGAGGAGGATGGAGCTGCAGGTTGACACAGGAGATGAGAAGGAGCTTGAGGAAGAAAGGTGATAATAGGCAGGAAAAGCATGCACAACAAGGAGAGAAAAGGAGGTAAGATGTACAAAAAGAGCAAAGTACCATGTCATGTAAACAGGAAATACAAAAGGTTCTACCAAAGCTTAAAAGCAGCCGAAAAATGCTGTGAGAGGAAGAAAAACACCTTTATTTATGAATGAAATCTCCCCATATCTGTTGGCCCTTTCATCCCATGTGTCGTTCAGGGTGGTAGAGTTCTCATGTAAACGATCACTGGCATCAGAGAGAAACTTCTAAAGAAAAACCAAAACAATTGATCGCACTGGTTAAAGAAAAACAAACTCAGGGTCAACACATTCTCAAATTTCTTTCAAGACATTTTTCTGCACTGAGGACACAGCAGAAAGCATTTTTACATGTCAGGTGCATTTTTTTTTTTTATCATTAAATGACACGTAGCAAAGTCAGAGTAACTCAGTGAATGAGATGAAAAGAGGCCGATGAATGAATGGATTCTGGTAAAGACAGAGAGAGGCCAGAGGAAGCAGCGGCGTTGGTCACTGATTCAGCTCCTTGGGGGTTTTTCGTTCGTGACACGCTGGCGCTGCAGCGGGGTCACTCTGTTCCAGAGCTGTTCCATGACGGACTGTTTTTGTAAATAAGAGGACGCCAGGCTGATGTTGACGTGCAGCAGTGCTGAGTCACGCCTTGAGCTCTGGTGCTCAGGTGAACAAAGTCACCTTGAATGGCGCAGGAGGGACAAATGATCATGAAAACGTGTTGCTGGCAACAGATTTGAGCACAGTACTGACAGTAATAATGAAAAAAAGCTAGATATAAAACTCAATCTTAATGCAGGCTACTGTTTAAAATACTAGTAATGTAAACTAAGCATCATTGATGGTTTGAGATTTACATTTGGCAAGTCATGCACTGATTTTGAAGGAAATACAAATATTTCCTTGTCAAACAATAAAAGAAAAAACAACTGTAATCAGTTAGGGTGAATTTCCTCATATTATGTAATCATTACAGTGTGTTACATCAGTTATATCAGTTGGGGACAGGGGGGTTTGAATGTCTCTCTCAAGCTCTTTATTTTTCTTTAAGCTCAGTGTAACAAAGGTCCACACCATGAATGTCTTCCCAGAGGGACTGTTCGACAATGTGCTCCATTATCCCCCTTTTGAACAACTGCAATGCACCGCTGCCACATGATTGGCTGATTGGTTAATTGCATGAATAAGTAAGTGTACGGGTGTTCCTAATAAAGTCCCAAATCCCAATGTCCACCCTCACAGACTTTGAGGGCTTATAGAGATTTCCCGCGTTAAAATCATTAAGTGCATGAAGGATCTTTATGCTCACTCACCGTAAGTTTGCATTTCTGCAGACTTTGCCTGAGGAAATTACCCACAGTTCCTAGCGTTGTAATGTTCAACACTGGGTTACCATGGTAACCTGCCCTGAAGTGTTAAAGAAATGGTAAACAACTATCAAAAAGTGGGAAAAAATAAGAAGGAACAAGCATCAAAGGAACGAACCCAAACATTAACATTACAAGAAAAAAAGAAGTTTACATGTGATTATAAATGATATATTGTATGTGTGTAGGTATTTGTCCTATTGAATTCCAAATATGCTTTCGTCATGCTTATCCAACATTATTTTTGTGTTTACAAACAGGTAGCGAAGGGAGGAAATAAAAAATGCAAAATAAAAAGTCCCAAAACCACAATTATACACAACATGTTTTGGTGTCATCAGAGTAACATGATAATGTCACAAAGTGCTGTGGGGGTTATGCTAATGATGAAAATCTCACCAGCATGCACTTCATGAGTAGGTGGTATTCATCAGTCTGAAAGGAGCGATTTATGACATGTTTGTGCAGTTTGAGAGTTTGGTGAATCGGACTCTGAACACTCGCATTAACTTGACGGCCTCACAGACAAAAGTGAGAGAATACTGTCTTTGTGAAATGTTTAATGTTTCAAAGTCAACAAAACTATCTGTACTTAGTTATTACAGGGGTCATCAAAAGCTCTCAGTTTCATTTCTCAGCATGTTTCGGTTCTTCGAAAGCAAAGCAACGCCCAGGATTTTCTCCTCTCTTTTCCCACTGGTTCCCAGGGTCCTACCAAGCCCATATATCCTCAGGCCGAGCGAGTGGTGAAAGTGGCACCCGATGGTGCACCTACTGCATGTGGTTGAGCGAGAATCCCGGAGGAGGGGCAGAAATGAGGGAGTAGTTTCCCCACACAGTGGTAGTTTTCTCCCCTCTCTGAGCAGCTCCCATACATTCCTCGTAGCATGAGGGGAGCAAGGCCTAGACTGAAGTGGTTGTTACATACCTCTGGCAAAACTCGCGCCCTTTAATCATTGTCATCTAGAAGACGCGCCATCTTTCGTGACAGTCCTGAATGGGAGGCTGTATGACCTCTCATTCTCACAGCTTGTAATCGGAGCCCTGCTTATGTAAACTGTGTGTCTACCACGAAGGGTTATTTACTCAGTCGAAATAAAAAGGGAAGTAGATTTGTTTTCACTGCTGTGATATAACTGTTGTAGTGTGCCCTTCTTGTTGTTTTTCTTTAAAGAGACAGTCTGGGCCCTGAAGTGGGTCATAGAAGAATAAATGCTGAGATTATTTTGAAGGAGTTAAGATCTAAAATTACTATCTTGTTTTCCCAGAGTTTTCAGATTCAGTGTTGAGATAGAGCAGGAAAAAAGCTGAAATTCAGTGAACCTGCAACATGATAAATTTAGCTTGATTGCTATATACAAGAGCTGTGAGTCATAACAAAGATACTTCTTGATATGTAGGTCTCCACACACCGTCCATGCTGCCATGTGTCTTCTCTTCCTGTATTTCCAAGCGGGGAGTGATGCTCACTCCCAGATTTCCCTCTAAGTCTCTTTGTGAGTTCTCAGATTTCTGAGCCCACAATTTTCATCCAAAATATTGTGTTTCCAAACACGTGACTGTACTTTTCACACAATGCTTTCTTACTATTACCACTCATGCTACAGAGGTAGCACAAGTCTCTTCAGTATATTTCGAATTTTTATGCCTCCATGTTTTCAGGTTGTCCGTCCATCCCATTCTCATGGACATGATATCTCTGTAACTTCCTTCAGGGAATTTCTTCATATTTGTTACAAACGTTCACCTGGACTCAAGAACTAAAGAACTGATTAGATTTTGGTGGCCAAAGGTCAAAGGTCAAGGTCAGTGTAACCTCACAAGGAATCTGAGATGAACACAGAAATTCCGATTGTGTACAGTGGGTTTTTCCTAAGCTCCAGGAAGCGATGCTGAGGAAAGTGGTATGTGTGAACAGTAAAGTCGGCCATTAAACCAAAACAATAAGCTCGAGGACACATGAGACACCGCTCATATTACACAAAATCATTTGAGTGGTTGTTAATATGAAAATATTGATTACAGCAGCTTTAAAAGAAGTTTGTTCCGCAGTTCTCTGGATCCTTCCTTAACTTTGAAATTCCACTACTCCTCAGAGCCCTGAGCCACGAAACCACACCAGGAGAAAGAGAGTGTGACTGATACCAGAGAGCCACAAAGGAACGAAAAGAGAGCTCACTGCAGAATAAAGAATGCAGTCACTCATCCATTTTCACTCTTCTGCAGACACTGTATACAAGATTTGTGTTCACTCTGCCAATGAATTTTTGATATCCACAGGGGCTATGTCTGAACTGAGGTCCTGTAACAAGACCTGACTGACAGGGAGACCTGCTGCGCCCTCAACCATGAGAACACTCAGTCATTCATCCTCCATTATAAGGTCACAGGGGCCTGGAGCCTTTCCCACCATGCATTGTGCCAAAAGGAAACACTGTGGTCTGGGCGTCATCCATCACAAGGCCCACTCTTCCTTCTGCTCTACCTGACCTGGAGGTTTTTGGATTGTGGGAGAGAAACCTGAGCACCGAGTGAAAAGTTGAGGACTTTTCACATAACAGATAGAGCCAAGTAACTGGAGGCATCTTGCTGTGTGTCTACAGTGTCAACCACTGAGTCAGTGTGCCGTCTTACTAGGACAACATATCCGTATCGCCACGT
Organism: Seriola aureovittata; assembly: GCF_021018895.1. Lineage (NCBI taxonomy): Eukaryota > Metazoa > Chordata > Actinopteri > Carangiformes > Carangidae > Seriola > Seriola aureovittata. The sequence continues at coordinate 8,448,697 of NC_079385.1, forward strand.
GAAAACTGATTCACTCCAGTTTGAATAATTTGAAGTATTTTCCGTTAGTCAATCAAACATATGCAACATTGAAATTGTAAAACCGTCTCAGACAGCTGAGACACAGCTGAGGCTGATGGGAATATTGTTTTTCCAGATATTTGGTTATAAATCAAAGCAACAGACGAACCGAAATTTATATGGAAAATCAAGGAATCACCGAAAGTTATTAGATTCTGAGGGGAACAAGACTGTTGGTGCCAAACTTCATCCATCCAAAAGACATTCACTATAAACCATAAATGCCAGCATCATGGTGATTATTGAGGAAAAGTTAGGGTTCACCAAAGTCATTATAGTCCATACAAAATGTCATGGCAATCCATCCAAAAAGATGTTGAGATATTTCAACCTGGACCAGAGTTGTGGACCAAGCAACCAACAGACATTGCTGTCCCAAGTGTGGCTATAAAAGGTATCGTTCAAGGTTTCACTCAGTAGACACAATTTGTATGTAATGTTGTGAACTGGTTATAAGCAATTATACACTGCACTAAATACTGTAAATAAAGTCCAAACTTCAGGACCCACTCAAAGCTCCAGGCTTCCTGTTTCTTATCTGCTCTGTGCTCATTTTATTCAGATTTTGTTTGGGAATTTGTATCATTGATATGCAAAACATGAGAGGAGCCTGAAGGCGAGGCCCCGACCTGAGGAAGGCCCCTGTGTCAAAACCTATAAAGAGCTTTGTGTTACATGTTGCACATTCCTAAATGACCACACAGCAACTCTGGAATCAGGTTGTTTTCCAGCAGAGCAAAACTACACTCACACTGCACAAAAGAGGGTAGAAAAGGAAGGTTAGTAAGGGCCTAGTAGAAAAATTTCTGCTCCAGTGCCCACTATAAGGTTAATCCAGTCATGCTTACACTTTACTGTATCTGTATCTAATGTATATAGGATAAATTATATTAGAGCATTTAAAAGTTTTATTACTGTGGTATTTGTACTGTTTATTTGACTGAAAGTGACAAAGAAAACAAAATTATATGACGATGATACTACATTGTTTTACTTATTCCCTTTTAACAATGTCCTGTATGTTTCTCATTTCAACAACACTTCAGCTTGTTTTGCTGCAGAACAGCCTGAAACTTTTGTCACTCCAACATTATTTCTGTCTGTTGCTGGTATGAATGCAAAACAGAGATTTTATTTTTTTTTGTCACCGTTACAGCACAGCAGTCTTATACAACAAACACTTGTTGTGTTTGGACTAAAATTTCCCAAGATAGTGTCGTGTTTCATCAGCTGAAAAGACTCTTCTCATCCTGCTGGAGAGGAACAGATAACAGCCACAGGGCAAAATGAACACCAGGTCAGTGTTTCCTTTGATCATGTTACCAGCTTGTAAAAAGACTGTTAACGATTAAGATCCCTATCTCCTCTTCTTCCCCTCTCTGCACACGCACTCTCTCTGTTCATCCCCCGTAATTCCACTTTCCTTTTTTTTACCATCCTCTCTTTTTTTGCTTTCCCTCCCATTTTTTCCTCCACCTGTCCGACCACCTCTCTGCCTCTCACACATGCTCACAATTAGACACGATGGACAAACTGCTCAGACTTGAGAATAGTAAAGCTGTTGCAGTCACTTCCATTCACCTGCTGAGATCTGCTGTTGTGGATGTTGTTGCTCGGGAGCTTGGCAACAGCAGCCGAGTGCGCAGGACTGATTGAGGCTTTGCAGCCCTGTTTCTATTTAATCTCAGAGATCTGCTTGTGTGCGTGTGTGCCTGTTTGTGTGCTGTGTGTGATGTCTCTGCATGTGCCTCCCTGTTTCTTCTCCTGCAACACACTCTACCCTTATGTTTACAGTGTGTCCTGTCGACCCAGAACAATGGGTTCCTTCACGGTGCGCGGTGACGGCAGCAGGTTCCCACCAGCTGGGGAGCCAGGTACTCCTCGCTGGCAGTGGCACAGCTTTTAATGAAGGTTGAGCCAGACCAGTGGAAAGTCCCTGTGGAGACTCTGCTCTGGGTAACAGAGAGCTAGAGGCCTCCAGAGTAGATTGTCAGGCATCTTGCAACCCTGAGGGCTAACAACAAAGGCACATACACAACATGAGTACATAAACACAGTTCAAAGAAAAGGACATATACAAGGCAGGCAAGATTTTTTTTTTTTACTGTATATTTCCAATGCTTCACCAAACAGATTACATTTACATTAACTGCATTTTCATATTATGTTTTCAAATGAAAACATTGTTGAATATGCAATTAAATCACAACTAAGACAGCTAGTAACACAGCACACCTTCTGGCACGAGGAATAGTAACTGTCAAAGCAAAAGATGGAAAGATTCATCACTGTAAATACAGCTCAAATCTTCATAGACAGAACACTGACTGAGACGTCCAAACCTGAGGCAGCCAAAAGATCAAAATTAGACTGTCAACTGAACTATGTACTTTTAGGACAGATCCGTGGAAAGTAATAGTTTTTACAACCTGTCTAATCATCTGCCAGCGAGTGTTTCTTGCCCCAAAGGAAGTTGTGGCAAAACCACTGTGATCACAGACCTCAACAATTAATTTGATGAGTAATGCTTTATCATAACTAATAAGAATTATGCAAATTAGTACTCAATCCAAGTTGTAATTAACAAGAATTATCTGGCTATTTTGGTCAAAAAGCTAAAATCTTTGATGTGAAAAAGTTTCAGATTACACAGTGAACAGTCTTTATCGATCAGGCTCCCCAAATTGCAACAATATTTTCCCCTCACACCATGACAAATATATAATCCTGCAGATAGTTTCGGTTGGAGCTAAGTGAAGCTTCCTTGGGGCTCTAAGAGGCTGTGCTTAGCCACAACTGTGCTTTGAACTGAATGCTAAAATCAGCATGCTAACATGCTCACAAAGACAATGCTAACATGCAGCATTATCTAATGGTTTATGTCATAGTTTTGTTTTGCATGCTAACATTTGCTATCTAGCACTAAGTATAAAGTACAGCTGAGACTCATGGGGATTTCATTTGTTTTGCAGATATTTTGTCATAAACTAAAATATTGGACAAATACAAATTTTGACCCCAATGGCAGCGCTAGAGGGAAAAGTTAGAGGATCCCCAGGATTTAGGATTCATCCTCTGGGGACCACAAATGTCAGCACTGAATTTCATGGCAATCCATTTAATAGTTGTTGAGATAGTTCACTCTGGACCAAAGTGGTGCACTGACCGACAAACATTTGCATCCCCGGAGCCAGGTCACTGCTGTGGCTATAAATACAACCACAAATGGAAAGTGGCAAATGTATTTCTTGTGATTTGGGTATTCTGAGCCGTTCCCATAAACTCAATACTCCATTTACAGACAGTTAATATGCTGGAATTAATGCCTTCTCTCTCAGTCCAGTAGTAGACCGACCAGGTGGAGCCAGGTCACAGCTCTCTTTTCAAGAGGGATGTGCGGTGATGTTGAGGAGCAGACAGGCTGAAAAGACATTTCAAGACCTAAAATATCTGCAGTTTTTCACAAGGAGGATGAATCACAGGTTATATTTGTTGCCGTCAGTGTACTCAGTGGGAGAGGTGTGTGAGAGCATGCACAGTGTCGAGCATGGAGAACTGTAACATGCACACCTACATACTGTATGTACCTGAACTCACATTCAACAAACTCATGCATACAAATGTCCTTATTCAAAGGTCAGATGCATAGACACTCACACACGGTGAAGTAGTGTGAACTGTAGTATCACTGGGGGTGGTGTGATCTCTCTCTTCTTTTCCCTGTCTTGGTGCTGTCGCTGCAGCCTGTGCTGCCTGTGTGGGTGCCACCCACCCACCCATCTGTGCCCATTGGGCCCCTCGGGCCCAGAGTCCATCTGGCATCTTCCTCTGTGTCTGTCGAGTTGTCACCTACCACGGCCACCACCGACAGCCTTAATGTGCCAACACTTTTGCTCTGAGAATACAGAGTGACACAGAAAAAAAAAATCTCTGAAGGCAGTGACCTCAGCTTCAACTTAAGGGTTCACAATGCAAATATAAGGTACATACTAAAAACACATTTCACAAACACACAATCATTGAAGTAACTAAGTAAAGAAAAAAAGTAACTCAACTGATCTTTGTGATGCTGAGGGAAATATATCACAACTTTTCAACACATAAAAACAGGTTTAATGCTAACAAAAAGCTTCAAAATAAAGGCAAATAAAGGCATAAAAAAAAGCTCATTAAAAGAAAAATAAATATGCTAATAGTAGATGTTATTTCAACATTTTGGAAAATACAGTTATCCAAGTTCTTGCCAGGACTTAGATGATAAGATTGATACCCCTGTCACATGCTGAATATGAAGCTAGAGCTAGCAGGCGATTACCTCAGCTTAGCTTAAACAATGGAAACGGGGGAGAGAGCTAGCCGGTCTCTCTCCAAAGTTAAGAGTCTTGTCAAAGTTGAAACTGTTGTTAATGTGAGGCTGCCAGTCCACAAGTCACTGCTCTCAGCCAAGAACAAGTTCAACCATGTAACTCCCTGTAAAAGCACAACCAATTTTGATGCTTTTTTTTTTTTTTTTGGTATCAATTAAACAAATTGGATAAAATGTGTCAATTAGTTAGCTTTATAGGTGATTTTACTTTGAACAGAGCCAGGCTGGCTGCCCCACCTTACTTCCTGTCTTTGTGCTAGCTAAGCTAACTGCCTTCTAGCTCTAGCTCTAGCCTACAGACATGAGAGCGTTTCCTTTAAACGTCTTACACAGCATTAATATACTTTTGGTGAATGTTGTTACATATAGGTTTAGACTCAACTCAGAAAACTGAAGACAATGAGATAAAAGAAATAATGGCCTAAATCCTGACTGACGTCTGATGTACTTTCAAACTTTAGAAAGACTTAACCACAGCGTTAAAGGTTAATGGTAGTAAAATGATTTATGGCACCTCTTTTAAAACTATGACACACTCCATCTTCTATATTTTGGATATGCTGAATGCCATGAACTGTTTCTGTCCAAATCTTAACTGTTATCATACGATTTGATGTGTTAATAGATCCCCACAGAGCCGAGGAATCTTTATAGAGTAAAAATAAGTGGCAGTGATGGATGATATTAACCAGCCTGTGGGATCAGATTTCAGCTTGAGGGAAACAACAGTGTGGCATATGCCCTGCTACATTTAATGGGGATTTCACGGTGCGAGTGGATGAGGCCTTGCTATAGTCTTCAGTATGAGCAGAAGGGATTCTGACGAAGACAAGTTGCAGGTCATTTGCATGTCAAAAAGCCTGGAGACACAAAGACAATAGAGGATTACCAGGGACGCATATAGAAACACAGATGTCAACATATTGAGTCTGACACTGGCGATCATTTATAGCTCTGTTTTATTACAGGGTTGTGCTTGTAAGGAATGACAATTTTGATTGATTAAAAGAGGCGTCTCCGGCTATATTATGCCCCCATTGAAATCTATCTATATGCTATCCCGGTTCAAGTTTTATGTGCCGAATAGTTTTTCTTTACAGCGAGTTAGATGAGAAGAAAACAAAACAAACTGGTTAATTCAGTTGATATAGTCACATTAATGCTGGATTGCTGCTTTAAATGCTTGAACTTGTCTGCTCTATATACCAAGATGTATATTCAGAGGGGTAATTAAAAAAGAAAGTCTACTCCTTTTCCCAAGCATATAAATCAATCCCTTCTTCGTGAATTAGTTCCCTGAGAAGATTTAGGGACCAGCTGTCTTATGAAGTCTTCGAGTACCCATATGTCTCCACTTCGGTCGAATTGGAAGCAGCCAGTCAAGTATAATTGGACGTGTGTAGGCGTCTGGATGAGATATCGGGATGACTTCCTTTTTTTTTTACACAGGGATAAGGACTTTAGTCATGAGGTCTGAAAAATTAGCTTCTCATGAGCGGCTGTGGAGAAAAGTCCCTACATGACTATATGTCTACCTAATATATGTACAGTACAACATGCCATTTACTGAGTCAACATTATAGGCTACTTGTTATAATGATAAAAGCTTGAGAGGGTATCCTTAGCTATTCTGTTTCTAAGTACTTCAGGTGAGCACTAATGGCACTGACTCACCAGAGGGGGCAGCACCTCCCTAGAAAAAACACACACCACTCCCAAACACTCACTCGTCCTTGCTTCCTGGAAACCCCTCAAACACACACATAAACACTGTCCACACATGCACAAACACATCGTGTCATCGGCCTCTGTTAATCTTGGCCTTCCTGCGCCCAATAACGGAATGACTTATGCTGATGTATGGTAGGTAGGCAAGGAGTGGGCATAAAATGGAAAAGCAATTATATTTTAGAGGCTGCATGTGTGTAAGTGTGTGATGATGCATAACATCCCCTCTCTCTCTTTTCTTGTCATACCAGCATCACTCCCTCCCCTCCCCTCAACTCTCGAGACACATCTGTCTCTTATCAGCCCTGTTGTAACTGCAGGTTGTCATCCGGTTAATGGCTCCTGTGATGTTTCTCCTCAGCCTCGCCGACAGTTGTCACATGTAACAATGTTGTTAACATTACTATAGGCAGTATAAATGAACTGCATGCTATATTGGATATGTATATTAGCCTCGCCAGGCGTCCCGAGGGACTGCTGTCATGTGTATGAAGGATATTGTCTGGGTGTTTCATTAACGTGTGCAAGGTATTAAGACTTCATTTCCAAACTAACGTGTATCCTCTTTCAGGTACTGTGTCATGCAATCTCTAAAATAATCATCTGTAAGCATGTTATTTTTCACTCAACAACTTTTATCCATTTTGAATAAAATGATCAAGACATCAGACTTATTTCTGTACATAAAAATGGGAGTTTAATTGAAACTTCTGTATCAAAAAATAGCAATATCCATTCTTCACAGCCACAAGTCACACAGCTAAACTGAAAGGTCTCCGATATGAGGCTATGTGACAACTACGAAAGCTGTTTCACCCGTTGTTTAGCTTTCCATAGAACTCAAATTAATCTGGACAGTATAGAAACCAGGTGGATTTCTCTGATACTTAGCCATTCGACACTACCAACAGATTTTTTTTTTTTTTTAAAGTACTTAAATAACATTCAATGCTCTTTTCATATTTAAGTAAACTTGTTTTATTCTGCTTTACATCGACAACTGCTTCAGTGCATCCTCCACATCTAAAATAAAAAAAAAAAAAATGTTGAAATGTAGAAATAAGTTATAGGAATGCAAACCAAAGGCCAAGTAGGATATGCAATTTTTTAGGGGGGATTTTAAGCATAGACAATAAATAAATAAATAGCCACAGAGTGTGGAATGTCTACATGTTTACAAATAAATTAATGCAAAGGGGGAGAAAAAAAATGTACACACACAAAAAGAGAAAGAAAAATACACACTGTACAATATTTGTTGAATAAAAAAAAAGAAAAACACAAAAAAAAAAAAAAAAAAACATAATTGAGTCCATGAATATTGCATTGACTGTGCATTTCACACCCCAAACCCTGAGGGAGGCCAGGGGTGGGGGCCATGTAGTGTTAAGCAGTGAGATGGCGGGAGGCAACAGAACAGAAAAGATAAGTTGAGAGGAGGGGCCATATAGGCCCGCAACAGGCATGGGGGGAAGAAAGGGAGAGAAAGGTGGTGGGGGGAGGTGTGTGTGTGTGTGTTGACATTTTGTAGACATTCAGAAAAGACAGGATCCAGTTTCCAAACACCTGTTCAGGCTATAGAGTGAGTGAGCAGCGTTAAAGAGAGCGACACAGAGTTGAGTCGAGTGTGTTTCAAGTATTCCATTGTCAGGAAGAGCCCCCACCTCCTTCTCTCCTATCTAATGCTATCTTAGCCTCTTGGCTGGGGCTGGTTGGCTTACAGTGATGGAGAGGAGGGGAAAGAAACAAAAAAAAAACAAACAAAACAAAAAAACAAAAAAAATTAAAAAAAAAAAAGAACAGCCCAAACCCCTCCTTCCATCACAGCGCAGGCAACTTAACCGCCAGGCCAGGCTCCATAAAACAGAGTTGTTGACGAAAGCCCCCAGAAAAGCAGCTTTCCAAAAAAAGGCACTCCAAAATCAAAATTAAAACATTTAAATAAAAAGGTTTTTCTCCAAGCTCTATGAGAGCAGCCATGTCTGAATAGGAGGGCCTTGCCAGCTGCATATACCAGCCTAGTAACAAAACGAGTAAAATAAAGTTAAAAAGGGGGGAGGGGGAATAAATAGTGCTGGTAAGACCGCCCAAACAGCAAAATGTTTCCCATTAAGGAAACAAGTATAGTCAACTGAAAGAAAAAAGAGGGGAGGGGGGGAAATAAGATAAGGAAGAACAAATAGTAATAAATTAGAAATTCCCTACAAAAAGAGGAACATTAAAGTACATTTTCTTGCCGGACCAGTGGAGTCAAGCGCCCAGCCACTGATGGGCCATTAGGGCTACAGGCTGCTGGCCTCAAGTCCATATCACTCCCTCCATCCCCACCCCTTCTTTCCCCAGAAAGTCTTTCAGTCCATCAGAGCCATCCTCAGAGGCTCTCCTTGCTCGAGCTTGTGCTTGACGAAGAGTCTGTGTCGATGGTCCTGAGGCGGATGTCACCGGCGACCGGCTCCTCTGGCGATTTGGGCGACTCGGTCGTCGCCCTCATCCAAGGGTGGTCGCAAATCTGCTCCAGGGTGGGTCGGTCTGAGGGCCGCAGGGCCAGGCACCATTTGATCAGCTGCTGGCACTCTGGAGGAGGAGAACAAAATGGTTTTGAGGATAAGAGGCTGAGATATTACTAGGATCTATGGAGCTGAACTGTATGTGATTCAGTTTGTATGGATCTGCAACATCCTAGTGTGTAGGCGGCACAGTCAGCCAATGAAAAGAGAGCACACATCCTTGTATTGCATTAGCTCTCTGGGGTAACTAGACCTGTTACACAAAGTGCACTGAAGGAAATCGCAAGAACCAAAACCTCAGTTTTACTCAAGGTTGATCAATCTGTCTACCAGCCATTTCAGCCAGTAATCCATTATGACTGTGAGGTCTCACTCTGATGTAAACTGATTCATAATACAGTCAAACTGGGAAGTGGATTTGGGGCTGTACCAGTCACTGTGGCTAGAGGGCAACCGTGTTGTGTGTTGTTGTGATTCGACTTACCGGCTGAAATCCTCCTCCTGAAGTACAGTCTCCCTCTGAGGATCTCCTCATCTTGCTCAAAGGGGATGTCTCCACACACCATGTCATACAGCAGCACACCTAGCGACCACACTGTCGCTGAGCGACCATGGTATCTATGGAAGCGGATCCACTCTGGTGGGCTGTACACTCTTGTACCTAAAAATGCGGGACAGAGAGAGAGGGGGAGATGATGATGAGCTTGTGTGAAAGGCATCTGGTCATAAGAGTTTATATGTGACATTAGAAGAACATCAGAGCTCAAATATGGCAGCAGCAAAGAGACCGAATAAAAAAATGAAAATAATTAATGTGTCTGAGTCTAAAATGGCTGAGTCATAGTAGAAATGCTTTCCATCTTCCTTTAGCCACAAAACACAAACTGAGTGACCTGCCTGCGTCTCCTCCCTCCCTCCTTTCTTTTCCTACCCCCTCCCTCCTGGAAGGAGGAACTTGGAAACCAAACAAAAAAAAGCAATGTGAGCCCATCACGTGAACCGCCGACTCGGGTTTCACAACAAACAGATGTTACGTGGCACTGACCTAATACCCACAAACTGCGACTGTGACTCAAGGTTTACTAAACAACATAACAACCGGAAACATAAAAGTACACTCCATCTCACAAGCCCGGGATGCATCAGATATAAAAACAGCAACCAGTAGGATTAATAAAGTGTGAGTCATATCTGTGAATCCATAACATATGCGTCATATATCCCGCTAAAACGCAGGGAGATTTTCATTTGGCAACATCGATTTACATCCGTAATAACAATAATAATAATAATAATAAGCTGCCAGACCCCGGGCGAGGAAAACCCTCGACCAAAAACAGACCACTGCGTCACAGCCTCGTGAACGCCTCCATATCTGAATATAGCACAGCGGAGCATCAAGGGCAAACACAACCCAGCCCACACGGATACATATTCATAAAAACAGATTACTGATCCAGCATCGTAACATCTTAAAACGTCGATTAATGTAATAGGAGGGGGTGGTGGCCACTGCTTACCATCGAAATCGGTGTAGACTGTGTCCTTGAGAATCGCCCCTGAGCCAAAGTCAATAAGCTTGAGCTCCCCGGTGCGTAGATCCACAAGCAGGTTTTCATCTTTGATGTCTCTGTGTACTACACCGCAGCTGTAGCAGTGTCTGACCGCCTCCAAAACCTGGCGGAAAAAGCCGCGAGCCGTGTCCTCGTCCAGGGCGCCCTTCTCAGTGATGAAGTCGAAAAGGTCCTTGACGAGCTCCGGCCTCTCCATAACGATCAGCCAGCCGTCCGCCCGCTCGTAATAGTCCAGCAATTTGATAACTCCGCGAAAAGACGAGCTGACCTTCTTCAGCAGCAGGATTTCCAAAGGCACCATAGATCCATTCTGTAACAGAAAGGGGGGGAATTTAGTAAGTACATAGGGATAATAAACTGCCATTCTCCCTTTAACAACACACCACCCCCACCCTGCAGCAGCCGGGGGAGGGGGGACCAAAACAAACCATACACACAGATCGGGGAAGACTACTTACAATTGTGCCCCACTCGGTCACCCTCTCCTTCGCAACATGTTTCACAGCAACCTGAAATAACACAATAAACAAAAAAACGTAAGCAAATGCTTCAGATATTACATGGAAGTCGCATCATATTTCCCGGTGGCATTGTAAGGGCGCCCCGCTTTGATGGCGCCACATGTAAGATCAAAACACAGACCCACATCCCCGTTCACATTCTTACCGGTGCGCCATCAGAGATCCGGCTGCCGGCGTAGACTGTTCCAAAACCTCCGCTGCCCAGCACAGATCCCACTTGGTAAACCTTTTCGAAGGGCTCCTTCTCCACTTTGACTGCAAGTAAAAGTGAATCATGTTAAAGTGCAATATTTCCACAACAAACCACCGCTTAGTGCGAGGTCAAGTTAGCTATCGTTTACTAGCTCGTCAGCTGCAACGGTGGTGGCTCACTCTAAATTACCCAAGCGGAGTAAAAATACATTTCACAAGCCACTTCCCAGCTGTTAAGTCACAAATCCAATATAAAGGTGAGGAAAACGTAACATTCAGTAACGGTAACCTACCTGGCTGGAGCTGTATTTTCACTGGTAGATGGTCCATACTTGAAGGATTGCAAATATGCGAAAATGAACCAAACTTTGACAGCAACATATTCGAGCTGAAAAGCCGGCGTAGACGATCCCTATTCACCCGTAGAGAGTCAGAAGAACAGATATAGTATGAGCAGAAGTGAATTCAGGCTCAGTTTAAATGGTGGTGCGGACCGTCTTGGCTGCAAGCGAATAATATATCCAGTCCAGCAGTGCGCCAACTCCGCCGCACCGCGCCCGTCAAAGTCGTGTCACGACCGTGAAGTCGTACACCGTTTCCCGAAAACCGGCATGAAATCTGACTTCTGTGTCTCGACTCGAGCACCTCCGATGAAAACAGTCCTCTTAGATATGTAAAAAAAAAAAACCAAACACTCCGATGTGTATGGTAGCCGTATCGACCGTAGACTGCGTTTAAAGGCCCTCCGCAGTGTGTAGTTATCCTGAAGAGTGGCCGCTGTCTGAGCTTTGGCGCGGTCTTCCCAAGCCAATATTTTGACGCGCAGTGGGATGGTGGTATCCCTCCGCCAACCAATACAAGTCGACACTTCTGTTTAATTCCAACGTGAAATCGTTATTTATCACTAGATACACATTTAAATAAAACTGTTGGGCAAATATTATTATTCTATCACACCTTTACGCAAAAATATCATCGAAATAATCCTTTTCACCGCGCACTACTTTTCTCATAGTACTAGACGCCCAAGGATCTCTTGTCTGGGAGCTTTGCACTGTGTTCACTATCGACTCGGAGGCTACGACCAATTGGATGTCGTATATAAATACCGTGTTTCGTATCTGGACCAATCCAGAAAAAGTTTTTTTAGTAAAGCAGGCATTTGAGCGCACGTGGCGGCAATTCTGAGCCATCCTCTCCCCTCCCTTTTCCTCCGCAGCTCTGCAGTCAGAAACACACACACACACACACACACACACACATACAGTTTACGGTTGGAAGGGAAAGTTCAGTTGATACTATTTTCACCACAAACTACTGACTACCTCTTTCAAGTGTCTCTCAGTTATGAAGTGTGTACCTAAACTCAGTTTTGTTTTTGTTTGTTTGTTTTTGTTTACATTTTGTTCACCTGCAGTGTACTGCCCCCCATAATCCCTAACAATTTAAAATGAGCAGATGGACTTTTATTGTTATACAGTTGAGATCAGTAGTTATTTAAAGATGTGGAAAAAAAGAAAGACAACACAAAAGAAAAATAGTTCACACATGCAGCAACAATGATAGTTAACTATATATTTTTATTTAACCAAGAAAGATTCACTACACAAAAGAATCATAGGCAGCAATAACAATGAGTAAGCATAATACAAAATATACCAAAATCAGAATTCAGAAGGGCATAGTTTATAGAATCATTAACAAAATTTGTAAAACAAATTATACAAAATATTGTGTCCTAGAATTTGCACAAATGGCACCTTAAAATAACCCGAGCTGTCTGAAAAACATAAAAATAGCTAAATAACACTATTCTAAAACAATGATTTAATGAGGCTAATGCATCTAGACTCTAAATTACTCCAAAACATGAGCAGCCATTAGAAACAACACGCTGCATGCTGTCGCATTTGCATAATATTCCCAAAATTGAATGATGAGATAGCATATCAATAAGTTATATTACACACGATCACTATTTGAATGATGAATAATGATAATAATGATTTGGATGATACGTAATGATGATATATGAGGACACTATGTCATGCAATGACATGAGCATGAAAACAAAACAGCATAGTATCATGATAACAAGAATAGCACATGAAAACACAATCCAATGGCCAAGGTTTGTGGAGCCAGCTGTCCCATTTCAGGAGGTAAACTTTCCAGTTTTACTGTCACACATCTATCGTGACCTTGGGTCTCGATGAACTTTCCACTCTTTATCTTCTGCTGCCTCTGATAACCACTTTGTGCATATATGTGTATATGTGTGTGTGTGACCACTAACCAAACAGAAGCATCAGAGAGTTCCAGGGAACCTTATCTTGCTATAGTCCTGCCGACTGCAAAGTTATGTAAATGTGAACACACACACGCGCACTCACTCACGCACACACGCACACACACACACACACACACACACACACACACACACACACACACACACACACACACACACACACACACACACACACACACACACACAGGCAGCATAAAACAGCCTGTGGGCTAACAGGCAGTGATGCTCTATATTCACCATGTGATAATATACATATTACACTGTCAAAATACAAGGTTTTGTATTGTGCTAAAGAAACTGTGCCAAGAGAACAGACATACTGTATTTGCATTTTAACAGATATACTACTATGTTCATGCAGACTATGAGGGGGCATATGAAAGAAACTCAAGGGTCGATTTGCTTTTATCTTATAAAACATTAGCATAAATAACAAAGAGTTCAATGCATTAATGGATTATGCTTCAAAGAAAATGCGTTCAGCCCTGCACCAGGGTTAGCAACAGCCCTATTCCCTGCAGGAACACCTTGCACCTCTGCTGCACGATCATTCTGTGGTCATGGGTTTATTTTCAGATGCACTGCGGCTCTGACCCATACAGTTGTTATTAGTAATTGCTTGTAATACTGTAGCTCTTTGAAGTAAAGCTTTTTAAAAAATGTTCTTTTACTCCACAGTTTCTTCAAAATCAAAATCTCTTACCAAATATGCTAGTATTTCCATGTGTCTCATCCCACAGACCAAACAGATCAAGCTCAAGTGAATTAGAAATACTAAATTGACTGCAGTTACGAGCTTGAATGAGCTGTTATGTCTAAAGCTCTTACCGAAAAACTGGTCTCTCCTCATTTGCATTTGTATGTAAAGTGTCACTCCACATGAAGTCACACTCGCATAGTGAGGAGGACTCTGTATCACAGAGAAAGGTATGAAAAATGGTGTGCACTTGCTATTCTACAACCATAAGCGCAGGTGGACCAAAATAATATTCAGGATAGCATTCGGTATGGCATGTCTTCAATGCAACTGTGCAAGTGGAGGTGGAGTGGATAGGGCAAAGGTATAGCGGCTGAAATGATACTGAGAGTCAGTCCCATGATAGATCGGTGTCCTGTTCACGGTGTTTACTGCCTTTCATCCAGTGCTTGCTTGGTCGGGTTGCAGCAATTGCGTGATCCTGGATATGAAGAAGATACTATGGATGGATAAAATTAATCATCATCATCATTACTCCTTGTTCACTTTGTCTGTGCTTAATGAGGTGCCGCTACAAAAAGCTACTGTTACTATGACTAACTGGAACATATAATAGTTGTGTTTGATGAGGTGAAATAAAGCTCATAACTGCAGAAACTGCCAACACAAAGTGTATTTCTGCAGTATTTTTTTCTCTTTTATTCTCTCTTCACCTGACAAGCCCCCTACATGGCACCTTAGGCAACCTCTCTAGTACACCTCACTACACACACTACATAATGCATTAAACACACAGTATAGATCTCTCAATTCCAAGTATTTGAGTATATTATGTATAGATAAACCCAGGTTTTACTAGGCTTTGCCCTTAACAAGGACCCATCAAGTTATGAACTATTCTTGATTGTAATAATGTTTTTTTTTCTCTCTTGGCGGTGTGAACCAGTCCAGGAGTAAGTGAGGCAGCCAGGCAGTTGGCCAACCAGGCATGCTGACAGCAGAAGCACAGACAGCTGTTTTACCACGGCTTCATATGAACGCGTGCTATGCAGTTGTTCACCGCTCTCATGGGAAATTATTATCAGGGCCTTTATTTATGTTCACCAATCCTTTGATCCGTGGATGTAGAGAAAACGATGAAGGGAAGGAGCAGAGGGAGCAAAAGAAAAATGGCTTGTGGCCGACTGATGAGCTGTCACTGTCCACTCTACTCCTCTTTCTCTCTCCTATTTCTTCATTTTTGTCCTGTCTCTTTTTCTCCGCATGCCTGGGATGCCTCCCATTTTCCTTTGCTCTAATTACTGCCTTAGTAAACTGTGTCACCGAGCCGAAATAGTTTTGATAAGGGGTACGGCTGCGTTTGCATCTGTAATTTAATGGATTTCATTGGGGACACTTAAAACCAGACTCACCAGAGGGTACGTGACCACATCAGAGCCCCGGGGTCGGCCGAGGTTATATTTAGCCCCAACATGGCAGTCCGGTGGCAGCCACATCATTTTGGTAAGCCGCCGATTGAAATTGATCCAGCCTGGTTGAGCTGGTATTCTCTGCCAGAGAAATCTGAGGGCCGGAATCTGTCAAGCCTCGTGCTGGGGATTGATCCTCAACATGTGTACAGGATATACATGTATTATGTTCCCTGCAGGCAGGTTTACTGCAGCGGTGTCCTTGAGTGTGGATGCATTGTTTTGAAAATTATCTTCCAAAAGATGTGTGTGTATGCATGAAAATTGTGTATGTACTTGTACATTTATACATTTTTTGGAATTTTATACAAACATTTGTTTTGTGCCATCACAAAAAGTGAATGACTATTTAAGGCCTACAGTTGCATTTAAAATGACGAGTTTAACGGATTAACTTGTGCCATTGACCGATATCAAGTCTTCCTAATGCTGACCTTTAAGGGGGCAGAGAGCCAGCAAGTTCAAAATGAAAACTATCGTAAATTATTAACTGTGTTGCACCATGCTTTTTCATTGAACTATGTCAGAGTATAAACTGCTCTACAAATGTAGAATGGAGTCAGTGGATCAAATTCGTCTTAAAGGGGCATGTAAGTGTTTTCTGCTGCTAAATGTGGTTGTGGGTGGTAGTCACTTGCAGTCCAGCTGGTCCAGGCTAGCAGGTTTGCCTGCTAACTTAGATAGCAGATAAAAAATAGAGGCAAAACAAGAGTCTACATTTGTGTTGATTTCCTATAAATCTTCCAAATAAAGGAATGAAGTTCGATACTGAACTTGCAACATTTTTTATAGACTGATAAGTAAACATCTGTTAAAGCTAACATGGGCTATGTAGCAATAGCAAAACTACTTATAGCTCCTTTAAACTAAACAAACTATATGGACTTAATGTCTGTCAGTTATCAAGCTAACAAGCTTAATAACTGACAGTTAGCAAAAAGTTAGCTCGCTTGGATGCTTTTTTCTTTTCACAATAAAATTATTTAGTGAATGGAAACCCAAGAATAACATACCAGATGGGAGTAAATGGCACACTACAGAAAAAAAGAAAGAAGCTAATAAGAAAAATTTTGTGACAAGCACTAGCATGTCCCAGCTAGTGGTCCAGCAGTTAGCTCACAGCTGCAGTAGTTCATCTACAACCCTGTGAGTCATCACTACATGTTCTTTCTGCCACTTTAAGTTAATTTTCTATCAGGGACGGTGCATGATGTACATGTACATTAATTGCAAAAAAGCAAACAGATGCTTGTACCAGATTTAACTACTAGCTAATTTCCATCTGCATTCCCTGGGCAGGTGAGGGGAAACAGTAAAACACAGAGCAGAACCCACCACTACAAATAGGCCAACATCCTATTCAAAACAACACAGACACACACACAATAACACACTTCATATACACAAACACAAAGCAGATTATTCATATCAAAATAGTATACATGTGACCAGGCCTTTAGTGGATATCTGAAGGTAGTAAAATACATAGAGAATATACACATTAAAATCCAAACATGTTTCTAAGATTCCATTGAGAGAGAGAGAGAGGGAGAGAGAGAGAGAGAGAGAGAGAGAGAGACTCCTGTCATTTGGTCTAACCCTGTCCAGGACAGGTTAAGGCTATTAGTCATGTGTGCTGCATGCCAGCCAGGTTGCTATATGGATTAGTGTCTGGACTCAGCATTATGTAACAATGTCAGGTCCCTAGTCAGCCCGGTAATCTGGCAGCCACATTGCATAACTGTTCATTAGCTCTTTCTACACATTCCCTCACACCTCAACCTTCACACCTCTTGTGTTTTTCCCGATAATATAGAAAGGATATGCTGCTACTGTTAATGTTCAGATGGATATTTACCCTAGTTTCAACACGGAGAGTGATAGATCAGGGTCATACTCATGTACATGTGTGGGCATGTGTGTGTGTATTTGTGTGTACAACCAGCTAGCCAAAAAGTCAAAGGGGGACATAGTGATGAGTGAGACATGGTAGTATTTGGACTGCATTACATGACATTGTGATGTCAGGTTATGTCAGCGTTTCTTATTATTTTCTGCTTATGTATAACACACACACACACACACACACACACACACACACACACACACACACACACACACATAAAACCTTTCAAGTACACACTCACACATGCAAACACACTCTTTTCTGTTACCAAACTTCTTTTGTAATGGCGGGTTTTCCTCCTAAAACATCCATTTTAGCCAAGCCCATTCGTATCTCAGCTCTTCATCTTGTCGGTGCGCACATGGTCAGTGTGTATTGGGTGTGTGTTTAAGTGTTTACATAAATAGCTACTGCAGGACAGGACAGAACAGGCTGCAGGGCTAGTGTAAGAGATTTCATAAAAACAAATCCCATTTGATCATTTGGATAGGAACAAGCTTTTATTGCATTAGTTCAGGTTTTGGGTTTGGGTTGGCCTTGAAGTATACCATGTAAAAACGCTGGCATATTGCCCAACTCAGAACTAAGGCAGTAAAACATTTTGCAGTCGGAAAGATTAGCACAGTTTTGATGGCAAAATTCAAAACAGGTGTTATGTTTTCACTGCTTTCCCTCTAATGGCGGTCTCCTTAGGCAAACATGTGGATACAATTTTAGCTATCAAAGCAACATTGAGAGTTTTACTTAACAGTTGACAAAAATGGTTTACATTCCAAATGGAGTTTTCACCTCTTATCCTTATTAAGAGATTGTTATTTACCAGTCAGTAATCACTTTTGAACTCTATTGCTCAAACTGTTTTAGAAATCCTCCCCCACAAGCAGCTGCGTTGGTAGTTAATCCTCAGCAGCAGAGCCGGCGTATATACCATCCTCATACTGTATACATGAAAGTTTCAGCTAAGTGCTCCACTTCCCTCCAGTGACTTGATCCATTTAACTGCCCATCCCTGTCTTAAGAGGATACTGAGACCAAAGCCTTAAATCCCCCAGGCCCACGACCCCTAGAGGGGAGGGCAACAGGGCTAGAGATGGGCCAGTGAGCTCAGATTGTACCCTGCATGTTCAGAATAAAGGAGCTACAATTCCACTCTAATGAGATGAATCCAGGTAAAAGGCATTATCCTTTAACTGATGTCCCATTTTTGTACCAATCTCCAAAGAGGGGAGAAAAGAAACAGACAAACATTTTTTTTTTTTTTTTTTTTATGATTTCAGTCAAATAAGATTGGGATTGTGCAAAAGGCTGCAGTTCAATATCAGGTCACTGTCCTTGGTGTTTTTGCACATTCAATTTATAATTTTGATACGGACCAAAGACGAGCTTTGACCCATGTCTGACACTGATAGAAATACTCAAGGGCACTGCAGAACCAGGATGCAAGAGGAGAAGATATTATTATGATCAGACACATCAAATGAACAGTGAACATTTTGTACTGTAAATAAGGTTTTTTGATTATTTGGAACTATAACCAAATATTTGATGATAAAGTTGCACGAGAAGACACATTGTAATGACTGTAATTAAAAGCTATGTCTACTAATATTACTGTGATTGTGACCAAAGACTTAAATTTAATTTTTCAATCACAGTCATGGTCATAGATACCATTGAGGATACTAAGGTCCTGACCTCAGTCAGTATCTGGGGTTTTTGGGTGTTTTAGTAATACATGGACAGAATGCATTAGGCTAATTTCAGTATGCCGTTCTGAAATTTGAATACCTTTAGGCCAACAAAAATAATTATGTTGGGGAATAAAAGTAATTGTACAAGTCTGTAATTTTGTAAGAAAATTTCTAGGGAGTTTTCTGGAAAGGACTTTGTTATTTGGTGCTAATTATAGGAAAAAAAGATGACGTCTAGAGACAGCTTTTTAGTTAAAATCTCATTAATTGAATTTATATGCAGTTCAGATTTCTAGCAAAGGAACTGAAAGAACTGTTTAAATAAGGGGGATTAGGGGGAGACTTTGACTCATGACCTCTCTGTTTCTAACATTCCTGATCACAATTATATAAATGAGAGATTAAAGAAGATTAAAGAGTGTGTGTGATGCTGGACCTACCTGTCTTTAGCAGACAGCCAGCTGATGGCAGATTGATACCAGCATGTTTGTAGGTAAAAAGGGTGATTCATTTTCTTCCTTTGAGCCTATATTTCATTAAACAACAAAGATGAGAGATCTGCAACCGTCAGTGTGAGTCACAACTATCTGCAGGTGTTTTAAACAACTGTTGAGCCGCCAGTTATGCCACTGCACAGAGGATCCTGTCACGACAATTGGCTCCTGTCTGCCCTTTGGCCTGGGCTCCGAGTGATCCGATTGGCTCGCCGCTGTGACAGGCATTGTGCTGACTGTGTGTCTGTGAGGGCCCAAGCTGTGGCACAGGCTGCCTGGTCAGCAGTCTGTGCCCACGCACACACGAGCACACATTTTAGAATCACACACAGCGATTCAGAAGAAAACGTGTGTGTGTGCAAAGACACGTGCTGCATGAAGCGTCATACACACATATAAACTCATCTAACTAAACTGCTCATCGATACATAACAGCCATTTGCAGCTATACGGCTCATTGTGTGTTTATGTTTCATCTTCCATCTTCGCTGTGGCCACATCATGATTTATTCACTAGCGGCGCTAATAGCCACATGTCACTGCGGAGACACATTGTGCAGAAATTTAACCCTCAGGAGGCCCTAATCCATAGGTCCTGATGTTATGACACGGTGACAATAGCGTGCAAAGCAGCTGCAGACCCCCTCGCCACGACACCTATGACACCAGCACAATGAAAAGATCCCCCTGCCCCGCCCCCCCGACGCTTAAATCCTTCACACCTGAGCGCCCACGCATAAACGAACTAAGCGGTGACTGCAGAATGGAGATTGGAGTCCGCATTATCAGGTCTTCAAACTCAAACACCCAAATTGGCTCTGTTCAGGTTTACATGATCAGGGTAATTAAAAGATGTAAGGCGGGAATGTGATTGGCAGTTCATTACCACGACCTTCTAAGGCGAGGGAGGAGGTTTAGCCTCTTACAGACAACCAAGCCAATTCCCTGTAAGATGGCATGTGTGTGTGAGCAGGTGTGCTCGTCATGTGAGCCAGGAAAACAAGATGAAACAAGGAGTTGGAGGAGAAGGAGGAAGGTTGATTTTCAATTAAAGTTCTTTATATGAAAAAAAGAGACGTCTCTTCTTTTATTGATTTAAAGGGCTACTTCAGCGATTTAGTATTGCATCTGCATAATGTTGAGGGACTCACAATGAACACATTAAAAAGCTTTTAGAAGACTTTTAGTACTCTACTAAACCCCACACCTCCAGTTTGTAACACAGGCTTCCTCTTAAAAAAGTTAAGTCTCATGCCCAAGCCAAGACAACCCTGATGACATCATCATGACATCATTGGGGTAATTTTTTTCTCCAAAATTTTGGAGTGCTCTCTTCAGAGCCACAAAAGACATTATGCAACCGTTTTCTCAGGCTGAGAAGTACTCCTCATGTTGAGTAAAGCGACGTTCATGTTTAAAATTGGTGGATTGTCCCTTTAAAGGAACCGACAGCATCTGAGAAATCGCAAAATTAAAAAGGAACAGAAGAGGGTCCTTGTCTATAAAAATACACCATTTGGGTCTTTTGGGTTTCAGTAATGATACATGATTAACATAATGACCTTCTGCATTGAAAAGTCACACTCCATTCTGTCCTATCCTTGCCAGAACACACACACACACACACACACACACACACACACACACACACACAAACACACACACACACACACACACACACACACACACAAATAGGGAGGTAATGAGAATTAATCGAGAAGCATCAGCGATGAAATGCCTCCTAACGATGCCCCGACTAATTGCATGTCAATAGGCTTTGCACGCTCAGCAGTTTGAAATACAAGACTCCAGTCCTCTGTCGTAATTGGTTAGCTTTTGCGCTGTAATCACAACTACCCCAATGGAAGCCTGTGCCTGTCGAAGGTAGCAGAGAGTGCTTATTGAATAATTATATGCAACATGTCCAATTATTTCCTGTGACTATAATAAGCTTTCTCCTCATGTGTCAATATTGGCATGTGTAATTTAATCATCATGTGAAGCCGGTTATGATGCTGCTCCTGGAAGGTCTTCAAATGTTTATTACTGCGGATGATGGGTAAAGACGATACGGCAGCATTGTTTAATGATCAAAGAGGAATTACCAAATGTGTATTTGTTGAATGCCAATTATACTTCCAAATATATGTGAGCAAGATAATTAGCAAATCTTACATATCTACAGAGGTGGGAAAATAATTACTGGGATTCTTTCTCGGCCCTTTGCTGAATGCAGAGGCACATAAAGTATCAACCACTATAGATCCTTTGAAGAAAGTAGTGCCTTTATCTTCATATATAAATGAACACTATAGTTCAATATGGATGATTGGGGTTTAAATTACCCAGAACAAAGCGTGACAAGATGCTGGCTCCCAAGAGGTTTCTCACAAGAAGAAATTCATCCCCAGTTCCTGGTGATTTTGGTCACGTTTAAAAATAAATAAAATTGAATGTAGTTCTGAACAGATGGTGAGAAATCGTGTAGTGGGAGGGATATAAAGAGAAACAGCAAAAGAACGAGTATGAATCGCCAATGCAAATGTCATGTTAAGGCTTGCAGTGACTCGCCCTCTGTTGAATACATGTGACCTTTCAAAGCCATGCGCCGTCGTACAAGGCAGAATATGCAAATAACTGCCCGTGCCTCTCAGTTCCTCATACCTCAAGTCTCTTTCTCAAAAGGAATTGCAGATGGATTGTGGGTAATTATGGAGGGCCCTTGAACTGTGGGTAATTACAGCCAGGAATGCTCACAGCTGAGTGCGAGTGAGAGGACCGCGTGTTGGCATGGCAACCACAAAGGTGTTAATCATTTTCTTCCTTAAAGGCAAGGGAGGAATCCCCTCTTCAAAGGAAAGAAACACCTGTGAGTAGAAGCCCCCCTCCCCACTCCTCCTTTTATTGCCATGCTCTTTCTTCTTCTTCTTCTTCTGCTTCTTCATCTTCTTCTCCTACAACTCCCTGTCTACAAATATATCTGGCATTCTTGTTTGCATTACCAAAGCATCTTGAGAATAAGGCAGCCTATAGACTCATAACAGCCAGGGAAGATGCAGTTATTCGCACACCATCATTTGTCCTCTTGATCATCAGTTGCTCTGCCTCTCATTCTCAAGTCAACAACAAAACTTTATTCAAACAACAAAACAACCCCCCCCCCACTCCATGTCTTTATAATGGTATTACTAGCAACAACTGCTTATGTAAATGAATGAGATTGTCCTTCCACAAAAAAGAGCCCCATAGGTGTTTTGTGCTAAGAACTTATTTTAGCTCATTACAACCCATTGTTATGTTTTATTGGTAAGCGACATCTAGCAGTCGTGTGAGCAGAGGTCACATCAGGTGATGCACAGTGACACATGTTTTTGTTCGAGTGACAAAACCCTCTAGTGGCCATTATAATGATGGTGGGACCAACGGAAAGTCAGAGTACAGGCGAGGTCGGGGTGAATAGTCAAGATATCACTGGACTTTAACATGAGAGACCGCATCTTTATTTTTGTGACATCTCAGGTCCTCAACCTTAACAAGCTGCTTATTTCAACCCAAACCATGATCTAACCTAATCGAACCTTTGCCGCTGAATTAGCACCGTACTGCTAATTCAGGAGTCGCATCAGAAGGTACAGACCAATGACCTATAATGTTGTTCAGGTTGGAGGATTCCATGGTTCCTGCAAAAGTTCCTGTAGTGGTAAATATGTTGTTATGTTAAAGATATAACTTTTATTACAGGGATACTATGGTATTTGTCATACTACGCTTTTGCAGTAGCTCCTCTAGAAGTACCCTAAATCCCCAATTCATGTTCTCCCCATATTTCGGAAAATCACACATCAACAGTTTCAACATTTGAGCCAAACTAAACCATCCAAACCAGTAATAACTGTCTACCATTTCCCTCATGATATTACAGATAAGAAATAACAAAACTCACTTCTTTAAAATGAATTTCACCAGTGCACACACTTGACGCTCATAGGAAAAGCCAAAGGTCAAAGGTCTTTGTAAAACAATATATTTGTGCCAGTGTACTAATAAATCAATCAGGTTGTTACATTCTGTAGAAGTCAATTACACAACTGGCAGAAATTTAAAGTTAACTTCTACCTCGAAAAAAAAAGCTCATAAAGAGTCTCTAACTGCCTGTTGTTATTCCACTCAACACTGAACCACTGAACCAGCAACCTTATGTTGGGCACTCTGTTTGACACTCAAGTAGAAACTAAATTGACTGATGGCTTTAGGTAACTTTTTAATGTTAAATTGGCCAGAAATTATGGCAACAGGCACAGGCTAATTGCCAACAAAGGCTTTTCATTGGACATGGTCTAACAACACAAATTAAGTGCATGCTTTTTTGATGTGCTCCTGGAAAGAACTCAAGTTGCAAGCAAACAGAACACGGAGTAAAGAACAAATCCAAGTGCTAGAAACATTGTCTGGCACTAAGAGGAAGTCTTTTTCCATGTCAAATATGATTTCTCTGGAACTGAGGCTCGAATGAAAAGTATTGCATAAATAATACTTAAAATCAGTTATTTTCATGCATGGATGCACAGCTATTAATTTGTGTAGGATCTTCCTGGAACACTTGTTAACTGTACCAACACGAAAAGAGCTTCATAACAACCTGATTGTTTTTACTCCGCTTGCCATCTCTAATTTGAGTGATGGGCAAAGCATGCTGGGCCCGTTTGTCCTCCCCCATTCTTCCTGCTTTTTAATTGGTTCGTCAACAGGACCCCTGCCTTTGTTTGTCCAAGATCCCAGAACACACACACACAGACACAGACACGCACACATCACACACACACACACACACACACACACACACACACACAAACACACACACACACACACACACACATTTCTCCATTTGCATGTGAACATGAACATATACACACACAGACCCAGCTCACACAAACACACCAAAACCAGTAGGGCGGTGTGACCACACTGACTGACTGGGGCCAACTATTTCCAGAGGCCCCTGTCCCCTTTCAGCTGATTAGGAAAACTACGATTAAGGTTATCGCAAACTTTCCATAACAGGGAGAACACCTTGACTTTCACGAGCTGTGTTTGTCCTTCATCAACACTGTGTTGGTGTGTAAATAGTCGCCCAACTCACATTTCTCCATCCTCTTTTCCATTTCGAACGTGAACTGGAAAAACAGTCCGCCTACTGGCACCAGTTCCAATGCAGACAGTGAGTCTGGTCCTTTGATATGTGAAAAGACAATAATATCTGTACACGTGATTGATGTTTCTTTGTGTTTTTTCATCAAGGAATTGTAGCTGTGATTGAGAAACAAATGCATAACAAATTACAATGAATTAATGAAATAAGTCTAAACCTGGTATTTAGGGAAATGTTTGGAGAGGAGAGGGGGGGTCAGAAAAGCCGGGGGGGGGGGGTTAATTGTTGTTTTTTCTGAAGGTAGTCTAAAATTTTATGGAAAGCAGAAGAGGAATAGTTAAATGTTCGAAAAGTTGGATTTGCATTTCAGTGGTTCACAATATGAACATTAATGGTCTCTTACAATATCAAATGTTTGTTTTTCTTTGTTATATTGAAATGTTGGGGAGTAGGTTATTGCATTTTTTTTTCAAGAGGAAGCTTCAAAAAAAAAAAAAAAATACTGGGAATGGTTTTGCTTTTTTAAATGATGAAACTTAAGTTTCAGCTGAATTATTTTCATGCAGGATTTGCCTAATCAAATCTAGTCTTAATAACAAAGTGGCAGCATTGCAGTGTGTTTTGGCAAACATATAGTTATTTGTACTGCAGGTCCACTGCCTTTAATCTCTTATCTGAACACAAAATTAACCCCTGATTAAGATAGGCTGTGACTTTCCGCTGTTTGACCACTCTGAAGTCAGTGCTCCAAGGTGACCGCTGGCTTGTCGATGGATGTCCACCTCTCCCTCTAATCTTTTTCCGCTGGGAACTCTGCCACATGTGACCTGGGCAGCGGAGCAGGTCGCTCTGTCGACGCCGCTGAACAGGACTCCTAACCCAAAACTGAACTGAACGAGGTCACACACTCACTTTGGTACAAAACGTCTCATTTGTCTTAAGGTATTTTTGTCCTTTATTCCATTGGTGAAATCATTAACCAAACTTTCTTTGATCCAGTGTCACCTGCTCAGTTTCAGGAAGTTCTTACACTTTGTACATTCTCCATCGTTTAAGATGTCAAACTGCTAAAAGTCTGTGGAAAAATACAGTGGAAAAATACATTTGTAATTTTAAAGGTCTTCCATGTTGATCTATTTTGAGTGCTGGCACACGCCTTGAAATAAAACCTGATAGAAGTGAATACTGCTGTGCTGGTCAAATACTCCAGTCTAGTAACCTGGTATACACAGCAACATAAACAGTGTGTATGTGGGCACAGATTAGCGAGGCAGTGTGAAATAGGGCAGGAGAAGCTGGAAGCTGACTGATGAAAATACCATAACAAGGTGTCAAGCTGGAGAAAGTAATCGAAATCATTGCTGACCCAAAGTGATTTGACATAAGCTGCAGATGGGTTCTGCTGGCCTATTGAAATATCAGACAGTGGTGGCAAGTTGGTGCTGATAAATTGGAAACTGCCGAAGCCTTAAACTAGATCTTACTGTACAAAGACTGTCCCTTTCACTGCTTGAGGCAAATTCTTATGACAGGTTAAAAAAAAACAGACATAATTTGTTTTAAATTCAAATAAACCAGTTCGCTACCATGAGGTTTTCTTTTGTCGTTAAATGCGTCATCACCTACTGCATCATTTATGATGAAATTTGGCACATTGTCCAATACTTGTTTTAATACCAGAGCTCACCAAAGCTCTCCCGTATACAGTTGTGTTTACAGATTTCTTTTTTAACAGCTGCCTCTGATCCGTACTAACATGTCATTTTTGCAGTGTAGGTTGGATTGAACATGAAACCATTTTAGCTGTGTCCGTCTGTTGAGAGGATCTCAGCAAACTCTGGGTATTTTCCAGTGATTGCTCAGGTGCTCTTTGAGAAAAAAAAAAAAACAGCACGGTTGGGTGTGGTGCTCAATTTGGCAAATACAATGGCAAACTCTATCAAAGTCCAGCAGTGGTAAATCCAGTCCAGACTTCAGTGGCATTCATGGTGAAACATTACCCGGCTGAGTGATCGTGTGACTTCGCCTCAGGTACAAACACAGATGGGCATCAAAGTGAGCAGCACTGCAATGTTCTTCATGTGACAATGTATGCATGCGTGTGTGCGTGTGTGTGTGTGTCTGTGAGAGTGTGATTGTGCATGCACGATATGCCCATGTCCACACGCTTACACACTGCACCTGTGTGTGTGTGTCTTTTTATGACCTCATGAGCAGGGGTGTTCTCTCCCCCCTAAACCAGCCCCTCTCTCCTCCTGTGTCTGCCTCATGATCAAAGCCCCTGCCATGCCACCGCTCCTTTTGATGCTTTGGCACAATAGAGCCTGTTGAGGTTTTGATTTCTTCATCCATTCAGCTCCATAAAGGCCGGGCCTCCCCTCCCCTCCCCAGTCAGTGGGCGGGGGGAGGGAGGGACCCTGGCAGGACCCTGAATGTCCCCCGCCTTCAGGCCTGTCTGGTTAGCCGGTGGACATCAGGGGGCTAAAGCTACACTGACAATTTCCATGGAAAACATCTGGAAAAATAATGACATCTTCTACACAGTTTAGCAGATTCCCAGCTGAGATGAAATGAAACTGAAACTGCATAAACAGGCGTAATTATGCTCTGGATGTGTGTTAGTGTGCACACTTTTCACAATGACATTGATTTTACAGATGTAATCAGTGTGCAATGTAACCCACTGTCCATCCCCTACTTCATTAACTGCTTTATCAAGTGTCTTGGGAAGTTACTATTAAAAACACTGATGATCTCACATTAAAATGTAACTAGTTTCACTGTATAGTCCATATAAAAGTCAGAGCATTTAAATGTTTCTCACCTGACAAACACAACCTGGAGGTGCTTGCATGTGTGTTGGCAATCATTCCTGTAAGACAAAGCAAACTCACAGAAATAGTTTGACATTTTGGGACTTATGCTAATTTTTTTAATTTAGTTTAGCTTAGCACAAATACTGAAAGCAGGGGGAAACAGTTAACCTCAGGATAAAGGTCATGAAATGTGTCTACAAGCACCTCTAAAGCTCACAGAGTAACATGTTATATATCGTGTCTGTTAATTTGTACAAAAAACTGTGTAAAAATGGCACATTTTGGTTTTTTGGGGGGTAAAAATACAACATTGCTAGGCTAGCTGTTTCCCAATGTTTCCAGTTTTTGTGTTAAGCTAAGCTAACTCTCTACTGGCTGTAGTGTCATATGTACCATAAGAGTGGTATTGTTTTTCCCATCTAACTCTCTGTAAGAAAACAGATGAGGATATTTCCTAATGATGTCAAACTATTAATTTACTTTTTTCAATTAGCTTTTCGCTGGAAAATAATGATTTGCGCTTGCCCTTTTCCTCCTCAGTTCATCCGAACCGTTGTGTCTTTCAGCGGAACCACAGGAAACACAGGCACTAACACACACACTTCTTGTCAGTCGCTGTAAATGAGCTTCTGTTGTTACAACAAAAAATTCTGCTGTATAAGCTTCTTGTTATATATGAAGCCAAGCTAATGCTTAAGTTTAGGTACTGTGTAATACTATGTTGTTGCACTTCTTGTTGCCAAACCAAAGACAAAGAGTCATGTTTCACTTTACATTACATGACCTCTTACATTACTACAGCAATATGTGAAGGAGCCTAGATACATGTTAGCTATTTAAACACTTTTAGAAGCTCTTCATCTTACTGTACAGGCTCAATGTTGATAGAAACTGATTTTATTTGACTTTTCTGGCAACATTTTGGTTTGAAATAGTGTACAGATAAAAAAAAAAAATCCAAAAACAAGCATTTCATCATATTTGTGTAGCTCACTGCATGCCATCTTCTTGGAAAAGTATTTAGGGACAAATGATTCAGTGTTTCAGCAGCGTTGTACCATGTTTCCAAAGTTGCTGACTTCATGTTCTCATGCAGAAAAACATGTTGTTCTCTTACTAATGGGAGGATCTTGAAACTCTGCTTTTTAATCAGCATGAAATGGCAAAACAGATGATTCAATCACCCACAAAACCTCAATCTGGGGAAAATCCAGCCTGTATCCTCCTTGAAAACTAGAGGCAGAAATGGAAGTGCCAACCACAGTTGAATTGCTCATTTATGATTTTTTTCTCTCTCTCTTCCTGAAAATGAGGATAAATTTGCATGGAGAATTAATTTGACTTGGTTGAATGGCAACTGGAAAGTCCAGTTAGATAATTCCCCTTAAGCGCAATTAGCTCGTGAAATATTATTCACATGCCTCGTTCTGTTATGCTACACCTTCATTTCTCACCATGATTCAATTAATGAAATTACTCACTGAACACATCGGACAGATTGTTGTACAATGGAGCGAAAATATCTAATGATTTGAAGACCTTCTTTTTCTTATTTTATGAATCACACTTCTTTTTGTTATGTCTGATAATGATGTCACGATGTAACGATGCAAAGATATGAGCAAAAATTTTTATCTCTAATGACCTTTATATTTCATTGTATTTTTTTAATTTCAGTTCAGGCTGCTCACACATACATATTCAAAACTTAATTAGTTATATGAAGATAGTTGATAAAAAAAACTAAATAAAATATGGCACTTTTATAATAAGGATGTTATGGGACAATCTAATAATCAGGTTTACATACAGTTTGTCTAATGGATGAACTAAACGTATCAAGACAGGATGTCTGCAATGTTTTATAGTGGAGACGCTGTGGCTCACTTTAGATACAGAGCCCCCTCCCTAACTTCATCAGATGTTATGACATTTTTATGAAACATAATATCAGGCCTATTAAGCTTCAGGAAAAATGAGCAGTGAGGCAATTGTTTTAACTGCACCGAATGAAATGAGACGCACCAGATGCCGGGAAAAAGTAGGGACTAAAAAATTAGAAGAAAAAAAAATAAAGACACGAAACAAAAGATTCAAGCGTTAGACATTTAGTGACCCAATGATTAAGATGCAGAGACAAAGAAAGAACACTTTTGATTTTTTTCTTTTTCTATTTAACGTTTGTTTGTGAAAATAAACCAAAGTGAAAGAGATGTATAGCTTGTATAATCTGTTCGATGTTGCTCTAAAAAAGCACTGGAGTCGGTGTTCTTTATTCTTTGCACAGGTGTGTTTCTCTCTCTCTCTGTGTGTGTGTGTGTGTGTGTGAGATGTAGCATGAGTCTGACACTGCTAACCTCCCAGGTTTCTCTGATATCGTTGGTGTGAACATATGTGACAGAAAATGGTAACACCGCTATCCCCCACTCCCTCTCTTTCACACACACACACACACACACACACACACACACACACACACACACACACACACACTTATGTACACCTCATATCTTTGTATGCCTCTCTCGGTTTCTTCCTCCCCAGTCCTCTGGTGCTGTCATGAAGGGGTTGCAGAGTTCATGTCTGAAGGTGTGAAAATTCCCAAGTGGCTCGATGTATCTCAGAGTGGAACTCCTCAGCGAGCAATAAGTGACGGCTTGCTCACTTCTTCATACACTTACAAATCAGCTTGTGTGTGTG
Source organism: Seriola aureovittata (assembly GCF_021018895.1). Lineage (NCBI taxonomy): Eukaryota > Metazoa > Chordata > Actinopteri > Carangiformes > Carangidae > Seriola > Seriola aureovittata. Next base: position 8,478,875 of record NC_079385.1, read on the forward strand.
TGTGTGTGTGTGTGTGTGTGTGTGTGTGTGTGTGTATGTGCGACCCCTGGCATACATGTGCATTATAAACATGTGCCACAGTGTTCCTGCCATTAGCACATGGCCTTTCTCATCTCGGGCTCCCCGTCTGCATGTGATGCTGAGCGCCTGAGTTACACAATGAGAGCTAGTCACCAAGTATCATCTGAGCATCACCACTCGTGGGTTACGCTCATCAGTTCCTTTCATAGAGACTATATCAACGTGTTCCATTAAAGGTCAGCGGTTAAAGGAGGCAGAATACGGTCACATCTGATCCTCTGTGTTATAATGAACACCAGCTCATTTATCTTTTATTTATTTATTTCTTTTTAAGAGTGCAAGTCATGGTTAAGATTGTCTTTTCACCTGAGCCTCCTCTGCTTGTATTTCTGGTCTGACCTGAATAATGTGGGAAAGAAATTTAAATTAATCAGTTCCACAGATCGAGGTCTGAATGCTCTTCCCACAGCATACCTAAAAAAAAAAAAATTCCAAACTTCTATTTAGCAAGCCTCTCTATACGCGAATTACACTTTGCTCTTTGTAGTCTGGCAAGACTCCACATGCAGCATACTGTATATATTGCACAATAGGAGATTGACAAGGGCTCGGATTTTCATGGAAACTTCTTCTTGAACTCCCTCACCTGATTCTGGGCTGTAGCCAGGATTTTGGAAATATTGAGGTCAACAGTTGGCTTTAAGGTATTCACAGAAACTTAAAGCATGTAGATTGCTAAAGCTCCTCGGTGGTAGCTGTGGCCCTGCCCAGCTGGATGAATGCACTCATTTATATTTAGGACTAATCTTCAGTGAATTTTAGGGGCCAGTTGGGAGCCGCTGAGCAAGCTGTAACGGCAACTTAAAAAGTTGTCATGTGTTAGCAAAAAATAAATAAATAAATAGCCTACTTACACATTGGGCAGACATGGAGCGGTGTAGGGAGCCGTTTGGTTGTGTTTCCGATGAGTGTCGACGCTGAACCGAAACATTAAAGTTGCAGGACATGAAATCAAAACAGTGAGCTGAAAGATGCTAAAACGCTACACGGAGCTGAGAGCAGGTGACAAGTTTGTCACTGTGAGGTGAGGGTCACCTTTGACATGACACAGTTATTCCAAGCACCGTTGACATGAAAAACATTTACTACTGCAGCTTTAAGTTAAACCATACTCATGTAAAATGAGCTTTATGATTTATTTCACTTTGCCAGGAGAAAACATTACCATTATGAAATAAAAAAGAGCTGTAAATAAATATAACACTTAGATCATAACATAGCGACCGTGCAGACATTGATCACCTGAGTCGCAGCTGTGACCCACCTACTCCAGCTATCTTGACATTTCTATCTATAGAGACACTGCGAACATCCATAATAGGTAACTAAACACAAACTGTCCCTCAATATTAACCTGTAGCCTCCTTTCACCGCTATCATTAGCCCCTGCAGTGGAGGTGTGAACAAACATGGAACAACACCAAGCATCTAAAATGGTGTCATGGGGAAGACAATGTACCGCTATGGCATGCCCCTGCTATCTCCTGCACCATCAAGGGAATGGTACTCGCATGCTAAAAGCACAAAATGTACCAGAAGAGAAGCACAAGGAGACGGAGAGGTTGGTGAGAAAATGAGATGAAAAGAGGAGGGAATCAGGAAAAAAAAAAAAAAAAGATTTACAGAGCAGGAGAGGTGATGAGAGGTAAAATAGCGAGCAAGATCAGGCACAGGTCTACGCCGCATGTAGAGTCTTCCTCAAGGACACTTTGACAGGACGTGTGTCTGTTGGTGGCACACACATCGAACCCGTCACCTTTTGCCTACATGATAGTTAAGATCCAGGTCACACCTTCATGTGTCCCGGACTCGGCTCTTGCCGCTGCCCTCCCAAGAATCTTCTACTGTTGACAAGTGTCCACGACAAGCTCTGTTGAATGTCAATACGACACAGTCCACGCTCTGATATGGCAACAAACACCACGGGCAGAACGCGTAGGTTACGGTTACTGATGGAGACACGAGAGTCACGTGTTGCCACATGAGCGGACCCATAATAGTTATTGTTGACAACATTACACACAGACGCAAAAGGGAAAATTCCACCGTCATTTATTTATTTATTGTTTGATAACTGGTGACTGGAAACTGCTCCTTAGCGAATCAGCAACACATCACACCGATTATCAACCGCGAGATCAACTGACTTATGTGACGTCAGACAGCAGGGGAGGTGTGGGATAAAGGTCAAGCAGGATTGGAAGGTTGCCAAAACAAATTGTCAAAAAGCTGCAAAAATGCGCAATGGAAGAGAAAGAGAAGCGCTCTCCCTTTGCATTGGCAGCTTCTCTTGATGTGGATGTCCTCTCAGTAAGGCCAGTCAGGAAAGACTATAGTGCTTTTCATGTGCTTTCTCCCTTATTTAGGCCTTTCTATTTCCCTGAGAGAAATTTAATCATCTGACCTAGAGCCATTTCCAACAAGCCCTTCAAATTAAACAACAAAATATGCCACTTGTCCATGCCCTCCAGAGTGACACACATTTTCCGATTTGCTTCCCCTATTGACAGGACGACATGCTTAGCCAGTGCCCTCCAATACTTAATTTACTTTTAATAAATAATACAATAAAACAGTGTTCTGGTAACAAACCATTTGTGGGTATTTGCTGAAATGCTGAAACGACCTCACCCCAAGATCTATTTAGTGGCTGTTCTGGAGCTTTTAATCAGATCACATCATCTTTATCAGCAGATGCAGTTTATTCTGGATCCCTGGAGGCAGATGAAGGTATTTAAATCAAAATGAAAAACGATTATTAACACTAACGGGTGCGAAAAGTTGTGTAACTTAACCAAAGCTACACCAGCGAGTTTCCCAAAAGGTCGAAGGCAGCAGAAGTCAGGAATAATATCCACACTGAGTATACTCTCTGGTTTGGCATGTCTTGTTTGGCATGTACTGGTATCAGCAGCAGTTGAGTTGAGTTGAATATACGGGTTCGTACAGGTTTTTAGTATTTAATAGTCTCGGCCGTAAGTGCATACAGTTACAGTAAACCCTGAGGGGAAACTTGATTCAGTCAGTAACCACCTGCACTGCTAAAAAGCAAACTCACAGTAATAAAGCGAGTCTGTAACATTATTTAAAGTTGTATAAGCTTCCTTTTACACAGCTGCCAGTTAGTTTTGTTGGGTGAGAGCTTTTGTCATGTGGGACTTCAAAGTGCGAGCATATGGCTACTTCCTGGAGGCGGTGTAAACTTTTATTCGTATCAAACTCACAAATGTTTAGTTTGTTCCTTTTTATCCGTCATTAGCACAATATTCAAAACCAACTTGAATGGGAATCTTACAATTGAATGACAATTGAGCAACCTCCATCTATTGATGAAGATCACGTCATATGATTGAAAGCTCCAGAGCAACAACTAAATGGACCTTCCCTCGCCTGTTTTGATCAGAACCGAGCTCCCAGAGTGCGTCCAGCTTTGGGCGTGTCCTGTGAAATCATCAGGATCAGATTTTAGACTCACGTCCGTCACATCCTCACCATCACTCGTGTCTGGACTTAATTCGGGGATAATCGTGTGTGAATCATGGCATTACTACCACCACGAAAAATGATTAGCCAGAGGGATCTAATTGCCAAAGATGCTTCTTGAGCTTTTCATATATTGTGCAAACTATATCGAATAAACGCCCTGTTTCCTGACCGAACTGTAGCATGCTGTAGCTGTGTGTTGACAGTGAGTGCGCAGGGTGTGCTCAGTTAACCTTCCCAGGATAAATAAAGATGAAGATACTAAAGCCATAAGGTGGAGAGAAGTTGGCCCAAGGAGTGTCCTGATTCCTGGGGATATCCCTGTCTGGTGTTGACCTAAGCTGGGTAAACATACAGAGTACGAGTCACGGCTCAGCTACTGCAGCTATGGTTGCTTTACCAACAATGACACGCCACTGTACACTTTGAGGAGCTAATGCAAATCACTGATTCATGATCTTTGTAGATCAACACAACTGTGATGTTCAAATGTCAATAGGATTAAGCTGCCATTTAGAGGAATAAAATCCTCTTTTTTGTGATTGAAGCGGGAAGTTCGAGCTGAAAGAAGATAAAAACTCTGCGAACGCACACGCTTAGAGGCTTTGAAGGAATTCGAAATGCCAGGCCATCCTCGAAAAAAAAAAAAAAAGGCTCCCGCACTGACACCGGTAACTTTCACAGCCACGGCTCGTCCTCTTCTGCTTCCATTATTCATGCCCTACTTGGCTGCTTCAATGCGGCCCCGACCGCTCACCTTTCATGTTACGCATTCATTCGCAGTAGCGCTTACTCAAACACGCTGTAAGGCGCAGAGTGGGTGTCCTGCCTTCAGGTGAACACAGGTGAACGTTAAACACACCGACCTGAATTCTTTTTCGGTGCCGTGTGACAGTTTTATCGAATGTATTAAGCTGCAAATGTGAGAGGACGACTTTTCACAAAGATTTATGTGGAAGCTGACAAGTGGGATCAGTATTTAGATTTATGTGCTGTTTTATGAATCCCTAAGGTGCAGCATATAACTGAATGAGTGAGAGGAAGCTGAACTGTTGCCAAGATTATTTCAACTGAGTTTACATAACAGGACTTAAAACCTTTTACTTTTCTTTACGCTTTTGTGTATACAGTGTGGAGAGGTTCACTCCAAAACCTCAACCATTTGAAAAATGTGTTTACAAGACAGTAAAAGTCTCTGTGGAAACATGCATTATTCACACATATCATGTGCAAAAACAGCATGCACACTCATTAATGTGTGTCTGAGGACATGCCTGGCCTTTGAAACCATCCCCCCACCCCCCCTCATAACTCACACATACTTTTCTTATCAGGTGTCTTTTATTTGTACACATACTAATGTGCACATGTAACTCATTAATGGTCCTGCTCCCTTTATTATACATTTAGGGTGTAAAGGTTCCCTGTCATGTTGTGCCAAATTAGCCCAGATTGTTGGTGGCTGGTATGAACACACACACACACACACACACACACACCCACACACACACGCCCTTATATAAGCTGACACCTCGGAGCAGTGGGTGAGACCTGCTCTGCGGTTTCGGGACGTGAGACTTTTATGGTGAGAACGACAATCGGTGCGTTTTCCCTTGACTCTGAGGCAGGCCCATACCTGCGTATGAGTGTGTGTATGTGTGAGTAACATACATGCATGCTTGTCTATTCAGGCTAGCTGAGTCAATTTATTTTTATTATGCAACCCACCACACTAAAACGAACACTTTGTTCATGTGAGCTTGGTTTGCTGAGGCATCTGATTATCCTGCGCCTGCCAAAATGAATCGACTTGCCAAACTAAGAGCTCTTTTAATGTCATGGCTACATTTATCCAGTGTGAGACACACTGTGTGTCTCTATCTGTCCCCTTTGAGAATGGGGTCTGGAATGCCACCAACGTGAATCAAAAGTAGGCCAAGCACAGATGGACCGACTGCTTTACAGGCATGTTGGACATGTCAGAGGCTGTGATTGTGTCGCATAAAGGACCCCCTGTGTGCCACAGCTTGAATTCACAACTTAAACAGTGCTATCTTTGGCTGGCATCAAAGGCAGAATTGATTTGAGCTGAACTGACTTGACTCAAATCAAATCAAATTGGACCGTGTTTTTCAAGAGCAAAAAGCTGGACTGAATCATGCTGAAGCAAAGATTTGGAGTAACCGAATCAAATCAATTCATGAGATCAAACCAAATTTTTGATACTATTTATGGTCTGCATTTTTTTCAGCAATGGCCCTTCATTGTATTTACACTCTGTGATCTATCTATACAGTAGCTTTAATTGGCAGAGGCGGAGTCTGCCATTCCTGTACTGGATTCAAAGGAAAATGAATGCAATCCAGCCTTACTGTTTTTAATTTTAGCAAACGCAATGAATAGTATTTGTCACGGCAGTTAGCGCTGACTGTGATCATTCAGAAAATATGCGTCTAGTTAACACATCAACCATCATTTTTTCTGACAGATCAATGTAGAACTAATGTTATTCGACTTCTTTATTAAAACATCATGCATTTATTTTCTGTAAACAGATATATCAGTCGCTCTAATGTTGTATTTCTGAAAATGTAGCTGCCCAATGAGGGTTTGTGTTGCTGTTGCTGTTACCACAGTAACCATGGTTGTCACCAAATTACCCAAACTGATATCCTCAAGGAGGTATTTGTAAGTTTTGCTATTACTACATAGCCAGCATTAGCAATAACAGCCGTTTACTTACCAGTCTATTAGAAACATTAATACCTTTACACGCCAAGAGCTGTGTCCAGTGGTGGAAAGCAACGCCAATGTTAATTCTTGTCTCTATCAAGTTTTTTATCCTATTGAAGTTAGCATGCTAACAAGCTAACAAGCCCGTGCCCGTCTCATCACTTTCCGATAGCGACTCACTGTAGCCTCCAATCTATCCTAAGGACGTTGCACTGCCCAGAGGATGTATTATAACCTCCTGTCTTGTAAATTCAATAACAGCGGAAGCTCTTGTCAAGCTACAATCACCACCACCCGTTTGTGGTAAGAACCGACATTTTGTAGCAGAGAAAACTTACAAATAGCCCCTTTAAGAGTCACAACTTTAACTAAAGTGGAATGAATCAAGTCTAATCCGACTAACTCATACTGGGTTGGGATATACTGCAGATAAACTAATTCAGCGTAAACAACTACTACAACTTAAATTCACTTAGTTAAATCCTTCCCACCCACCCACTTTAAACCCTCCTGCATCTCACGGTTGGGTCTCCTTCCTGCTGAGTAGCTCCATCATCCTTTCATCCTTCTGACCCATTTATCTGCAGGACTTTGCCCAGGTAAATCTGCACTGATATCATTATGTTCCCATTAAAGCCCCCCCCCCCCCCCCCAGTGTATCCAGGGCAGACAAATCTAGGCCAAGCAACCCTCCTACTCCACAGAGGAGATGAACAATTCAGGAGGAAAAAATGCTTTTGGACGTGGATCCACTTTGGGAGCATAACAGAGTATTACCATGCAAAACAAGTGAAATGGGAAGTTTAAGCACTGCAGTTGAATGGTTTCAGGTTACATTTATTTGGATATGATGATTTAAATTACAGTTGGGAGGCCATTTTTCTGCAGATGAATGTACATTACACTGGAGACTGGAGCTCACTGTGCAGCTCCACGTCTACTCAGACCCAATAAAAAGCATTTATGACACAATTGAATTTATTGAGCTCAAGCAACCATCTGTCATGTTGCATTTCCTCTGCAATTACAAGCTTGTCTGTAATGTTATTTGCCCACTGCTATCTTTATGAAGGGCAAATATAGTAAGTATAGGGAGCTGGCAGCCCCTCAGCCTCTTTCATAATGTACAGTAAGAGTGCACCTGTGTGCTTGTGCTTCTGCGTCTCTATCTCTGCATCCGTCTGCTATTTTCAGACTTTTCAGCCCCTCGCGCTGCAGGGCACTTGTCCGAGGCTGCCTGACATTTACATGCGCTGGGCTATTACCGTTTAAACTAAATACTACTACAACCAAGATCAACAGAAGACAGTGACCAGGCCCAGGCGCCGGCAGCTACCACTCCCCTTCCTCTCTCCCTGTCTCGCTTTTTTTTTTTTTTTGCTCTGCCTTTTCTGTCTCTCTCTTAGTGTCTGGCTTTCTCTCTCTCTTTCTCTCTCTCTCTCTCTCTCTCTCTCTCTCATGTGAGGATGAAGCCATGCGGCCAATTATGGCTAGAGCAAGGTGGAGCAGGAGTGTCAGCATGTAGTAGAGAGCACACAGCAGTGTCTGGAAAGACTGAGAGAGAGAGGGAGAAAGAAGATATAAAAAGACACTGAAAGAGATGGACAAAGTGGAATGAGGCCCGATAGAAAAAAAAAAGGACATCATTAGACACAGAGAGAGACTAGAGGCATAAAATACAATGTAAAGAGCTGCTGGTGCACAACACATGACTAAACAGAAGGAGAAACATTTTTCTGCTTCCGTTGCCTAAAGGGTTTCCTCAAAAGCGCATAAACACAGTTTTTATTCACCACCCTGCACAGACACAAAGGCATCCTTTATGGAAAACCAAAATCTTCGGACTAAAGCTTTAAAAGGGCAGTCACATTATACTCACTCAATAGTTCGACACATAGTGTGTTTTAAAATGTGGACGGAAATGATCACAGATAACTTGTCTTTGAGATGTTGTGTGTCCTGAATAAGGGTGGTGGTGGTGGTGCTACAATCCACAGCAACTCCTGTCCACATGTTGACAACCAGAACAGGAGCTTCCACGACAGCATCAGTGTGTGAACGTTCAGTACATCTAGAGCTGTAGTGTTAATCAGTATTGAACCAAATCTTTTCGCAATTTCATTTGAATCTAGAGGCCTGAGCCTTCATCTTGACCCCGGCCAGTCCCGACCGCGACCTCAGCCACTGACACTGTCCTTATCACTCAGTCAGGATGTATTGGGGGGGTGGGGGGAGAGAGAGAGAGTGAAATGGAGAGAAATCACCTGGAATCTTGTTAGGTTCAATAGATTTAGTCTGTGTGTGGAGCAGAGTGTGTGCGGTCCAGATCCCGGGGGAGGAACTGTGGCTCGGATTAGTTAACCCTGTCTCACCCAGGTTGCTGCTCGGCCTTATCCCCGCAACATAAGCCCTTAATGAGTTCACTGCCTCCTTCTCTCTCTTTTCTCTCCCTCTCTCACAGTGTTTTCATTCATCCCGGGCTTCTCTGCTTTTGCTTACCAGTCACCCCCCCCTTCTCATCCTCTTTTATCACAGTTCCCTTGTTTCTCTTTCTCTCTTCTCCAACAGTACATCTCACCACCTCCATCATTTCTTTTATTCTTTCTCCTCTTCCTCCCCTACCCCACCCCCACCTCAAGGCATATGTTCTTCTGGGTCAGGATTACGGGCCTTTCTTGTTAGTCAATTAGAGAGGTAGAGGTGGAGAGCAAGGGAGCAAGTTCTGTTTTTAGCATTGGCCTTCACCTGGTCACAGCAGCTAGACAGATAGGAATTAAATCAGTTGCTCTGCTGTTTTATCAGTTTCATAGATGGATAGATGTGACAGTGTGAAACAGCTGCACATGGGTTTTTAAACAGTGTAAACTAAACAAAGTCTGCTCATCAGGATCCACACGACACACTTGGACACACTTAGACACACTCAAATTTTGTGACGACTGGATGGTTGAAGTAATAAATGTCAGATTTCTGGTAACGCTTTATTTTATGGCTCCGTAACTTCCTCATCATTTCCTAGCAAGTTTTCCAGGAATGAACTATTCACTTTGGTACTAATTAAAGGGAAAACAGAGACAGGATACAATTCCAATTGATTCATTTTAATTAATTACTGGCATACCTTGGTTGGCTGAGCAAGCTAATGTGTCAAATTTGTCTATATTTAAGCACACGGTGCAACATGTGTGGAAAGTTTTTAATAATATATGAATAATGAATGAATATTTACTCGTGTTTAAATTGAGCCGTTCTTTTGGGGCATTAATAAACAACTAATTATCCCCAACGGAACTCGAACAACTGCCAATAGAAACCTTGTCTCTGTTTTCCCTATAATTAGAAACAAATTACACAGATTTTTTTTTCTTAAACCTTAAAAAAAATTATGGCTCCCTTAAAAAAAAAAATTCATGCTGAACATGTGTTATTTTTCTGTGGTAACTAGTGCATTAGTATGAGTTGTAGGTGTCTTGATCAAATGTTTTTAAAATTCAAATTTTAGTGCAACTTGATATTGTTTCTTTTTTTTCTTTTCTAGCACTGATAAAAAGCAGACATGCTCATGATCATAGCAGCTGATTCCAGGTTCGCTCGGGAGCTCGGCCACACATGTTCAACCTGTGAACACCCACGGGGTAATTATACAGTGAGGTTAACATATCAGGAGAGTGGGGTTAAGCAAAGAACAGGCAAAGCAGAGTTAAACCTGTTTCCATTCCTGTTTTTTTTTTTTTTTTTTTAAATATATATTTTGGAGGACTTTTGAGCTGTTATTGTAAACAGTACAGAGATGGCAGGAAATGAGGGAGAGAGAGAGATCGCAGTTCATGGTCCACATATGAGTCTCCTCTGGGTTATGATGACCACTCCCTGGTTTCATACAGTGGTATAGAAGTGCATCATTTTGCACCTGCTTGTGAACTGCTGCTGTCTGACCCAATTGGCTCCAACAAAGCGCACAGTAACTTTCAAACTGAAGCTGCTGCAACCACTATGACACATCCTGAGCAGCGTGGTGTTGGGCAACCCCCAGACTGCAGGATTACAGCAGGATTTCTGCTGTGCAGAAAAAATTGGATACGCACTCTTATATGTCCAAATCTAGATACAAACACAAACACAGAGCTCTTGTAACTGTTTTTTGTCTCTGTCTCTTACAGTCAAGAGTGGATGACTCCACCGAACCTGTATAAAAAGGGGTCGCCTGTTCGTCTAAACATGGCTACAACAACAGCTAGGTATGGTAATAAAGCACTCGAGCCACATGTACGAGTGGATACTTCTAAGACCTGCCGCTTGTGGGTGAGGATACATTTTTCATAACAATCTCTAACATGCTTGTCCTTAGGTATTCATGCTGTTGTACCACTGATTTATTCATGCAGAATTCAGGCTTTGTTTGTATCCTGTGTAGCAGTGAAACATGTATAGTTTAGGCTGGCGCATAATGGAAAGCAACCATGAGGTAGCTGGAAGGTCTCATGGGAGAGAGTGGCTGTATGGTCAGATACTGTAACGACAGCTTTACCTAAGTCTGGCAGTGGCCTGCACACATGTATGTGGGAGTGAGTGTGTGTGCGTGTGTGTGTGTGTGTGTGTGTGTGGGGGGAGCCAGCTTGTCTATTTAGGGGAGAGAAATTACCCGATGCTTCCTTTGGGAAGAGAAGCGACAGAATAAAGACTTTCTAAATGCGCAGTAGGTATTCCTAAAAGATACAGAGAGGCCTTAATAAAACTGCTACTGCAGGCTTCCCTCGTCTTTCTACCTTTCTCATCTCTCTCCCGACCATTTCTGACTCTCTGTTCCTCAATTCCCCCCCCCCCCCCCCATTCTCTCCCTCTTTCTCTCTCTTGGGGGTCCACCGTTGGATTAGCCTGTCCCTCAGTCTCACGTGAAGAGAGCTTAGAGGGAGGAGGGAAAAAAGAAATGAGGGAACGAGGGAGACGTTGTGATCCAATTTTCAGCTTTTTTCCCCGCCGCTGTTCCTTTTCGATGCTTGTTTAAACAGGATCCCAGGAGATGATGTAGCCGGGGTTCGTCTCTGTGCTCCGCATTTGTGTATGTGTGTGGTCACAAGTGGTTTTGTGTGGAGCGTTGTTCCACGCTGATGAATGAAAGTTTCAAGCAGCTGAGTTGGAGCGCAGCCCTGGATGACTTCTCCTGACGGTTGACATCAGTAGACAGATATTACTCTTCGAATAAACCACAGTAAAATATTACAGACCTCCACAGGGTCATCTAAGGGTTGACCTTACCTTGAACCTGGCTTGTTTTAAGTCCCAAAAGTTATGAGCGCAGGAAATATAAGCAGATAAAATAGGATTGAAGCGCTCTAAGCTCTATCTATCGCAGAGACCCCCTCTGTTCAGGCTTAGAGGCCGATTATGGCATATGATATTGAATCCTCTTTGGGCTGTAGCCATTGTGTGTGTGTGTGTGTAGCATTGTTGTGTGTAAACCTGCCCGTGCATGTGTGTTTATATGCGCCCGTATATGTGATGTTCCACCAGCCACCGCTCGACCTTGCGTCGGGGGGCTTTTACCCCCCTCAGAGTGGGGGTCAGGAGTTCAGCAGGGTGCTAAGTAATGACCTTCAATCAACATCCATCACTCACTTGTGGGATGCATGGCTGCTTCCCCCCCGCAGCACAGGTAGGGGCGAGCGGGTAAGGCTCTCCTCGCTGGCGAACCTCCATTAGATTAACATAATGTCCTGATTATCCCGTTCACAGACTTTTGGTGACTGTGGCAGGGGGTAATAACTGAGCATTTACCGTGGGAATTGTTAATAGCATATGCATTTCAAGGTCAATGGTATAACGCTGAAGCATAAGCTGTGGCCAATTTAATAGCTGCTTTGCTGTCGTGACTGTACTTTCATTGTTTCCTCTATTTGTCTCCTTTTCTCTGAACCATCTCTGTCTTCACTGTAAAACTGAGCCAGAGATTAAACCGGAGCGTCAAGGAAAAGACAAACATTGTGTTTCAGTGGAAACAGGCAAGGTGCCACTGCTTAGTAAACACATAGGGCAGGTTGGTCTGACATGAGAAGTGTGTCGCTGACTTGGCAGGCACTGGTGTAGATCGACTGAAATGTTGTCATGTGATAACCTTGTAATTCCAAACCTTCCAAAACCCCCAATATAAACGCATGACTGATGACTGACCTGAAATGAGAACTGATGTCATTTTGGAAATATGTCAGCAGCGACTGAATCATGACCCCTCTCCCTTTTTTATCTTTTAAAAAAAAAAAAGTTACACATTTTGGAAAATTATATTTCGCTTCATCTCAATGTTAAAACGAGTACAAAACATGAGAACTGACAATATGGGATGATTAGGACAAGCAGCAGGAACACAGTATCTACCAACAATATAATATAAAAATACATGAATACAGTGAAAATAGAATACAATAAAATAAAATGAGAGAAGAGATAGGAAAAAAACACTCATGAAGTGGTAAAATATTACCTGAAGGAACACTCAATTACTCTCTTTTTAAGGCTGGGATGTGGAAATCAGAACCATTAGCATATCTGTACACAGACTTAGCATTGCATCCCAAACCTTTTTCAATGGACTGTTTTAAAGAAATTTAAAAATTTACGCAGCAGAGTCAGAGATGTCCTCTTTTTAATTCCACATACTCTAACCTGACACCTACATTACCCACAATACAACACGACCACCGCCAGATTCAGGGGTGTTATGCTAGTAGCAGCTAATGTAGCTTCTTGTCATTAGCCTCAAACAGAGAAGAGGTTGAGATTCTTTCTAGCTCCACACCCACAGATTATTTTGATATTTTTATTCTTTTCTTTTCTTTTCTTTTTTTTTTTCCTTTTTTTTAAAAATCAGACTGTTCGCAGCTCCCTCTGGAGCCGGGAAAGTCTTTTATGGTGTTAAAAATATAAAAGGAAATTATTCACAAAGAAATGTAAAGTTACATAACTCGTAAAGCACAATGCAAAAAATAAATACAGATTGATTTGTTTCTGTAAGTCTGTATTTGTGCCTCTAACTCGTACATCATCATTTGTAAGTCAACTTAGAATTTTCCTGTGCAAATGTATTTGCGAATCTCCATCTATATGTGTGGATTCAGTTGAGGCTGTTTTACTCCGCCGTTTCACACAAAATCCACAATACAGGGAGTGTATGACACGTAAAATGTCACATGACCCATGTCTCATAAAACATTTTTTTTTTTTTTTTTGCCAGTGGTGTCAGCACAAAACCTTTCTTGTGTGTCTTCAATGGCTTTTTATTAACTTTCAAAGGCAACTTTACCTCCCGGCCCCTGTTTATTTGTGACCCTGTCCGGGGGGGGTAGTCGGAAAGTTTCTACATACCCAGAGGTTCAGGTTATGCTGGCTGTGTGTCAAGACGTGCGCCAGCACAAGTGCCCCACATAACTTGCCTTCTCAGCTTCCACAAGATCCAGCTTCTCATGATCACTCGACCGAGCTGATTAAATAATGAGGTTAGCAAAGGGTTAGAAAGGTGACCTGTGACCAGAAAGGTCAGAAGTTTGATCTGAAGAATAGCAAATGTGTCCTTCAACAGCAAACAGTCGCAGTGACTTTCAGCTCCTTCACTCACAAGTACGTGCACATGCAGCGCTCACAGCTTTTGTATGTGGCTCGTTTGCCTGTATGTCATTCTCAGAGCAATCAAGAAGGTTGGTCAGTTGGTTTTGGTCTGAGTTTGGTTTGAGTCTTTTGAGGAAAATGGTAAAAAAAGAAAAGAAAAGAAAAGAAAAGAGGAGACCGGATGAAAAGCAGAGTTATTTTCTCTTCTCTTCATGTGGTGGAGGGATTGGTGGAGGTTTTCCTTCATGCCAACTGAGAGGTCCCTTCATGTTCCTGTTTTAAAGCTGATGGTGGGGGGGGGGGAGAACACATTACTGTCTCATCATACAGTGGTTAAAGCCTAGTCTGGTTTTCCATTTCACACAGGGGCGCACACACATTTTAAACAGCTGCACCTGTTGCTAATTGTTGACCAATGACTGTCTCTGTTTTGTATGTGTGTGTGTGTGTGTGTGTGTGTGTGTGTATGTTAGTGACGTTCGCAGTCCTGTATCATATGTCATGAAGGCCGCAAGCGCTGACCAGCCCCTCATTTACTAGGTGCCCATTTTACCTCGAAAAAAAAACACGGGGCCAATCATCCATTATTCAGCGTACCACCACCAACCTCTGTTTAGCCAGCAACAGCCTCTGAAAACTCCGACCCTGTAATAAGAGAGTCCACTCTAACCCCACGTCAAGCCATGTCATGGACCTGAGCCTCTTCCAAGTGTCCTAAATACATCAAAGTCAATTGAGGTTTTTTTTTTTTTTTCATTTACAGAAAATGAAACTTTAATTTATTCCCGGACTGAATGAGCTTGAATTAGTTTTGATCGTTGGCCCGATTTAGTGAAAAATGAATCGCTATTGTGTGTCATTCCAAAGACTGCACTTTTGATTTCAAACAGCGAGTGGAGTAATATTTTTAGACGTTTTTGGTGTTTTGTGTTGCTATATTTGTCGCCAAGCTGCACAGCTTCAAATCAGGTCAAATTACATTGTCAGCTGAATTCCTTAAGATCTTTGTCAGTTTTATAGCCTTTCATGTAGTAAAGTGGACTCAGTTATATGAGCTGTAAATGCTCCAGTGTGTTACACACATGCTTGTGTGTGTGTGTGTGTGTGTGTGTTTGAATGCATATATATATATTAAACATAATTAGTTTGACCCAAAAGTTAAAAAAAAAAAGGCAGAATTTTCCTTGACTTATAAAGTCATCTTTCCACTCCCCGACTCCCTTTTCCACCACAAACATTCACACACACGTACACACACACACACACTCAAGGACCCTGACGCCAACACACACACCACCACCACCCAAGCCTCCATACCCATCCTTTGTCTCCTGTAATTAAAGCGTTCGCTTGGCCACGTTGGCCCCAAGCCACTTGTCTCTTTATCTGAGGGGAGAGAAGGGAAAGTTGTCACATTCCTCCTCTCCATGGCAGGGCCACATCATTATCCACTGTGTGCAGGAACTCTGTCTCACACTCTTTCTTTTCCAATGCCCATACTGTCTCTCTCCTCTTTATTTAATGTGATCCCGCCTTCATTTTTTCCTTTCCCTCTTCCACTCTCTCTCTTTATTTTTACCCACCGGCCCCTTCTCCGTATGGAACAAAGGGAGGAAGTGCCCCTGACATTAGTTGCTATGATTATTTATATCGTGGCTGCGTTGTGTTATTTTTAGCGGTTAGGTTATATTAGTCGCCGTTCAGACAGATTTGGAGCTGAAACCACAGGCTGTTCTAGAGGATGATTGTTGAGGATGCTGCTGTTTGAGAGCACACCTACAATCACTTGGCCCTGGGTGAACACATAAGTAGCTTGGGTAATTGTATGTTTTCACTGTACCAGCCAGCTTGGCAGATTCCCTCTGCTCTCATTGTGGGACCTTTTTATTTTTACTCCCCTGTACTTTTTAATAGAGTCTCTTTCCCAGTTGTGTAATGACAGTATTGTTCTGTGGCAGCCGCTGGACATGAAGTACAACCGAAGTGCTGCTGGGAATGTTTGAGAAGAGTTTTATTTCACATAAAATCACCCTTGTACAAATGATTTTGTAAAATATCAATGATATATAGCTCCTCTCTCCACTCATGCATTTTTCATTTTACCATTCAGCCTCTTCCTTGCGCAGCCATGAGTCAAAAATAGACCGGCATATCGTCCAACGGTTGTATTTACGTGCAAATTGTCACTTTGCATGAGTGCAAAATGCTTATTATGGATGCACAGCATCTATTTGGAATGATTGCAGAGTGCAAATCCAATGGCTGGTCACTGTCGCTGGTGGCTATGGGATGAGCCTCTCCTCCACTCTCTCAGTCCCTTGCTCTGCACCAAACCCACAATCCTCCCACGCCTGCACTCACTAACTCCCCATCCCTGACTCACAACCAAATTCTGTTTAACCCCAACCAACCCACTGACCTCGGCTTTTCAAATATTCCTGTGATCCGCCCCGTGGTAATCCAGCCAATAACCAGTTTTTTAGGTCAGGCTACCATCAGATGCATCTGGCCAAATAAGGGAATTAGCCTTTGGATTAGGCATTTAAAGAATAGACTATATTAAAAGAATATAGACAGGCTCTTTAGCTGTTGCTTGTAGCATATGCACTTTAAAAGGAAGATATTTCTCGACTACCAACTACTACATTTCAAAAGTGCCATCTTCATCATGAGGTTGATAGTTCTGCTTGTTGCTGTTACACCTGGCAACACCTGCTTTGGCTGCAGAGAGGTGGTGAGTGGCTAAGTAAATAGTCTGGTATCAAAAAATAGCTCCAATTGCATAACTGTTCTGAACACAATACTACCTTTTATGTTTGCATGTTTTTTGTCTGCATTTGTAATCCCCCCCATTAAACAAGGCTGGACACGAAAAGGCAGAGAGCATGCAGAGAGATAGCGGTTGATAGTGGGCTTGTCTGAGTCAAGATCAGAGTGTAGTTTCTAAGTAAGTGTGTCAAACCAACAATCACAACCACGTGAGAACAGCCCCTTTAGTGTGTATCCTATGCTCCAAACATGACTGTCTGGGTTCACGAGAGGCGACGAGGAGACAACTCTCAGGAGCAGCCTCGGGTCACATGATGCGCCCCAGTGAGATGTCTCACATCGCAATGACTGTCTGGGTCTGACTCCACAACCAGGGCAACGGAAGATAAGCTCCAGTTCACTGTGCCAGAGAGGAACAGACAGAAAGAGAAAGAGAGAGATAAAGACATACACAGACAAAAACTATGCTATAATCCAGATGTGCAGATAAAAGCTCCGACTTCTGCCAAGTTATGGAAAGAGAAAATCAGCTTAGGAGTTTTTGTCAGTCACAAATAGTCTCTCGACTGTCAGACAGGTTGTAGACAATTCCACTCGTATCTGGAAGTGAAATTTTACCCAAGTTCTAAATGTCCTTTAGATCAGTGGTTCCCTACTGGGGATTGAGACCCTTCAAAGAGTCACTAGATAAATCTGAGGGGTCACAAGATGATTAACAGAAGAGGAAAACAAAGAACATTTCTACAACATAAAGTTTAATGTGTTGGTGGTAAAACAAATTGAAAGTTAACTTACTAGCTTTTGACTATATCCTATTGTCTTCTTCAGTGACTGGAGACATACTCAGGTATCATCATGTGACTTTTGGATGGAACTTTGGTCAAGTGATGACACCTGAGTTCAGGGGAGAGGATACTGCGAAAAGCTCCATAAAATGCCAGTGAGTGAACCTTGAGTTTGGAGTGTTTTATCAGATATGTGTTCAAGGCTTTATCCCCATGCTCAATAATTATGTTTATGACTTTTTGCTTGTGAGTCACTGGATGAAATTACATCCAAAGGTCTGTGAACACATTCAAATAAAACAATGTCAATGTAAGCATAAAAAAACATCTTTGTTTTAATTGGTCATCACTTCAACCTGTGACAAGAGGTTACGAGTAGATGAAGCTTGTGACCTGTTGTTTAGGGTCACTGACCAGAAAAGGTTTTAGAGCCACCATCTTGGCTAACTGTACTATGGACATTTTTAGATGATTAGATGTTCGCCAAAGTTTTCACTTCACACTTTAAAATTGATTAAAATAATGAAGGGCAAAAAAAATAAATGGAACCAGCATCTGTTAAACAGTTAGCATGGCTTAGCATCAAGACCAAAAACAGAGGGAAACAGCCACACTTGTGTGTTCAGAGGTGAAAAAAAAGAAGAAAAAAAAAAAACACCTGTAAAGCTCACTAATGAACACATTATATCTTGCTCAGTTATTTCCTACAACACCTTTGTGCTGAACTAAGGTCCCAGCCAAGAAATGTTGCAGTGCATTGGCCACTCCCTGTATACATGTAAGCTTTAGAGGTGCTGGCTGGCTAGCTGTTTTCCTGTTTCCAGTGTTTTTGCTAAGCTAAGCTAACTGGCCTGACCTGGTCACAGTCATTTCATCCAACTTGAACAACAGAAACACATATGCACACATACGCACTTGATGCATACATTGTAGAACCATTTGCAGACCCTTCCACTTGGGAGTCTTTTGCCTTTCACTGAGCAAAGGAAAATATCCAGAACATAATAAAGTTGGAGTCTGTTCAAAAGACCCCAGCCGAAGTTTATCCAAACATTGCCCCAGCATTCCCTACGTTCCCTTTCCAGGAATTTCCAGAGGTTTTAGAGCCAATGTAACATACAGCTGCTGGGAGTTAGCAACAGAGAGGCCAAACGCAGTGCACGAGAGGGGCTGAGGTAGTGGGGTGGAACCATCCCCGAGCAGGGCCCCTCTCCTCCCTGTTATTGTTTTGACTGAGGTGGAGGGGTTTGGGGCGAGGGGGTTCATGTGGGGTAAGGCCCTGCCTATTATGTCTGGGCGTCTTGGAATCTAGGTCACAGTTAGACCTCATCTTCTCTCTTCTCTCCGCCCCAGCCCCCACCCCCACCCCCACACCACTCCTACAGTGACCGCTGCCAAAAAACCTTGCTTTTTAATCCCCGCTGCCTTTTTCACTCCTCGCCGTCTCGATCGATGTGCCGCGCCCATCTGACCCCCCTCAACCCCACCCCCACCCTTGTTCCTCCCTTCTCTGCGCTCACTCTCTCCCGTCTCCCTCTTCTCTCGCCGCACCAAATGCCAGGCGTTTATCAGGGATAAGCAGCTGTCCCCTTTTGCTCAGAGGAGTAGAAGAAAAAACAGACAGAGTGGAGGCAGAAGAAAAGAGAAGTGGAGGAAGAATTGAGGAAAAAAGGAGAGATGCAGACAGAGGAGGTGGCCAAAATTTTTATTTAATTTGACCTTTGCATTTTAAATATTAAAGTGAACTGACCTCAAAAAAATTGGGGCAAATGATTACACACAATTTTAACATTATCAAACTTAATTTTTGTCTTTTCCTTTTACCCTTAAAAAAACCCTTTTAATAAACCGTTTGCATTGATGGTACAAACATGTGCCTCCACATTAAGACAGTGTGTCTCCTGAATGCCTGAGATGCAGATATCAGTGTGAAAACATTAGGGAGTGTCTTCAATAGTGCCGTAGTGAGGTGAAGGCTCAAGCTACCGCAGATGCGTCATAGCTCAAGTGATTAGTGAAAACAAAAACTCAAGATATGGTGGGCAACCTTCAGTCAGCGGCGTTGTGGCGCTCTGGACCGAGTATCAAAGGGAGCCAACAACACTGCAAATGTGAACTGTGGAGTGAAAGGTGAGCTAGTGGGATATTTCACGTGATAGCAGTTTAGAGGTTAGCTTACCTGAGCACATGATTGAGCAAACAAACTAGTGATTGACTATGGTTGAACTGAATTTTACTGATCATTTATGAGAACAGCTTTAACGAGGACAATACTAATTGTAGGAATGACGACCAAAAATACGACGTCCCATATCTTTGAAGATTCGACACTGAAGGTTCAGCCAGAAACAAACGCCAATCCTTGGACTGATAAATGACTCATTTAGAAAGTTACCAAAGGTCACAACAGCACGCAGGACAGGAAGCATCTTATCTTTATTGTAGGTCTGATTGGAATTCAACGAGGGAGATCAGAAATGCCACATCTTATCTGCCGGCTTCATCGCCACACGTCTGATATCAACAAGAGACCGCCTGACTGTCAAAGCTTCATTCTTTGCATTCCACCGTGTGTGTATGTGTGTGTGTGTGTGTGTGTGTGTGTGTGTGCGTGCGTCTGCAACAGCCAGTGGCGACGTGGCAGAAATCCCTATATTAAACGCTCGGAGCTGTGTTACTTTTCCCCGCGGTGGAGCCTGTTATTGTCGGTTTGCATCTTCAGGGAGGCACCCTGCCATTTGGCTGAGGTGACACGTGTCGCACGGTTTTGAGGGACGGTGACACAAATGAAACACGTACAGTAATATCAGCGCATTTGCTTCTGGGCTGTAAACCACAGAGACGGTGTGTGTGTGTGTGTTTGCGCACCAGGGACACACACATAATGATGCTACTGATCTGTGTGTGAGGAGGGGAGTTGGCACAGCCACGCAGCGCCCCCCGAGCTCCCCGAGCCCCCCCCCCCAGCTGCGAAATCTCCTGGACCCCAGGGAGAGGAGAGAAAGTCTGTACGCTCTCTTCCTCGTGTGTCTCTATTTGCTTCCTGTCGACTCATTTTTTTCAGTTTTTTTGGCTTCGTTTCTCATATTTTATGTATTTCAGTTTCTCCCTCCACACACACACACACCACACACACACACACACACACACACACACACACTCCTCGTGTATCATACAGCCCTAGTACCTGATGGGCATGACACTAGCAGTGGTGGGGGTTTGGAGGAAGCACAGGAGCCGCTTCTAAGACCTGGCTATCACAAGTTATCACATCCAAGAGTGTGTTGGTGCAGTCACCAGGGTTCACTTGTTTATTCATGTGTGTCGGGGTGGGGGAGGGGTGGTCGGTGTCACATACGGTGGCTTGTGTGTCTGTGTTTGCATTGTAATAAAGTGCAGGTCTTGTCCCTTTATTGAGTCATATTTGACACTGGATCCATCCTTGACTGGGATCATTTTTTCAAACATTTGATTTAAACCTTTCGGGTAAACTCATTTACTTGTTCTCTAGCAAAGCCCTGCTCAAGTGCATCTCATCAAAAGCTTTTCACGATTCAATCCTTCATCTCCAAATCTAAACCATTAACCATCAGCGACTACAACAGCAAAATCATTTTCCTCTCCTGCCATAATCAAATCCCCAGTAGGATTATATGGTCACATCCGGCATGTAATTGGATATGTGACATTATCTGCGGGGGGTCAGAGGTTGACCCGGGCACCTTGGCCAATGACAGAACATTAGCTGAAGGCAATAACGGACCATCAACTTCTTGACCAATTACTGATACTGGCCGCCCTTCCTGTCTCGACTTCTGAGACTCCTATCTCTATCTGAGGCTGAGCAAACAGACAGAAGAAACAATAATGGCTATAAAATGAGATGTAAAATGTATACTCACACCCACACATGATGATGATGCTTTTACCTTCCAAGAGGCCTTCACTGACCATGGCATGTTTATGGGATTGTTTTCAGAATCATAAAGCAGTTGCACATTGATGTTCAGCAGAAAATCAATAGCGGAACAGGAAGAGAGCAATCTCTCAAGCAAATTTGCTCTTGCACTATTTTTTTCTCCACCCACGTGCATGTATTGAGTTTGGCCTTTTTTCTATAAGGTTGTGAAAACACATTGCAACCCATTCGTTTGAAAGAACAACACTGAGGGATGCACCAAAACAACTGACACCCTTAGCACACACTAAAGGCGAACTGAAGGGGGGACGGGGGGCGGTGGGGGTCTTTGGCTTTTTCCCTCTAAATATATAATCCCAACTCCACTCACTGCTGTTAATGCTTAACCTGCACCTAACCCCAATTCTTAACCAATTTGAACCCTGGAGCTCCGCTAAAATCCCCCTATTTTGAAGAGTAAAAACTAGCCAGTCAGTTTGTCTGGTGTGTGTGTGTGTGTGTGTGTGTGTGTGTGTGTGTGTGTGTGTGTGTGTGTGTGTGTGTGTGTGTGTGTGTGTGTGTGCGCACGCTCAGAATTACACACACACAAACACACACGCTGTCTCTAACCGTACGAGCCATTTAATCATTTGAATCACAGACTAATCATCTAATCGCCATTACTGTGAGTGGAGAGGAAAAACCTAATAGGGACAATAGTTTGTTTTGTTAGTCAACAGATGCTGGCCAGTTGTTTTCTTTTCTTTTTTTTTTTTTTTTACGTCCCGTACTCATTTCCATAATTCATCCCCTGACTTATTAAGAAGATAATCCCCTTGTTATACAGTCGCCACCGCAGAATTCACCAGGGAGCTGTGTGTATGTGTGTGTGTGTGTGTGTGTGGAGGGGGTGGGGTCATACTTGAACCCAAATGAACCCAGATACCTCTTTCTTCTCCTTGCCCTCCTCCCTCCCTCCTCCTCGCTTCCCTTGCATCGGCTGCTTGTGGATGCTAATGATTAATTGCTTATTTGCTTGGACGGGGCTTGATTGGCGTGTGTGCGGAGTAGACTTGACGAACTGCCAAAGCTGTCAGATGGGGCTTGATGCAGAGCAAGAGAGGGAGAGAGAGTGATGGTAAAGAGTAGGCAAGATCAGATCCATCTGAAGTCGTTAATGCCTGCGTCACATATTTCACAACACACCAGCACATGCACATATATATGGACAAACCTCAAAGCAATCCACTAACAGCAGTTGTATGTGTGGTCTGCACGAGCGCACTTACAGTAAATGCACTCATATAAGTAGACACTGTCATTACAGTGCAAATACACATGCAAATGTATGTGTATGCTTTCATTTGTATGCATGCACGCACGCACGCACACACGCACACACACACACTGAATGACATTGTTCTGTCAATCATCTGAGTGTACTACAGCATTCTCCTTTTTAATCATCGTTAGAGGCAGAAGTGACGTTCATCAGAGATCACTACCTATCAAATTACATGCAGTCTGCAGTATAAATGACCGATTGCATACATCAACGTGAATGAAAGGATGGTCTGGGGAAGATGTTTCTCGTTGCAAACTCAATTTGCTTCCCTCTGGTACATCTGAGCCTATGCTCCTCTTTACATTCACTAAAGTCATTTGAATAATCTATTTTCATCCTTAGTGAAGTTTGTATTCAGAAATCAAGTGGTGTGTTAATGTAAAAGCGTTTTGGCTTTATTTAGAAAGGCTGTAACCACAAAGTTGTTAGTGTTGCTTAAAGTTACTCGTCTTTTACTGAAAGAATGAATTCATTCCTTCTCTTTGTTAGTATTCATGTCAAGGTTTCCTGGAATAAAATTAAATCCACTGAACCAAAGTGCATCAATTTTATATTTAGGTTGATGTTCACATCCTGAATAGACTTCAGTGAGCAGGAAGAAAGGCAGCATCTCCGCTGAAAGATACTTAGCTAAATCAGACGAGCAAATTGTTTATGAAGTGTTTACCCAGCAAAGCAATTCAGGCCTGTTTCATACTGGAAATATACTGCTATACTGAACGCTCCTTCAATCCGTGTTTGACCCCATTCATGTGAGCCCGCTGTCAGAGGTCGTCACCTCTCACAGACACTTAAATCTGTAACTGATGTTCCATTCACATCATTGCTGACCTAGAAAATAGTGCAGAACTCACTGTCATACTCATTTATTTCTCTTAATAGAATTTAGAGGATTAGTTCGACATACATTAATTAACATATTAATCGCTTTCTTGCCGAGAAGCAGGTGAGAAGATTGATACCACTCTCATGTCTGTATGTTAAGTATGATGCTGGAGTTAGGAAGCGGTTAGCCGAGCTTAGCTTAGCATAAAGACTGGAAGCCAGGGGACACAGCTAAATTCATAAACTGATAGAGCTCACTAATTACTGAGTTGTATCATGTTGATTTAAGCTGTGTAAAAACAGGAATGTAAAAAAAACTATATGTCTTTGTAGGAAAAGTTAAGTACAGTGGCTATTTCTTAATGAACTGCAATCTAGCTAGTTATTCATCCGCCGAACATGGCAAATTGTAGGATTTAACAAATTAGATTTTAATTAAAAGCTATAGAGCTGTTAGCCATATTTTTGAAATGCTAACAGCCAAGCTAGCTTCTCTCCTCTACTACCCTACTAGTGTTTACACTCAGCTAAGCTAATTGCTAATAGCTCAAGAGTCACAAGAGTGATATCAATCTTCTCATCTAGCAAACATTTAAAAGAAATACATTCCTTTAATTATCACTTCCCCAAACCCAGCTTGTGTGCAGCCGTCGTCTCAGAGCCAGGTCGAATGATACATGTTGACCTATTTGATAGATGACAGTTTGAACCATGTCGCTGTCAGTCCGGCTGTAATAATGCCTGGTCTGCTTGTCATCCTGTTGAGCAGCCTTTCAGTGTATCGCTTTGTTCCATTTCCCAACCTTTTTGGCTTCTAACACCTTAGAGAAATGTGTGCTTGTGGACCAATGTCACCAGTTTTAGTTTTAAGCTTTAGAAGATGTTAAGTTATCCAGTATTCACAAAGGAAAAAGGCAAAGATAAGTATGATATTGGAGAGCACATTATATGTTTTATCCTTTTTCCTATCTTGGTAAAGTTCTTGCAATCCCTAAGATTTACCTGCTGTTTGGTCCCAAACCAATCTAATTTTAGGTTTGATACAAAAAAACTGCATTTTCCAAGATGTACCTGGAGCCTTGGAACCACCACCACTCGCCTCCATTCACACTACACTTAAAAAACCCCTGTGCATATAAAAGATCTTGTAGAATCAAAAGTTCTCAGTCCCAGGCTTGATTCTGTTCATGCCACAGGTTAATATCAACAAGGCAGGTCCTGATGGGGATGGCCCGCTTGTTAGAATCGTTAAAAAACGACATACACACATCGACACCACTCTACCATCAACCACAAGCCTTTTTTCTTTTTTCTTCTTTTTTTCCCCCCTGTGTTTGTATATTTCCAGCTGTGGAAGCTCCCAGCAGCCTCCACCACCTTCCATCGCAACCAAGATAAATGATACCAATTTCATAAACAGCATCTTTTGCCTGCTCTCACTTTCACATTCACCAAACGTACACATGAGCGGAAAAGGGAAAAGCGTGCCTGTGCACACAGAAAACACACAGGTGCATAAGCACACACACAAACATAGAGAGAGAGATAGTCTGACAGGTTTTGATCAATATTGTTGTGAGCCATGTAGCTTTTCCTCTGCTGTGGCGACCACACATTTGCTGCCGGAGGCTGAGTAATTGGTGCACACCACCATGATAGCTACCACTGCAAAAAACAATATTGATAACATGCCACCATGTAGCTATGTCTCTCTCTGTGTGTGTGTGTGTGTGTGTGTGTGTGTGTGTGTTGTATAAACGGTTCTCCAGGGAATACACTACACCTTGCAGGTTGTTCAGCGCAATGCATCGCCTCCCTCTCGTTCCATTTGTCCTTTTACCTGTCTGTTCATCTTCTCTCTCTCTCTCTCTCTCTCTCTCTCCGTCTCCTCATCCTCTCACTTTTTTTCTTCCTTCTTTCTGTCGCTCGAGTCCTGATCAAACACCAGAACAAATTGCCAGCGGGCCTCATAATGTGACAGAAGCCTGCCCACCTTTGATGTACACATACACTCTGCCAGAAACACACACAATTCTGCATGCCTGGTTACTCCACATTATAAAAGAACAACAGATAAATCTCTCTGCCATCCTGCTGTTTGCCTCTTCATTTTCTCCTGTAGATGCACTGGGGAAAAAAGGCACATTTCAACATTTAATAGAGCTGCAAGAGAACAGGGTTTGAGATGCACAAGAGCCATTCATTTTCTCCACAGACAAGCGGCAGCTGTAGAGCTTCCAAGGCTAAATGATTTGTGTACATACAAGAGAAGGCAATTACAAATCTACAGGTACATTTCTGGTGAAAAGGCTGCTGTCACAGAGAGCAGTGCGCGCATTCAGACAATCTTTCTTCAAAAGCTTTCATGGTGTCGTACACATTAAAAGTAAGAGAAGCTAAAAATGATGCATGAAGAGGGCCTGTTTGTTCGACTGTCGGTTTCAGAAAGGTAAAAAAAAAAAAAAAAAACTTGTTGAATGCAGCACCCTCAATTTCGATGTGGGAAAGGTGTTGGGGGAAGAGGTTTCAAATGGTGTTTCATCGTCCAGTGAGCACTTTGGTTATGCCATACCTGCCGTTCGCCACACCAAACTGAGAAACCTTTTTTATCTGGAGGAACATTGAGAATATTTGCAGAAAAAATACCTCTGAAATTAGCAGTTTTTCTGTATTTTTCCCTCTTTGCAACTCTATTCAAGCAAGAAGTCTCTCACAATCGCAGGTCCACATAAACATCTGGCGCTTGTTCAGACTCAGATGTACTATAGCTTAGCATGTAGTTGTGTGTGAATTTTGACTGTCTCTTTAAGTGTGTGTTCATGTTCATCATATGTTGTGTATCTCAGGCGCAGTCAGGGGGAATGTGAGCTCAGGGACAGTCTGTGTCAAGCTTGTTCAGGCTTGTTCCACAGTATCACATGAGCACAGCCACATCACCAAACTAAAATGCAATAAATTGTTGCAGTGGCTTATTAAAGTTCTCTTTCCTTTCATTATTCACTTATTTATTTTATGGTCAATGAAAATATCATGCATGAAAAAAAAAAAAAACTTTTTATTGATCATTTGAATTTGATTTTTCTTGTTGCGCGCCATCCCCGTGTCTTTTTGTTTCTCCCCGTTACCCCAATCTGTGCTGTGTTTGTCAGCTGACCCCTCTCGTGGGTTCTTGTGTCGAGAAGACACCAAATACCAGTTGCTGCCAACAGGCACACTCATGGCTAAATATACAACCGCGTGAGAGCAGGACTCGATTTATCCCCTCGGTCGTTCATGTGGGTGCACGTGCGAGAATTCCACGGGTGGCTGTCCACTTGTGTGCGATGTGAATCCACGTGCACCTGGATGTGCGTGCACTTTGCCAATGGTTGACTCTTCTCACACCTATGTGCAAGGGCCTATTTTTTGCCACTTACCATCTCACCCCTCTCTGCCGGTGAAATATTCATGAAGAAGGGAAACAGTCCTCTCCTCTTCTTTTTCTGGAGCCCAGATGTTAGATCAGGGTATGCCAGCTATGCAGAGTGGCTTGGTATTATAATGCTGCAGACACAAAAGAGGGGAGAGAGGAAAATCAGGGGAACGAACAAGGACCTAAAGGCATGAGACAGGTGAGGAGAAGAGCAATAGAGGAGAAGAGAAAGTGAGGCAAGCTGAGGAGGAGGAGGAGGGAGGACGAGTGGCGAGCAGAAGACAGGAGGGCACTGGGTACGCCGTGTCCTTAAAAAGCCTCAGAGGAAGTGGAGGGAGAGGCAGGGATGAGAGGAGAGGATGAGCAGTGCGGCGTGGCTGGGAAAGAGGTTAGTAAACCAGTTGAAATTGGATAACAGTCTCCCTACGTCGCTGCGGTTTCACATTACAAGAGCTCAGTGAATGAAAATAGGAGATTAACCGAGATATGGGCGAGGACAGATGGCGATGATTTAACGTTAATGTGTGTGTCTGCGCAAATCCAGCGCATATGATGGTCTTAGTGCAGCGTGGAACAGACATACATTAAGTGTGCTGTTTTGTTCAAGCATATGACCCTGCTCATGAGCCAATTAGGAAATCATGGATTAGGTTTGACTTGGTGCTCAGAGCAGTTGCAGGATAAGCCAATCAAAAGGCAGAAGTGGCTGGAAACGCTACAAGCCCACATGTATGTTTCTGAAAAAGCCCTAACATTTCTGCAGTCTTGCTGCAGTGTCACCCTGCCTCTCTTTTGCCTCTTTGTTGATTTTTCGGAACAATTTGTCCTCACAGGAAAATGTCACGCTACCCTGTCAGCTCTGACTCCATCCCCCCCTGTGCCACCCACCGTCTCTCTCTCTCTCTCTCTGCATCTTTCTTTCCTCCCCTTTCTCTCACTTCCCGTCAGAGACATGGAGAGTTTCTTCCCTCCCCTCTCTTCACATCTTATCATGTCCTTTTTTTTTTTTCCTTTTTTTTTTTCTTACTTTACATCTTCTCTGCTCTCCTTTCTCGCCCTCCCCCTCCCCTGTGAGGCTGAGACTCAGTAGTACAGCGAATGCCATGGAACACAATGTTCAACATTTTGCGCAGTGAATTTTAATGGATGTAGAAGTACAAACTGCTTCACATGATCACCCAAAGGCCACATGAAGAGATCAGAAGGAAAAGAGAGAAAAAGATATAGACAGACTATCTGTTAAATCCTCTCTCTTTCTTTCCTCTAACACTCTTCTCTTATTACAGTCTCTCACATTCCACTGTCTTCCATTTCTTTTGTTTCTGTCTGAAACTCTCATCTATACCTTTTCACCCCTGTCTAGACAGAAAGCATCACAGACAGATGGTGAACAGGTACAGCACTGCTTCCCAATCTTTTTTATCTCCCTGTCAGATGAACCCAAGTACCCTTCAATAACATGGTACATTTATATTTTAGTTATGTATTTTATTCACTTTTTTTATCCATTACTATTTTTTTGGCCATTCAGCGCCATTGGAAACAAGTTAACAACATATCACCTTTCAAGTTGCTATGATGAACTTTTAAGCAAAGTGTTGCTTATTTACACATCCCACAATTACTGACATCATCAGTCAGTTTGAGTTGTGTTTCTGGCCACCTGGTGAATGTACATCTGAAATTCACTCTCTTTTAGCTCTATTTTTGGTCTCCACTAACTCCTGAGGGAGATATCTGACTATTTACCTGCTAAATGTTCCACTATGTTCACCAGCTTGTCACTAACTGTGAATGTATGCCTTTTAAAAAGTCAAGCATAAAGTGTACAGTGGGTTTTTCAAGTTTTTTTTATTGAATACATGTACCTGGTGTGGCCGAAAAAAGCACAGACAATGACCTGGCAGTTGCCATTGACTCCATTACTTTATCCATTACTTTAATGGGGCTATTTGTAAATTGCTGTTGAACATGGTTTCGTGCCGTGAGTCACTATTGGAGAGTGACACGATGGGCCAAGGCTAGCTGTTTAGCATGCTATCTTCTAAGAGTTAACATTGGCATTGCCTCCCACCACTGGAGACAGTTCTTGGTGAGTAATTTAGTTTGATTTTGAACTTGTAACATTTCTTCTAGACTGGTAATTAGCAGCTGTTAATGCTAACACTGGTAATGTAGCAATAGCAAACACTTACAAATAGCTCCTTTAAACTAACTATTCTAAAAATGTATCTGTTCCCCCTGGCTAAACATTGAACCGTTGGTTTGGCGGCGTCATAAAGAAGGATACAAGGACAGAGACGTACACTGACAGGGTCAGACAGCTGCGCCAGACATCAAAGACCAGCTTGGTCAAAGTCAGTAAATCATCCTGCTAACAACACATAAAGTATAAGGTTACACATGTGAATGCAGCCCATCCGATCCTCGCTGAAAAACCCCCTCACATGCTGCTTCAAATATTTCATCATGGGCGCTGGCCAAATTTAACACAAACGAACACCAAATTCTTATAATATGACATCACACTGAAGTTTTAGTAGGATCCAGATTTCACAGAAAGTGGACAGAAAAAAAATGTCTCATCCCCTGTATGTTTTCTTCACCTCCCTTCTCCTCCATTCCTCCAACCCCTCTCACATTACCTCATGGCTTTCCTCCTTTACCCATGTGTGCCCCATTTTCACCAGATGCATTTTCATTGGCCATATACAGTATATCAGCCCAGCTGGGTTGTTTTGTTAAAATTGAAACTGGTACATTATTTTTCAGAATAATAATATTTCACAGCATCCCTGCTGTAGTCCCCATTTCACTTCCGAATGCTCCTCCCCAAGCGCCCTCCCCCCTTTGCCTCCTCTCCATTTGACCACCTGTGGTCCCGCTTCCCCTCCTGTCAAATCCCCCTTTGAATGCGCACACACACACACACCCTCCCCTCTGTCACCTCATCCATTCCTGCCATTGCAATTGTGTCTTATGACCATGCTGTGCGTCATGAGGCTTTGCGTCAACAGCCCCCCAAGCCTGAAACCACATGCACGCACACACACACACACACACACACACACACACACACACATACACACACACACACACATCATGCTAATAAACGCAGGTCACGCTCGGACCTGGCACGTGAGTATCAAAGCAATGGACAGAGACAAATGCACTCTTCCACAGAAGCACACTTACACACACACTCTCTGGCTTTCCACACCATTCATGGAAGTGCTACTGTATCAGGCTACTAAAGCATCTATTTATAGTGATGACTAAGTTTTGCAGCAGAGCCATTTATGTATCTTTACGGCTCACAGAATGCCTGTTGGGTTATATATTGCTGACACATACAGTAAATGTTTGTGAGTGAAGACCACATATTTCTATGATGATCCAAGCCAAAAACATGGTGACTGAGAGAGTGAGCCGCGCACACAAGGTGGCCTGATGGTCAAATGTGCTGCAAGTGGAAGGTCACAGAGGGGGTTTCCTATTTAAGAATGAACCTTGTGACAAGAGGGCCAACAGCCGGGAAACATCTGGGTGGTGAAGGTAAAGGAAAGACATGATATTTACGACATAACAGATGCCTGAGCTGCCATGCATTCTATTGTGTTGTCATACTCTCATACATGTTAAGAAATAATGGCTAATCTTGAGCCTGAGGCCTGTAAACTACCATAATATAACCTGTTCAATTACAAAAAGCATTGGTCAATATTTACTACAGTTGGTTTTAGAAATACACGTCGCAAAAGCATTTTTGTATTTTTAATTCTACGTATTCCTCACTTTATTTGTGAAGTTTATTTATTTAAGTGTCCTAATTCAGATTTAGCAAACCCTCATACTTTCACAGACTTGTTTGTTTTATGTCTTATTTCAAAATACTTGATGAATATGTTAATTAGGACATGAGATGTGATCAATCGCATAATCAACACACCCAAACGTGTATGCAAGGTGACCTGTTTTGAATTTAGTTAAATCAGGAAAGACAACACAAGTTGCTGGAGTAACTTTATTGTAGAGTTAACCATGTCGATTATATAGATTTATAGGGACAGTCCCATAAATAGCAGCCAATAGGAGATACGCTGAAAGAAGCAGTTGATGGGGCCTGATGGCAGAAAAGGGATAAACAATTGAGGTGGTTTAAATATTCTTCAGCTAAGAAGATCAATGGAAGATCAAAAGTCTAAATATGAGGAAATTGGTGAATACCACTTAGTCTCATAAAAACCACATATGGGTGCCACTTAAGAAGAGATCTGTTCTTGCATATGAGACCCACTGATCTTGTGCAATCAGACCTAACTGGTATACTCATCATGTCATTTCAATGCTTGAATTCAACATCTTTTCATATTAGACATAAAAGCTCAATATCTCTACTTGATATATGGACGGCCTCATGTTCCAGGGTAATAAAAAATAACTCAATAAAGAAAAAAAAAAATCGTCTCATGAAAGGACCGTGTCATTCAGTCACTGTTGAGCTCAGTTGTCCTTGAAACACACTCTTACCAAACACACTCACTTACTTCCAGGTCACATGCTTCTTCCGACAACAAAAACAACAGCATTCTTTGATAATGGTCTGGTTAAATGCTAACTATGACAGGAATGTGAGCATGCGCGGGCCAACTTTATCATGTGAGTGAGCTTACAACACACACACACACACACACACACACACACACACACACACACACACAGAATCACACACACTCACACACGTGCACATGGATAACGTAGAGAATGGGATTAGCCATTGTTAAGCAAAGCAGGCGGCACCCAGGTAAGATGGCGCACACCTAAGCGCCCTAAGAATGTAAATATCACAGATATTTGAAGTAGACATAGGTGAGTAACACTGTGTACATAGCAAACTTTCTCATGGTGCAGACAGAGATGGATTCTTGAGTGGAACTTTGTCAGACCTGCCCACATCTTTTTCATGCACCGATATTAATTCATATCTGCCACGCTGCATCATGGATCAGTCATATAATAAGTGGGCATTTAACATAAATTTTACATTCAATGTTTTGAAATATCAGAAGTATTAAATCTGTCTGCAACAGAGGGAACAATAATAATCAATCTACCTGCATGATTATACACAAAACGCAGATACAATATGTTAATTAATGACCTTTACAGGTGCTTGTGGGTGTATTTTTTTTTTTTTACCTTTGCGCAGAGCTAAGCTATCTTTTTCCCACCCGTTTCCAGTATTTACACTTGGCTAAACTAAACTAAGCTAACTGCCTACTGGCTCTAGTTACATACTTAACAAACACACGAGACTGTTGTCAATCTCCTCATCTAACTTTTGACAAGACACCGAATGAATACAGTACATTTCTCAAATGCTGAGCCACTCCTTTAAGGTGGTAATCAGTGCATGCCCTGTTTTATTTTGGCAACTTGTTTGATGCTACGTGCCAATCGCTTCGCTGTAAACACATTTTACAGAGATCACATGTTAAATCAACCTATTGCCTAACCACCTTTGTGATTCACGTGAAGTTATATATATATATATAGCCTATGTAGCCTCCCATGTGTGATATAAAGTATAAATTTTTAGAAAGGGTGTAGAGGAAGGTGTTTTTTTTTTTTTTTTTATATATTCATCATAGACCATCCATGAGCAGAGAAAGATTGTAGTCTCCCCTATAAACAACCACCTGTTATCACTTGACCAAAGTTTCACTTTTAAGTCATGTGATGACAACCGAAATGACTCCGTCCGCTGATGAAGATGTAGTAAATATCTAAATTTTCACTGGTAAACCTTCACTTATCCAGGGAATGTTCACTGAGCAAGAACGAGCAGGTCCACTGCAAACACCTGAGGGTTCATCAGCAGCATCCTCCTCCTCCTCCAAACAGCTGCAACATCAGCCTTGCAGTCACAAGCTTGCTTCTGTAACCTTAAAGCCAATGTGTTGTAGCTCAGAAGCGATTAGCGGTGTGTGTCTAATAGTATTTGGAGGAGTACAGGTTGTACCATCTTAAGTGATACAGTGAATCGCACCAAGCTTAGGGTTCACTTCAGGTTTGGAGCTGTCATAACACGGCAGCTTAATCCATATCAGTCAGAACAGTGAACCCTGCTGTGGTTAACAGTTACCCCTGAACACCCGGTGTGTGTAGGTATGCGTATCTGGAAGTAAGATGGTAAGAGAGAAAAAGAAAGCGTGTGCAGCCTTTCAAAAAAACATGTGATCATAACACCGGCCACATTTTTTCTTACCTTTGCCCTCCCTCTGACTCAGCATTTCCGCTTCTCTTATAAGCTCTTTATCTGCATGTGTGTGTGTATGTACATGCACGCAAATGTGTGTGTGTGTTATCTTTAGCCACCTCACTCCAACTACTGACCTTTCTAAAAGGGTCTCACTGTCCAGTTGTCCAAACACAGACACGCAGACCGGCTGACTGACCTACTGAGGAATGTTTTCATTTGGCTGTATAGCAAGCCCCTGAAAATACCTTAAGCAAAAGCCAGACTTTATATTCACCGGTAAATGTCTGCCATTTCGGAGAGAAAAGCTACACAGAGTGATAAAGCACAAGCGGCTCCTGTCAGTCTTTGCATGTCAAGGATAAAGACTGCCCTTGAAATGAGTGGCATGTCTTTGAAAAGACAATCAAGCTCCGCTGATACTTGGTGCTTTACTCAAGAGACACTTCAACTTGCTGGACACCTGCTAACACACGAGAAATGAAGTTTGTTTACGGTTGTATTTCACTGAACATTTAAAGATTTGAACTTTACATACACACTTTACATATTACAGACCTGTCCAGCAGTCATGGTTATTCACGGTTTGTCAGTTTGACTTTATGAACACCCCACCCCCACTGCAGCGCAGACATAAACGTCCTGGAAAACACATTGTTTCTCCAACATGCCAGTGTGCCCTTTGGAGTGTGCTATTGATGGTTACAACTGTCCCAAAATGCAAAGCACAATGAAAACTACCACTAGGAGCCATTTACAGCTGGAACAAGTTAAAATGGCAGTAAGATGGCTCCAGGAAAATCCTATAAAAAGTTGATTGACATCTATTGGTATGTGTTGTCATTTTATTTACTTAATAAAATGGTCAATTTTTGCATACAAATATTTACTATTAAGACCTTTTTTTAATATATGTTATGCCATATTAGTATGAGAAGCTTGAGTTTTCATTAGACATAATCAAGGAGGGAAAAAATGGCAACAAATTGAATTGTCACAAATATGAAATCTCTCTCTCAATCAAATTGTCTGGCTCTCCTAAAATAGAATGTGACCGGTTTAATCCCTTCCTAAATAAATACTGAGCCGCTGTATTTTCAGGACAACATTCATGTGATTGTTGTGAGTGGCTGTGGCTCAAACCTTGTGAGGTTTACAAGTACGGACTGATGTGAACCCAAAAGCACGACGATGAGGCAGCAGAGTCTCAGTGAAAGTTCAGTTTACTGAATTCTGGCAGAGTCACAAACCAGGTAATCAGAAGATCAGGCAAACCAAACCAATCCAATCCAATCCAATCCAAATGGGAGCAGGCAGGAGATCAAAGGTCCAAAAACAAGCATGCTGGGCCAATAAAACAGGTAGCTCAGGGAGAGCAGGGAAGGTAATGCTAGAAAGCAGAGGGCTGGGGAAAATGGACTGGTATATATACTGAGGGACTGATGAGAGAAACGGGACACAGGTGTGGAGATGGGCGCGGAAAACCAGGTGAAAGTGATGAGCAGAGTGCATGGGCTAATTGGGAGGCAGGATCTGAAATGACAGGAGAGTTAGTGATGAAACCGGAAAACAAAATAGGTGAAAACAAACTAAGAGTTTGAGGGATCATGATAAACCTTGACTGTTGACATGAAGACACGTGTTAACAAAGTTATGGCACAACATTACTGCCACCAGCCCTGCTGGCTAATTTCTTCTAAATTGTACACTTTTAATATTTGTGCCGGCTGCCCATTGCTAACCTTTTCAAATTAGGCCCTGATTTTGAGAGATAATCTAAATCCTTGAATTGGCTGTTTACCAAAGTGAGGCTGAACTAGCAGCAGTGGCAGCATTAGCTTGATGTGAGACAGTCCCTTTGTCTCTCTGATGTTCATTTCTAAAGCATTCACTCTGTCAAAACTGAAAAAAGGGCAAGAATGGCTTGGTGAATTCCCCTTCCTCTGCCTCTTAGCAAGAATGCAGACTGCAGAGGATTATGATTTGAATGCTCATCCACTTCACACAATTTACATTTTGTTTGTTTTATCTCAGGTAATATTGGCCATTTGAAGGGTTTTGCATTTCCTCATTTCATCTCACAGATAACTACTGTGAGCCCAGCTGTTACCACAGAACCTACGACGAGTGTGCAAAACATGTTTTTATCTGCGAAGCTTGAGTGAAAACATTTCCCTGTGCCTGCCCTTATTTTTGTGTGGCAGCCTTGAGGAAAGCCTGGAGGGGGCAATGTGTGGGGTGATGGGCCTTTGGACCAGGGCAAGAGGCCCTAATGACTCAGTTATTCCTGTGACTATTCTTATCCCAAATGCACTGCTCAATGGCTACATACAGCAGTATGAATCTATTTCAGAGTATCACCAGTAACTAGCATACTGTGCATCCAGAACCGTCAGCATCTACACCAACAAGAAAATGAAAAACACTCATGGGCTGAACTCATCCGTGGTGATGTTTTCCTTTTCCTTTCTTCTCTGTGATTGCTTTTCTGTGCGGGTGAATTTACGAGGAACTGAGAGGCGCTGGCAGCTCACCAAGTTTACAAAAGAAAAAAGAAAAGAGTGGAAGTATGAAGTTGCAATCAATCCTGCAGTTCGAGTGATGAGAATCATTTGTCTCTTTTATTTTCTGTTAGCAGGCTGACTCAAACCTTTTTAATCGTATATCTGGTGGGACAGGGGAGCATTTTATTGATGGCATAATTACCGAAGTGCATGCATACTGTAGCAGCGTCAGTAATGATAGTGTCTGTTTTTCAACATGATAATGGTTATTTACTGTGTTATGGCTAAGGCCAAAAACCCTTATTTAACAAGGCGAGATGATGACAAGCAGATTCGCATTCACAGATGCAGCTTGGGATGCTGCGACATATTAGCAAATGGCTAATGGCTTTGCTTAAGGGCAGTTTAAGGAAGAAGAGGAAGACTGTCCTCTTCACTCCTTTAACCCTTACTTCCCTTGCAGGGTTCGTGTATTTTAACTGGCAG
Organism: Seriola aureovittata; assembly: GCF_021018895.1. Classification (NCBI taxonomy): domain Eukaryota; kingdom Metazoa; phylum Chordata; class Actinopteri; order Carangiformes; family Carangidae; genus Seriola; species Seriola aureovittata. Next base: position 8,515,054 of record NC_079385.1, read on the forward strand.
CCGTCTTGTCACAAGCTTCCATCTTTAACCTTCAGGCTGCTGCAGCCTCCCTGTAAGGTTTTGAAACTGGTGTGTTTACATTAGCGACATCATAAAAATGTATTCTTAGGCCCTTCCGTCAGTCAAAGCATGTGTGTGTGTGTGTGAGGAGGCAGATGGGGAAAGACAAAAACACTTCAAGTGACCTCATATACTCTCTCCTCAGTTTCCTGTGCCAAAAAAAGCCTCAGCTGTAAGTGACATATAAGCGCTTACCGGTCAAGGAAGCACAGCAAAGAGTCTGTCGGCGTCATTAAACTGCATTCCAGAGAGTACTGGTTATCACTTTGAACTGACAGGCAGGTAGTTTTCCTGTCACACACACATCCTCCTGAAGCACACACGTAGGTCAAAGAGGCACAAACACACACACATAGGGAACTGGTGAATGTGCATTAAATACTATTAAACCGATAAACACATCAAACACACAGGTGAAGTATACAAACTCATACTTGATATATACATCAAGCTACACTACACTATCACACACGCACACACACACACACACACACACACACACACACACACACACATACACACACACACACACACACACAATCTAATCCTACATAAGGCTATTTATACTGCAATCACAGAAATGGATTACTTGCCATGTGACTTCCCAGAATGGCTCACTTTCTGCACATACCTGCCCTGAAATCAGTCAGAAGTGTTTCCGCCTGGCTTGACGTGATAATCCAATAACATGTGTCGTTCACTTTGTGGCACTTTTGCTTTAATAGAACTGCCCTGTCGCTGATTCGTCATGACGGACGACCAGACATGGGGAAAGATATCGGTCTATTGAGACGTGCGGCTGAAATGGAAGCGAGGCGTACGCACTGGGGTGTTCAAAGCTCGGATGGAGGGGAAAGGTTATGTCAAGGTTCCACACATGGTGTTTTACTGTTATTTACTGCTTTTTGGCTTGAGCTTGACACAAATCATCTGAGTTGCTTTGATTAAAAAAAAAAGAAGTAAGAATCATCAAATCATTAACAAATGAACAATTTTATTTATTTTTTGCTCCACTCCTGTTTATCACCCATTTCCTTCCTGCAGTTTATCTTCTCCATTCCTCTGTGCATCATCTTTTATCATTAGAGCTACTGTATGAGGAGCCATTAGAGAGAAATTGACCCAGCTCCCTGCCAGTCTCAGCAGGCTGCAGCCTCATGAAGCCAGCCCCATGCCTGCTGTGACCGGGATGGCCGGCCGTTACGATTGGAAGCGGATTGGCGTGCTGTAAAATATTTATCGATGCTCCACTTGGCCCTTGGGAATGGTGTGCAAACATGCTCGCGCACAGTCAAACATTTACATACTGGAAACTCACACAAGACAGTTAAATACTGATCAGGATCACAGCTCCTCCGTCTACAAGCAATCATGTTTTGTAAAAAATGTCCGCATATAAGTTTATAGTATAGTAATCATTTCTTGTATAATTTTGTTTTTTTTTTAAGACAAAGACCGACAGAAATTGAGCATTTCCTTACTGTCCAATCATAGCTTAACAAACATAACTACAGTTTACCCGACAGGCCTTTCAAGGTTGTCAAAGTGGTGTGTATGCGGCTCTACTGAAAGTGATACTCTGCATTTAAAATGTTTGGTGTCTGTTTTATTAGCTTTATCTGCTTCAAACATTAGCATGTCCGGCTAAGTAACTTTACCAAGCATTACTTCCAAAGCAATATAGCTAACTGCATTATTTTGTGGGGCTACAGGTTATGGTAAAAAAACAAACAAACAAAAAAAAAACTAGCACATCCACTGTGTAGAAGGACTAGCTAACATTAGGCTAATGTTAGCCTAATGTTAGCGGTTGTGTCCCAGTCTTGAGAGTTTGGGGAAGTTTGCTTCTTTGCAACACCAGCCAGACAAGACAGCATACCGAACACCTCAGTTAGTTATCGTCCTAAAAACTTTATCTCTTATAATGTTAAAAGTGAAAGTAAGCTAACCAGCCAGACTGGGTTATATTAGAACAGTCTATCTTACATCTTTTCTTCTTAATTCTAATGTAGGACTAGTAGTTCTTCATGACAATACAAGAACAATGCTGTTTATTTATTTCCATGTTTACTACATAGATCATTACTTTAACTAGCTACCAAGCTACAGCTGATAAAATCTGCCAGTGGCAGAAAAATCGATGGTTTGCTAAAATGCAAAAATGAGAAGTCTGTTTTCTTTCTTTCTTTCTTTCTCTCTCCGAAATCAAGAGCCCATTGTTAAAATTATGAAGAATTTTCTAGTGGTAAATCTGTCACCGTTATTATTGTAAACTGTGTGTGTACAGTGTGAGAATAGTAAGCTTCACTCAGCTAACGGTCATTTATGAATTAGCAGTCTAAGTGCTTTTAAAAGTGATGTTTTCTTAAAAGGAGATCAGAATCACATATCAAAACCAAAAAAATTGATATCTACGGTTTATCAGTCACCATTAACCCCAGGAGTTTATAAAAGATATAGTGAGTGAGTGAGTGAGTGGTGCGCGGTGACCATTAGCTTTAAGTGCTCCGAGTGTGGGGAGAAGGCAGGATCAATGCTTCCTAAAGTCCCTCACTGAGGATTCATTTATATGTAAACACTCAGCAGCATGAGCTGGTGTAATTAGTGCTGCCAATAAAATGACTGTTTTATGCACGTGGGTTTGTGTGTGTGTGTGTGTGTGTGTGTGTGTGTGTGTGTGTCATGTTTACATAATACCAGAACTAAAACTAGAAACGTGTGTGTGTACTTGTGCATCCTGTACACATGTAGGCATGTGCTCACGGGGTTGAACTTTTATTGTGTTCTTGGTATCTATATGAGTGTTTGTTGTCTTAGGTGGACATACGAAGCTTGAACAGATTGTTTACTGGAGTAATCAACTTACCTAACCCTTGAGGGATAGCCACTGTGTGTGTGTGTGTTTATGAGTGTGTGAAAAAGAAAGGGAGGGAGCTTTTACAAGCCCTGCAGACACGTGAACGTGTGCTCCTAAGATCATTTCAAGGTTGCTTCGATAGTGAGGAAAGGGCAGCATTGCGAGAAGACGTTGGGCCAAAAGATATAGACATGTGTACACACCCCCACACACTCTCACACACACACACACACACACACACAACACACACACACACACACACACACACGTGGCATGTCTACTCTACTATCCCTGGATTCATGTCCATGAATATTCATAACTCTCCTTAGATAGTGCACTTTTACCTAGAAAGCACCATGTATGTGTGTGTGTGTGTGTGTGTGTGTGTGTGTGTGTGTGTTTGTCAGGCTCAGAGATCAGGTACAGGTCTGCCAAGCTGCGTGCGAGAGCTCTCTGGGGGCCTTTCCTTGACAGACTTGCCACTTGTTTTTCTCGCCTGTGTGTGCGCGCTTCATGTGTGTAAAAGCATCTGTTTCAAACCTTCGGTGTCTCCTGCTCCTAAACTCTTGCTAAGTGGAGTGTGATGCACAATTTCAATGGTTTCTGGCAAAATTCTGACTGGCAAACCTAAAGATGGGATTTCCAAGAACTCACACCTCTTCTCCTAAAGATGCAACATTATGCAAATGTATATAATTACCAGTTTGGTTACATTTAACATGAAATGATGCACATAGTTCCTACATTATAAGTACATTATAATTAGAATGCAATTTTAATTTACTCTTATAGAGTAGGACATTAGTACAGTTCCTTAATCAGGACTTTATAGTTAGATTCCTGATCATAAGATGAAGAAATGCCTTCCATTGTCATGGCAGTGTTCCTTTTAGCTGTTTCCAGTTCGGTGCATGAATGTGCTAAATGAGCACCGTTCATTGAACGCACTCATTTTTTGGTGAACGGTGAATTGCACATATTCATTTGCAACTAATGAAGATGAGTTAATGATGCCCTCACACCAGAATATGGTGGTAATGCTGGAAAAGCAGTTTTCCAAACACCTAAAAACATCAGACGGA